>NW_020953709.1:2107780-2176428 GCF_900497805.2 Vombatus ursinus
GGGAAGAGAGAGAAAGAGAGAGAGAGAGGGAAAGAGACAGAGAGAGAGAAAGAGAGAGAGAGATTGAGAGAGAGAGGGAAAGAGAGAGAGAGAGATTGAGAGAGAGAGAAAGAGAGAGAGAGAGAGATTGAGAGAAAGAGAGAGAGAGAGAAAGAGAGAGAGAAAGAGAGAGAGAGAGATAGAGAGAGAGATTGAGAGAGAGTGTAAGAGTGAGCCAGCTTTAGCATCTGCAGGCCCCAGCGGGGGGCCAGAGAGGTGCCATATAGTGGAAGGCCCTAACCCTAAATTCCAGCTGACCTTGCAAGGCAACTCGAGGAATTCTAAGAGGCAGAGGGAAGGCTTTGGTGTGGAGGATGTGTTTGGCCCCAGGAGGAAAAAACTAGCCCCAGTGGTGGGGAGTTGGAAGGAGACATGGTGAGGCTTGATGTCGGAGAAAAAGTACTCATCCACCAGTTATCTGAAAGTGGAATGGGCTGCCTCTGGAGGTAGTGAGCTCCCCATCACTGAAGGTCTTCAAGCAGAGGCTGGGTGCCTACTTTTTAAAAAACCATTTATTTAGTATTGTATTTTTCCCCAGTTATGTATAAAAAGTTTTTTACATTCTTTTTTCCCACCTCCCCCCCCCCCCCCCATTTTCCATATGAAGAAATGGAGGCCCAGAGAGGGAAAGGATTTGCCCAAAGTTGTCCAGCAAGTGGCCAGAAGCAGAACTGACATCTTCTGCCTCTTCACTCTGGTGCCTGTTAGTCATGAGAACAAACCCCAAAATCTGAAACCATTTTAGAAAGAAATCTACTTGGTCATTTAGTAAAGGAGAGAGCCAGAAAAGGGGGTGGCTCCTTGTCCATTCTCTGGAGGTTCACATGAAATAGGGTTCAAACAAGAGTGCCTGCAGGAACCACATGCTCACATAAGCAGTTAAGCAAAATGGCGGAGGGGCAGGCCCCAGATCAGGGACATTGAGGTGTACAGCAGCAAGCAATTTGGGGAACCCAAACCACAAGCACTGGTGGGATCCAAGCATCCCCTTCAGCCATGGGCTTCCCCAGGAGGTCTCTGAGGTCACCTGACCTCTACCGGCAACTTTTGGGTTAGACAATTTCTAACCACGTTAAGCTACGTTCAAACCATATTAATAAATAAGTGATAAAAGTATTTTTTCCTACACGCCCATTTCCCCAGCCAATGGCAGCTTCAGTTACAAATCAGGAGAGTTCCAAAGTTTCTCCCTCCCCGCCCCCCATTGAGAAGGCAAGCAATTTAATACAGTTTATGCATGTGTAGTCATGCAAAACATTTCCATAATAGTCATGTTGTGAAAGAAAAATAGACAAAAAAAACTCAAGAAAAATAAAGTAAAAAAAAAGTATGTTTCAATCTGTTTTCAGACTCATCAGTTCTTTGTCTGGGGATGGCTAGCTTTTTTCATCACAAGTCCTTCAGAGTTTTCCTGGACCATTGTATTGCTGAGCATAGTTATGGGTACCTACATTGCCAGGGATATTGTGGGGAAGATTCTCCTTCAGATACGGGCTAGAATAACCAGACACTGGGGTTCTGGCAAACTGTGAAATCTGTGATGCCCTTTCTTTCCAGAGACTCCCCTCAATCCCTGTCCTTGCCATCAGGGAGCATCTCCCTTCGAGCCCCGTCCCCCCCAGCCCAAAGCAGACACCGAGGTGGGGCTTACCCCTAAGGCCTTGGGCTCCCCGTTCAGGAATGTTTCACCTGATGGAAATCTCTGATGGGGCACATTCCCAGGAGGCTGTGACCCTGCTGGTGGATCCTCAAACTGCAACGTCCCAGGAGATTGGCACAGAGTCCTGGGCAGCATCGCTGGGCCTGGCAGGATACCACTGGCATTGTTTGGGGGGATGACCACAAACACCCCATTGGTGGCAGGGGCTGAGGTCATTGTGGCCAGAGAGGCTGGAAAACAAAGAGTCATGTAAGAAAGGAATCTTCACCCGGGTGATGGAGGCATGGCTGGCTGCCAGGGTGTTGGGACCAGAAGGCTGAAATTAAAATTCTTCTGCTATTGACCTTGTCACCGAGGGTGTGGGATTGAGAGCTGGAAGGGTCCTGGAGCTCACTTAGGCTAAGCCCTCCATTTTACAGATGAGGGGACTGAGGCCTGATACCGACTGACTTGAGAACACACAGTAGGATGTGAAGAGGTGGGAGGGGGTAGAAGAGTTCAGGGACCACCTGGTAGTCTGATTTTGAGGGAATATAATGTATGGAGGGAAGCACTGCTAGGAGGCCAGAAGCTGGGTCACCTTGTAAAGGGCATTGGGTGTCCAGTTGAGGAGTTTTTATTTCCCCCCAGAGGCAGTAGATAGCTATTGAAGGTTTGGGGCGGATGGTCAGACCTGTGCCTGAGGAAGTCTTTGGGAAAATATCAGAGAAAGGCAGGACTGTTCTAACAAGCCATGATGGTGATAATGACTAACATCTCTTGCAAAGTGCTCCATGTATATTGCCTCTTTTGTGTGTGTTCCCTTGATAAGCATGGCCTCCCTGCAGCCCTGGGGACTGTTGCTAATTATCGGGAGGGCATGGGTGGTTCAGGGGAAAGTGGGCTGGATTTAGAAATGGAAGAATTGGCTTTCTTGGTGCCCTGGCCACTTTGTGGCTGTGTGACCTTGGGCAAATCCCCTTCCCTCTCTGGGTCTCAAGCCATCTCATGTAGATGACCTCCAAGGTTGCTCTCAGCTCTAAAACTATTATTCATTTTTTGTAATTAACATAATGAGTATATTATGATCATGCTGGCCTCATTTCCCCACCTAACTCACTCGGGGCCCTTTCCTTACTCTTGAGGAAGACCCCTGAGCAGGTGAATGAGGGGGGGCCATCCCAAGATCTCGGCCTGGCTCAGCACTCAGCTTCTTGCCGCCAGCCCCGCAGGGGGAGCTGGTGAGGCTGGCAAAGCCCCTCTGTCTCTGGCCTTGCCCAGCAACGACACACTCTGGAGACTGTGAGCTTTGCTTTTCATCTACCACCCACTACTCCGCCTGTGACTAACAATTTCCCACCTGGGTTCTCTCAGTTTTCACCTATTTTTCTCCCTGTCTCTGTGTTAATCAATCACTGGTCCCACGTGAGAAATTCACCCCCAACCTCCACGTTCTATTCTCCCTGCCTGTCTTCCTTAATCCTCCCCCACCCAAGACCCGCTCCCACCCTGCCCTTTCACTGTGTCTCCGTAAGGAATAAGCTTTCCTTCATCCTGAACCTCTTTCTCTGACACTCCTTCCACTGCCAGCCTTCCCTGACCCTCCACGATGACGCCACCTTCTCCACTCCACCCCTGGCCCTAGAAGAAGAGTCAGAAGACTCTTTGCTCCCCACTGCTCCTCCCAGGCTCTCTCTTTACCATCCTCACTCACTATTCATTCCTCTTTTGAAATTCACGGTATTAATTTTCTCTCTTTTTTAAAAACTCATTCAGATAATGGTGACTGTTGTATACCTTCCCCCAGGTTCATTCTCTCTCCTTTCTCAAGGAACTCAGCGCTGTCCTCACCATATTCCTTTCCTTGCCCTGCCTTTGTGTTAGAGGATTTCCACAGGTACTCACCAACTCCCTAACCTCCCGATTTCTCAGCTTCCTTAAATCCCACGGTCCGCTCCACCCTGCTCCAGAGGGATGTTCACCCACTAGTTCTTACCATGACCCACGAGAGCTGCATTTCTTAGGTGCAAAGCTCTGACATTCCTGCAGTGGACAATCACCTCTTGTCATTCCATCCCTTCCTATTACTTAACGCTTCTGACCCCATTGGTGCCTTCATCAAGACCTTTGATCCCTTTGCCTCTTAGCGTTTTCTCAGGCTTTTACCCAGCTCCACCTTCCCTTTCCTGCTTTTATCATCTCAATCCTATCATTACCCAAATCAACTTTATTTATCAGCCTTCTTATTGCTGATAATCCTATGTCAAACCTCAGCCTAGGTATAAAGCTGTTGTAGCTTCTGTTTTTATTTACATGCTGCTGAATGGAACTAGAGGAAATCTTACAATTGTGCTGACTGGCTGCATTATAAATTCACAGTATCCATCTCCAACTGGGCTCTCACTGCTGCAAGGCAATACTTTTATTCTGTCTGGCATCAGATATTAGCAAGTCACATCACCCCGTTTGCTTCAATTTCCTCATCTATTGAATGAGCTGGAGAAGGGAATGTCAAATCCAGTATCTTTGCCAAGAAAATACCAAACGGGGCCGCAAAGAGTCACATGTGACTGAAACAACTGAACAGCAAAAATTAATTCCTTATCTCACTACCCACAAAAGCTTTTCCAAACCTCTCCTCTTCTCAAGATATGCACACCCCTCCCCGCTCTCTCAGTTGATTTTTGACTAGTAGAAGCAGTATAGTGTGGGAGGGGGAGCGGAGATGAGAGGGACAGAAAATAAGTGCTTGTTAATTTTGAAAAGTAAAATAAAGTAAAATTACATTAAGAAAAGGAAATTGAGGTCATTCAACATGAGCTCCCTCTTCTGCATTTCTCTTTATCTCAGAATCCCTTATCATCATCCCCACCTCTTCAGTGAAGTAGCCCTTCTTGCCAAAGTCATTCCATTTACATTTGCCCTTAATACCACCATACCATCCCTTCTAGTCTTCTCTTGCAATCTACAGCCTTGACCATCTCCTCTCTCTCTCTCCTCTCTCTCCCTCCCCCCCTCACCTTTCTCATCTCCTCCCCCCTCCCCTCCCCCCCCACTTCTTCTCTAGGTTCCTTCATTGCCTTCAAACTTGTCTATTTCTTCCCATCTTCACTAGACTCTATCTCCTTAAGCTATAAGCCTTTATCTTTTCTCCCTATCTCAGTCAAACTCCTGGAAAAAGCTATTTATGCACACTGTTTCCATTTCTTCTTCTCTCACCTACTCTACAGCCTCTTGCAATCTGGCTTCCAGCCTTATCACTTAACTGAAACTGCTTTATCCAGAGTTACCAGTTATTGCTTAATTACCAAGTCGCTTTATTTTTAGTCTTTATTCTTCTCAGACTATCTGTTGTATTTGGCAGTCGATCAATCTCTCCTCCCTGGGCTTCTGTGACACTCCCCTCTTCTGGTTCCTGTCCTACCTGCCTCACTGCTTCTTCTCAGTCTCCTTTGCTGGTTCATCAATCAGATCCTGCTCCAGAAGTGTGATTGTTCCCCAAGGCTCTGTCCTAGGTTCTCCATTCTTCTCTCTCCATACTTTATCTTGCTGACTTCATCAGCTCCCATGGGGTTAATTGTCACCTCTGTACTAGTGATGGTATCTAGATGGCCCAGGGGACAAAGTACCGGGCCTGGAGTCGGGGAGACTTGAGTTCAAATCTGGCCTCAAACACTTACTAGCTGTATGACCCTGGGCAAGTCACTTAACTTCTCTTTGCCCCCGGAGAAGGAAATGGCAAATCTCTCCAGAATCCTTGCCGAGAAAACCTCATGGACATTGTTGGCGTGCTGTGGTCCCCAGGGTCATGAAGAGTAGAACACGACTGAATGACCAAACACCAACAGCAACCAGTGATACCCAGAACTATGTATCCATCTGTTCCTTGAGCTTCAGCCCTTTGTCACCCCGTGGATACTCCAATCTGCATCTCCTGGAGATTCTTCAAACTAAATGTATCCAAAATAATACTTGTCGCCTCTCCCCCACTAGCTTCCCCTTCCTCAGAACTTCCCTACTTCTGTCAAAGGCACCATCATCCCTCCAGCATCTCATAATCTCATCGTTATACCCAACTTCTTACTCGCCCTCATCCTACATGTCAGATGAGGTGCCAAATAGTGCTGTTTCTTGCTTTGTGACATCTCTAGCATCCAACCCCTTCTCTCTACTCACACAGCTACCATCTTAGTTCAGGCCCTCATTCCTTCATGTTCAGATTATTTTACCAACCTCTTCCTTGGTCTCTCTGATTTAAATCTCTTGCCATTCCAGCACATTCTACACACAGTAATCAAAGTGATTTTCCTTAAGTGCAGAGCTGACTGCGCCACTCCCTTACTCAATAAACTCCAGTGGCCTCCTATTGCCCCTAAGAGAAAATTCCTCTGTTTAACTTTTAAAACCCAACCCCATTTCTCAAACTCATTGGCCATTACTCCCCCTCTCACATTTTGTGATCTGGTCAAACTGGCCATCTCTGTTTCTCACTTGACCATACTTCATCTGCTTTCTCTTTGCCTTTGCTCTGGCTGTCCCAGATGCCTAGAATGCCCTCCCTCCTCACCTGTACCTCAAAGAATCCCTCTTTTCCTTCAGGACACTGCTCAAGTACCACCTTCTACAGGAAGCCTTTCTTGATCTGGCCTTCTCTTCCAAACTATTTTATATTTTAAATTATTCTGTCTTTAGTCTCTTTATACTTATTCTGTGCATGCTTATACGGTTCCCTGTTGTCTTCCTGTTAGGATGCAAGGTCCTTATGAGTTTGTTGTGATATTGCTTTGTTTATGGTCTCTGTATCCCCATCACCTAATGTGGTAGCTGGCACACAGTAGGTGATTAATAAGTGCTTGTTGATTGATTGTGTGCTTGGCATAAGAAAAGTGAAAGTGCTTTGGATGAGTCCTTTGTTGGAAGCTGGGAACATGAGTCATGGGATGGCAGTGGAACTGGGCTGAGGTTTTGGCTGAAGGCAGCTATGCAAACATGGACAGGTTGAAGCAACATGGTGAGAGAAGGGGGCTCTCCTCATCTGTAGAAGGAAGGCAGATGGCCCCTGAATTCTCTTCCATAAAGACATAAGGAGCTAGATGGGAGTGGAGAGAAGGGACACCACCTGTTTTGAAAGTACCACCTGTGGTGTAGTGGAAGGGACACTGGATTTGGAGCCAGAGGAATGGGATTAGAATTCCATGCTACCATTTTCTTCCATAACCTGGTGATGGCTCTCAAGGATAGACAGATACCAAGTCCTGAGCTCAGCCCTGGGCAATATCAGTGTGCCATGGAGGCTAGAGTGCTGAACTTGGAATCAGCAAGACCTGGGTTTGAGTCTAACCTCAGACATTTACTCGCTACAGGACCCATTGCATGTCATTTGACGTCTTCATGCCTCAGTTCTTCATCTGTGAAGTGGGAATAATAATCACACCTGATCGGCAGGGTTATTGTGATGATTGAATGAGATGCACATGCAAAGCGCCTTGCAGACCTTAAGGTGCTCCGTCCATATTAACTATTATTATTTGTTTTTGGTTGGACCTGGGATCTCATTGGTATAGGTTCCTCAAGTGAGCAACTTTCCTCATCGACTAAAACTGATACCAGCTCTGGCATCACATGGCCTTTTTTTGGAGGCGATCCATGTTAAGTGACTTGCCCAGGGTCACACAGCTAATAAGTGTCTGGGGCTGGATTTGAACTCAGGTTCTCCTGATTCTAGGGCTGGTGCTCTATCCACTGCAGCACCTACCTGCCCGGTCATCATATAGTCTTAAAGTCTAGCCTGGGTCACTGAGAAGTTAAGTGACTTGCCCAGGGTCACACAGCCAGGAAGACAACTAGAACCTAGGTCTTCTTGACTCTGAGATCAGAGCTCTAGGCTCTCTGCCAGGCTGCAGCCCCTATGTATTCATATTATTATCATTTATGATTTTTATCAATTTGTGCATTATTTATTAATATTCATTTTACTTATTTACTTATTATAATTTATGAATTATTTAGTTGTTTTAATTAACATTATTAATTTACTTAATATTTTAGTTATTAACTATTTGTTAATTTTATTATTTATTATTTGTTATTATTATTATCATTATTGTTGTCAGGATCAAATTATTAAAGAGAGGTAGGGAACCTGGGTTCAAATCCTGGCTCTTCCTCGCTGTGTAACCTTGGAAAATCTTGGTTCTATATGATGTGAAAACATCTCAGTAGAAGGCAATAATGAATAAGAATGACACAGGAAGAGGCCAAGTCACTCGCCCTCCCTGGTAAAATGAAGGTGCTGGGCTGGATGGTCCGTAAAGCCCTGAAGCTTCAAGTCCCCATGTTCTGAGCAGAACAGCGAGGCTGCTGATGAGACCAGGGCGCTTGGCGGGATTCATCTCAGGTCACCATGCAAGGGAGAGGAGACGGCACTGGCGGTGCCTCACCTGGTTTTTGCAGCATTTCCAGTCTCTCGAGGCATTTTTATATTGGTCCCTCACTGACAGCCCTGTGAGAGCCTGGGCTGGGCAACTGTGCGTATCTCCCTCTCTGGGACTCAGTTTGCTCATTTGTAAAATGGGAAGAGATTTACCCAAGGTCGTATAGGACACTGGGGTGAGAAACTAACTCCTTTCAGAGAGGCATTTAGGGCAAGAGTTTCCCGACTTTCCGGCAGGAAATAGAAGACGGTGGGACTGACCTGGGCAGCCAGAGCACTTCACTTAAAGTCAGGAAGACCTGGATTCAGATCTGGTCTCAGACACTTAGTGTGACCCTGGGCAAGCCACTTAACATCTGTCTGCTCAACTATAGAATGGGGATAACAACAGCACCTGTCTTCTAAGGTGATTCAAGTAAGAGTGTTTGCTACATGCTTAGCACAGTTCCTGGCGCATAGTAGGTGCCATAGAAATGCTTATTCCCTTCCCTCCTGTCTTCTCTTTCCATTAGCCAGCTGTGGGATTCACTGGGCCTCAGTTTCTTTTTCTGTATAATCAGAGGGTTGAACTAGACCGCAGGGGAGGGGAACCTGCAGCCTCAAGGCCACAAGTGGCCTTCGAGGTCCTCAGGTGCGGCCTTTTGAATGAGTCCAAGTTTTACAGAACAAATCTTTTTATTAAGGGCAATGTGTGGCCTCAAGGCTGCAGGTTCCCCACCCTGGACTAGAGGTTCTCCAAGGTCCCTTCTGCTCTCGTATCCTGTATCCCTCCCCATTCTGATATTTCTGTCGTCTCTTCTATGACGTAGTGGATGGAGTGCTGGCCCAGCCGGTAGGAAGACCTGGGTTCCAATCTCACCTCTGACGCATGCTAGCTGTGTGACTCTGGCCAAATGGCTTGACTTCTCTAGGCTTCAGTTTCCTCATCCGTACGATGAGAGAGTTGGTCCAGATGGCCTCTAATGTCCGTCCCAGCTCTCAATCTATGATCTAAGATTCTGTATCCTAAGGTTCCTCCCAGGCCTGACATTCCCTGTTCTAAGGGCCCTCCCGGCTTTGACTCCTTATTCTAAGGTCCCTCTCAGCTATGAAGTTCCCTATTCTAAGGTCTCTTCCAGCTCTGCCACTCCATGTGGGAAGGTCCCTCCAAGCCCTGACATTCTTTGTTCTAAGGCCCCTTCCAACTCTAACATTCTATGTTCTAAGCCCCCGTCCCCAGTTCGGACATTTCACATCTTAAGGAACATCCCAGCTCTAACATTCCATGTTCTAAGACTCCCTCCCACCTCTGACTTTCTGTATTCTAAGGTCCCTCCCACCTTCAAACTCTGTTCTGAAACTGCTTCCAAGATCTGGATCAAATGAAATAATATATACAACGCGTTTTGTAAATCTTGAAGCATTGTACAAATTCTTGATTATTAATATTCTGTATCCACAAGAGCACAAGAATAATCTATGTCTTTATGATCCAAGGTTCCTGCCCGCTCCTCCATGCTCTCTTCTCCAGTTCTCTCCTAAGGTCCCTCCAACTTTGGCAAGGCCAGGCAGCGACATGCGCTGCGTGGCTCAAGGCAGTGGTTGCAGAGCTAGGGTGGGCAGCCCATGCTAGGTGCCCGGTGGTTTTGTGGGAAGCCTGGGCTGAATATGTCCTCTGGAGGCTTAGCCTTCCCCAGGCTGGCTTCCATCTCACTTATTCATGAAGGAAAGAGAGAAGGGAGGGGAGACAGCCATGCCCTAGTTCACAGGTTCTTATAACTTGGGAGGTGTGAGCAGAGTGGGGAGAGAGGCTGTGAAATCACAGCTTCTTTTGCGAACACATCTGCAGGAGGAATCTTCAGAGCTGAGGAGCACGGGGAGCATGGGGAGCTCGGGGGTCTCACTTGTTCTTTCTGTTCCCTCTGACTCAGGGCTCTCAAATTCACTGTCTGTTATGGGCCAGAAGAAGCCTGAGCCCTGCAGAGCTGTGCCATGCACTCTGAGCTTGGATTCAGGAAGACCGCATTTGGAATCCTTCCTTCATCACCTCCTAGCTTCACTTAGGGTCAGTTTCCTTCTCTGTAAAATGGACATAACAATAGCATTGCCTTCCCAGGGCTGTGGAGAGAATCTGGTGAGAGGATATCTATAAAGTACGCGGAAAACCTGAGTCCAACCACGAATGGTTGCTCTTATTTTAGGAGATGAAAAGCCTTTGGAAGAATTCAAATCGATTGGCCAAACCCTTATTCAGTGCCTACTATGTAAAAAGCCTGTGCTAGGAAAGAAGAGCGGCCTTGACTAAAGAGATGTTGGGACATCCGCCCTGGACCAGGCGGCTGACATCTGATGCTAACCTTGATTTCACTCTTTCCCAAAGTCTATGTTTCTTGGCTAACTTAGATCTGAGCTCTGGTTTCCTTCTCAGTGAAATGAGCGTCCTTCCTCCCACCCAAGGGTGACTTGAGTTAGGAAAGTGAAGTCCCTCTCTTATGTCCCTTGTGGAGTTGTGCTCCTCCTTGCCAACCCCGAGTATCTGATGGTCCTAGAGGAGGTCTGCAGCATTGATTCCCACTCATTGGCTGCACTACACAGGGTAAAGTAATTGCCTTCCTTTGGGCTCAGTTTTCCTATCTGTAAAATGGGAAATTTAGATTAGAGCAGGGATCCTGGACTCATTGGGCAGCCTGGTGAAGCCTTGGAATCATTCCTAGAATCCTGCTTTTAAAAGCATAAAATATATGGGATTTCCACAACAATTGTATTGAAATAGAAATGTCGCTTCTTTATCCCCGTCTAAGTTCATGGACTGAATTGGTTCTGATGGGCTGTGTCCTGTTCCAAGGAATCTTCCAGCTCTAAAGTTCTCAGATTCTGGGATGTCAGGGGATTCTCACATTTTAACGGGTGAGCCTCAGTCTGGGCCTTTCCCTGTCCTGTGAAGGGAGAGCTCCATCCCTGGGTCTGGCCAAGGCTTATCCCCCAGGACAAGTGGACTTCATTCACCCAGGACTTGTGGGCATCCTACAAACACAGGGAGGCAGAGCTGGGTGGGACTTCAGCTTCTGGAATGTCAGCTCTTCAAGGGTCCTGAGAACATAGAACGTCTGAGGTGAGGGCCCTTAGGATACGAGCCTGATGGCAGATTTGGGAGGGAGCTCAGAGCTAGGCGGCGTCTTCACTGAGAGGGCAGCATCTCCCTTGCCCAAGGTCGCACACGAATTAGTGGCAGACACCCCGGTCTCCTCATTCGTTGGGCATTTCTCCTCTGTCTGTGGGACTGGCATTTGTCAGCTGGCTTCTTCTGACACTGTTTCCCACCCTCCACCCCTGACCATTCACCTCTAAGATGGTGGGATATACTGTCCCTCAGAAAGAAGGCAGAGGCCCCTCAGGTGACTGACTGAGGCCATTATTAGCAGGGGTTATTTGAGGAGCCCGGCAGGCATCCCCAGTACCATTCCCTCTCCTGCCTTCCTGCCTGGCTTCCATAAACCTCTGCTCTCCACCATTCCAGTATACAGAAGCACCCCTCTTCTAGCTAGATCCCCAGGCAACACAAACTGTGAGGACATTACCCCGCTCCCAGGAGTGCTTCTGGAGGGCGGAGGTTGACCTGTTCGCTGGACAAGAGATCCCTATTTCTTACCATCCTTGTTCCCCAATTAGTCCATCTCCCTAAAGAAATATTCAAGAAATTGGGTACTCACAGGGCCGTGATGCTCACCGGGAGGCTTCCCTTGCCTTCTTTCTCCGCTTCTATTCAGTCTCAGCTTAGAGTTCACACATATTCATGTGAAATGCTTTTTATTAGTGTGTGGCTTGAAAATGATTCAGGTTGTGATTCTGCCCACTTTTTTCCTTTCCCCCTGCTTCCTGGGAAGTTAAAAAATAAAAAACCAAACCAAACAACTTTCTTGGTTCATTGGGGAGGCAGTGATGCACAGTGGATAGAGTTCTGGGCTTAGGGGCAGGAGAGCCTGGATTTAGACCCTGCCACTGACACTCACTAGCTGTGAGACCCTAGGCAAGTATCTTCATCAGTTTTGGCCTTCATTTTCCCATCTGTAAAATGGCATGATACTTCTCAATGGTGTCATGAAGCTCTAGTCAGGTGGACAACAACCATTTATTAAGTGCTTGTTGTATACCATGTGCTATTCTAAGCTCCAGAGTTACAAATGAAAGCAAAAAGAAAGATGGTCCCTGTCTTCATGGAGTTTGGGGTTGGGAAAGGGTGGGGGGGAGTGGAAGGGGGGACTCACAGGAGAGCTTAGTGTTAAAGTCCAGAGAGACAGGAGCACAGATAGGAGGGGATTGAAACATGGCCAGGCTAGGCCCCCCAAATGGAGGGCTTGGAATGAGCTCACTAGTGGAAAAAGGAAAGTGCGAGGGTGAGAAGAGCATGGAGTCATGGTGGAGAAGTCTAGGGTAATAATGTCTGTAAAGCATTTGTGACCAGGGAGGTGCTAAGTAAATGTTAATTATTATTGGTAGCAACCTCCTGGGCCCCTACTTGGAGCTAAGGATGGGTCAGAGCGGAGAATCACAGAACATCAAGCCTGGGAGGAACTTTGAAGACCATTTTCCAGGTGGAAATACTGGGCCCAACATCACACAGAGAGTTAGTGGCAATTCCAGGGCTGGATTTCGGCTGCATTGTTCCCTTTGGGCAAGGAAAATGCTTCAGAGTTAGAAGGTGCCCTTGGTATAGACTGACTCCCTCTCCTGCTAGAAAACACCTAGACAAGGGGATTCAGGGAATCTTTCCGGGGGGAGGGGGAGAATGAATATGGAGAGGGAACTTCACTGTGTATGGAGCTATGGGTTACAAAGGGAGAATTCCTTTTTTTTTTTTTTTAAATTAAGCCTCTATGCAAAATATCTTTCAAATCTCTGTGCCTAGAGCAGGGGTGTCTACTCTGGCACATTGGCTGAAAGTGACTGTTGACATGCTTTGGAGGGATAGACCCAGGCTCAGCCATTTGCAAACTTGTGAAGTGGACCAGTTCACAACTCCACCAACAATGTATTAGTGTTCCAGTTTCCCCACATTCCCTCAAGCATTTATCATTTTCCTTTTCTGTCATATTAGACAATGTGATAGGTATAAGGTGGTACCTCAGAGTTGTTTTAATTTGTATTTCTCTAATTAGTAGTGATTTAGAGCATTTTTTCATATGACTATAGATAGCTTTGATTTATTTGTCTGAAAACTGCCTGTTCATATCCTTTGACCATTTATCAATTGGGGAATGACTTGTATTCTAATAAATTTGACTCAGTTTTCTACATATTTGAAAAATAAGGCCTTTATCAGAGATACTTGCTGTAAAAAATTTCCCCCCAGTTTTCTGTTTTCCTTCTAATCTTGGTTGCATTGGTTTTGTTTGTACAAAACCTTTTTAATTCAATATAATCAAAATAATCCATTTTACATTTTTGTAATGCTCTCTATATCTCGTTTGCTCCTAAATTCTTCCCTTATCCAAAGATCTAACAGATAAATTATTCCATGCTCTCCTAATTTGCTTATGGTATCACCCTTTATATCTAAATCATATACCCATTTTCACCTCAGCTTGGTATACGTTGTGAGATGTTGGTCTACACCTAGTTTCTGCCATGCTGTTTTCCAGTTTTCCCAGCAGTCAAATAACAAGTTTTTGTCCCCAAAACTTGGATTCTTGGGTTTATCAAATATTAAATTACTTTGCTTATTTGCTACTATGTATTATGTACCTAATCCATTCCACTGATCCGCCGCTCTATTTCCTAGCCAGTACCAGATTGTTTTGATAATTACAGCTTTTTAATACAGTTTGAGATCTGGTAAAACAAGACCACTTTCCTTCACATTTTTTTTTTATTGATTCCCTTGATATTCTTGATCTTTTGTTCTTCCATGAATTTTGTTATTATTTTTCTAACTCCATAAAATACATTTTTGATAGTTTGATTGGTATGGCACTGAATAAGTAGATTAATTTAGGTAGAATTGTCATTTGTATTATTTTGACTCAGTTTACCCATGAGCAGTTAATATTTTCCAGTTGTTTAGGTCTGACTTTACTTGTGGCAAAAGTGTTTTATAATTGTGTTCATATAGTTCCTGGGTTTGTCTCAGTAGGTAGACTCCCAAGTATTTTATATTGTCTACAATTATTTCAAATGGAATTTCTTTTTCTATCTCTTGCTGCTGGACTTTGTTGGTAATATACAGAAATGCTGATGATCTATGTGGGTTTATTTGATGTCCTGCAATTTTGCTAAAGTTGTTCATTATTTTAACTAGGTTTAAGAGCTTATATTCTAATGGGAGAAAGACACATAAAAGGGAGTTGAAAAGGTGAGGGGAAGGGATAAAAAGAGGTCCTGGAGAGGGTGCCCGGAGGCTAAGTCAGAATGAGGAGGCACTTGTCTGGACGCTTCCTCAAAATGGAGATTTGGGGAAGAACTCATCAGTTGGAGAAGGGGACTGACAGAGTCAGGAAGTGGTTGAGGCATGGTGATATCTTCCTGGTTCTGAGGCCAACTCTTTATCCACTATACCACATGACCCACATACTGATTATATGACTCCGGGAATGTCACTTACCCTCTCAATGCTCTAGGGGAAACCTTCAGGACTAGAAGTTGTAGAGAAAGTGTTTCATGGTCTAGGGCTGACTAGGCCAGTCTTGTGGTCCACTCCCAGATTGGAATGAATGAGACATCACTAGGTCATTCAAAAGGTAATTGAAGGGGGTTTAGTTAGCCCCTGGTATGATAGGGAAGGACATCCAGAGTGGTGAAAGGACAATATTCATTGAGGATTCATCCTTGATCCACCTGAGCATGGCTGTCCTGTGCTGGTGTTGGCCATTCTGCTGGTCTTAGAATCCTGAGGGACGAACTCCATCACCTCCTGTCCTGGCTATTTTTAGACTCAAGTGACCAGAAGGCTACATCACTAGCCAGAATCATAGTCTCCTGAGTCAATTAAAGCTCAAGGATAGTTTCATTATCTCTCTCTCTCTCTCTCTCTCTGTCATCTATCTGTCTGATTTTTCTCTGTTACTACATAATTTTGATTGGTTCTGGGATGTCTCTATATTTTGGAAGCTTTTCAGTCATTTAGTTTGGAGATAAGAAGTATTTGGTTTGGTGACATCTATTAAAAAGATTCTTCTAATGTTTTTACAAATCAATGTCATGTATGAATGACCACGGGCAAAAATTCAATCAGTGATAATTCTTCAGTTCAAAGATAGTTTATTTGTTGAATTGCCAAGGACATTATTGGATTTATATATATATATCACCCAGGGGGTGATTCATTGATTATTATGGTTATGATTATGATTTTTGGGAAGAAGACAAAGGCTATTTGACCGTGCTTCCTGCGAGTCAGAGAGAGTTAAGAGGCTGTGAAATATTGCTGAAAACACACTGACTTGGGTGTCAGAAGAGTTGTCTTAAGGTGCTGTTGTGTTGTGTGCTGGTGGCTAGGTTGAGACTAAAAGCCACTTCTCCTGTCTCTAAACTCTTTGTGGTTAACTCCCAAGAGACCAAGTCATCAATAGCCTAATGGTAGTAATGGTAATAGTAATAATAATAACAGAGCAAAAGCCTTTGGAGAGAGAAAAAGGGAGGAGGAAGAAGAGGACAGAGGGAAACAAAGGAGAAAGTGGAGAGAGGGAGGGAGAGGGCGGGGTAAGTCTGGCAATGACTGTGTGACCATGAGTGCCTCTGCAATGTAAAGTGCCCACGAAGAGATGGCCCTTGGAGTCCCAAGCCTAATGGAAGGAAAGTGATCCCTGGGGAAAGCGGCATATGGGGCCACTTGCCCTTTTCTGGAGGAAGGCGGGGACTGCTGAGTCAGCATCAGCATCATTATGGTCTTGGGTGTTCGCTGTCAGGCGTCCGGGGAGTCTTCTCTCCCTCTGAAGGTAAGGACTCAGGGCATTCCCCTGAGGACGTGAAGCCTTGCTGCGGGGTGCTGGCCATGGTTCTGCTTGTGTTGGCGGTGTTTGAAAAGAGGATCGTCGTGGTCTGAAAAGCAAAGGCCCCGAGGTCACTGCCCACCTCTTCCTAAGGTCTCATCCTGGTTGTGCACAGCAGACTGGGGCGGGAGGGGTTGGGGTGGGATGAGCTGAGATGAAGAGAAGGGAATGATGAGCAGCATTAGGAAGCCGGAAGGCACTGCCTTCCGAGCTCATCTTCTAATAAGGGCAGAGCACATTTATCCCGCACTTCAAAGCTTGACCAAGCTCTCATTTGAGCCTCAAAACAACCGCATAGGGCAGCCTGCAGGTATTATTTTCCTCCCCATTTTACAGATGAGGTAACTGAGGCTCCAAGAGGTTAAATGATTTGATATTGTCAGAGGTGGGATTTGAACTCAGGTCTTCCTGAGTCCACGGTCCGTGCTGGAGCTAACACGCAGTGCCGCTCTTTTCCGTGCTATTAATCCCAGACATCCTGCTCTTCCTCCCACCCCACATGTACCCTGATTTTCAGAAAGCCGTCCAACACTCACCCAGTTTTTCCACCTGATGGCCTCACACCCAAAATGAGTGGATATACAGATGATCACTCTCTCCAGTAAACTGAAGAGAAAGAGGACGCTGGAGATAAAGGTATGAAGGCTCTAAATTCAGAGAGGAAAAGAAGTGTTATCAACCTCATTCATCTCTTTGTAAAGCTACACAACCCACATGGCAGGACTCTAGTTTTTCAGGGCCTCAGTTTCCCCATCTGTAAAATAAAGGGGCTGGACCGGATTACCTCTGAGATCCTCCCCAACTCAAAATGCTGTGATCCCAAGTAGTCCAACATCATGGAGTCACATGTTACTATATGGAGAGCTCCTTGACATCTGTCATTCAAATTTCACATTTATTCCAGGGCTCTGCATAATATTCTGCATACATTAAGTGCTTAATAGATTTTTTTAAATAAAAAAACACCCTGAAATTTCTATATACTCTGTGGCCTTTTGTAGTACTTTCCTCATAATAATGCTGTGAGGTATACATTACCTGCAAGACACTGCCATCCAGAGAAGGGAAATGACATGACCAAGGCCACACAGGTAGTAAATGGTAATGAGAAAGCTCTCATCAGGGTCTCTCTGATTCTGTCTAATGCCTTTTCTACTGTGCTATTCTACCTCTCAAAAGGCCACAGAAAGGTCTGTCCTCTTTCCTCCAGGGGGTACTCCAGACAGAACTTAATAAGTAGGTATCTTAACATCAACTTCATGCCTTCTCCTGGTTTCTCTTTCACTCTTTTGGGGATTTGAAAGCTTCTGGTAGGCTAGACCAGTATAGTGGTCTCCAAACATTTTTGATCATGTAATCCTTAAGTAAAAAAAAAAAATGGGCATGCAACTCCAATGTTTGTATATTTATTTAGCTAAAATAGCCAATATTTATATAGCACTTTTGCAAAAATAATTCACATGAATTATCTCACTTGATCTTCATAATATCCCTGTGAAGAAGGTGTTAACTTTTATCTCCATTTTACAGATGAGGAAACTGAGGCTAAGCGAAGTTAGATGACTTGCCCAGGGTCACCCAGATAAGTTATGTTTCAGCATGATTTGAACCAAGGTCTTCCTGATTCCAAGACCAAGACTTCAACAATTGTGCCCCCTAGCCGTACATAAATTGCATATATGTTAAATTGTACTAATTTGTACTAATGATTATGTACATTATACATATATGTACTAATTGTACTAATGATTATGTACATTATAACCCAACAATCAAAATTCAAAAAGGATGAGATAAAGATAAAGAGCCTTGAGACAATAGGGAGTCACTGGTGCTTATTGGGTAAGGGAGTAACATGGCCAGACCTGCATTTTAGGAAAAATCTCTGTGGTAGCTCTGTGGGGGATGGATTAAAGAAGGGAGATATTTGAGACAGGGAGACAGATTAGGAGGCATTGTAATGTACAGGAACAAGAGGCTGATAGCCCGGACAGGGCTGGTAGTTTTGTGAGTTAGACCGGAGGGGAGAGATTAAAGACATTTTGTTTGACTAGATTTGATAACAAACTGGATATGTGGGGTCAAGGAGAGGAGGGAATCATGGACAATGCCAGTATTGCAAAGGATGGGGAAGGATAGGGGTGCCATCAACAGAAACTGGGACTTTGGGAGGAAGATTGGGTTTTGGATGAAAGGTAACAAGTTCTGTTTTAGACATGTTAATTTAGGGGAAGCCATGTGGCACAGTAGACAGAGCACTGCGCCTGGAGTCAGGAAGACCTGAGCTGAAGTCTGGTTTCAGATACTTAATAACTGGGTGGTCCTGGGCAAGTTCCTTAACCTCTGTCTGCTTCACTTTCCTCATCTGTAAAATGGGGATAATAATAGACCTCTCTCTCCAAGTTGTTGTGAGGGTTAAATGAGATAATAATTGTAAAGCATTTAAGACAGTACTTGGCTTATATTAAGCACTATACAAATGTTATTTGTTGTTGGTGGTGTTATATGACTAAGGGACCACATATTCAAAATGTCCAATAAGCAATTGGTATAGTTTCGTGTTGGGGTTGGATATATAGATCAAGGAGTCATCTATATAGAGATAATAATTAAATGAAGAAAAGATGATGAGGTCAACAAATGAGGACATGTATGGAAAAATCAGAAGACAGTCCAGGGCAGAGCCTTAGGGGATACATCCACAGTTATTGCAAGGAGGGGGCGGAATGGGACCCATATTCCCACCTTTTGATTGGTTGATCACAAACTCCTGAGGGTCAACCCATGACCCCCTGGGGTCATCCTAAGGGATTCCTCTTTGGAGAACACTGGAATAGACACTCACCTTATTCTTTGCCACTATCAGGTCAGCGATAAGAACTAACATTCCGCCAGTGGAGAAGATGGCACTCACAATATTCATTCCAACACTGCCTTTCAGCTGGAAAATAAAGAAAACCACCGTCTGTTTGGGTGAGTGATAATCAACATTTATAAGGCATATGGCAAGACATTCTCTGATTGGAGCTTCATGAGAACTCTCGTTTTATAGATGGGGAAACCGAGGCTCCAGGCAGTGAAATTACTTGTCCACAATTCCACAGCTAGTAGGTAGCAGGATTTGAATCCAGGTTCCAGGTCTCACATTCTACAGCTGTCACACTAGTTTAGAGCTCGAAAGCACTTCATCTTCCTGGGTTAGAAGAGGGATTTCTTGTAAGTGTTCAAGTAACTGCAAAAACCTGATTTTCAGACAAGCCTGGGTGCTGCAGAGTAGGGAGACAAGACTCATAACTGAGGAGCATTGAGCCCAGAGGAACTCTGTGAGCCTGTGGGAGGGGTGGAGTTGGTGTTGGGAGTTTCTCTATCAAGCAAAAGGACTCTTGTTGAAGAATTGGTGAGTGACTATCGCTAATGTGCCTGCTGTAGAAACTGCCGTAGTCCAGAGTTAGAAGCACCTTCAGAGATCATTGATTTCAAGCTGTACCAGAGCAGAAATTCCTTCTTTAGCAACGCCAACATGTGGTCACTTAGCTTGTACCTGAGCACCTTCAGTGATGGAGCAGCCATCTTGTAAGGTCACTATACTATGTAGTGGGGGGGAGTGGAAGGGTGAAGAGGGGGAGAATTTACTCCTCCCCTTAGCTAATTAAACACAGAAGATAAAAGACAAATAACAGATAATAGTGAGGTATTAATGTGCTAATGAAATACGAAGCCTCTTCTCCCTTTACATCCCTTTTCTCAGATTGAATAATAATGGAAGCTTGTTAGTTGACCATTCCCCTTCTCCCCTTTTAAAAACTCAGTCGAAGGGCCAGCTAGGTGGTACAGTGGATAGAGCACTGGCCTTGGAGTCAGGAGGACCTGAGTTCAAATCCAGCCTCAGCCACATGATTCTCACTAGCGGTGTTGACCCTGGGCAAGTCACTTAACCCTGATTGCCTCAAAAAATAAATAAATGAAAGCTCAGTTTACCAAGCCTTTGACAGTCAACCAGTCTAAGAACTCTCTAAGAGTTCTAGGCTTTTGAGACCGGCAGCAGCTTTGTGGAGTAGGACCTCCTGTACCCCTATAGGAGGGCTGTGGTGGTGGTGGGGGGGGAGAGGAGATTTTCTCTTACCCCATCCCACTGGTCATGGCATTGGGTGGTGGGGCTTTTTGCACCGTAGGAGACACATGTCATTGAGGGATAGTTGGGCAGGGAGTAGAGACACACAGTCTTTAGTTAGACCCAGACACAGAGAAGAAGTGTTCAAGGAACAGAACCTTTGCTGAAAGAGGGGAGAGGTAAATATAGACTCAAAAGAGAGTTAGCCTTGTTAGTCACCCTTGGAGTTGTGGGGAGAAGTGGACCCAGGGACCTCAGCTCAGCAGCAAAGACACTTCACCAAGGAGGAAAGCAGCATAAGGATGCCATGAAAAGGGAGAGGATGTCAGGACCCTGCAGTGTGAGAAGCCTGAGTTCACTACATGTGTGCCTTACTACTAGTGTACATTAGGGTTCTGCCCACTCTCCTCACTGATGCCATATGGATTTGAGGGAGAGTGTACCCCAGCTTTATGTGGGGAATTTTTTTTTTTTTTTACTGCTGTTCTTACTAAATTAGTAAATGCCTTTGCTTTGAGCTAATTTTGTCTATTGGCTGACTATTGAAGGGTAACTCACTGGTGGGGACTTGTGAGTTTTAAGACTGTGGGCTCACAGACTACCTCTTTAAACTGGAAATAGTAGTCATTGCTATGAGAACTCAACCTTCAAACCCATGGTTATAAATGTTGTTGTAGGAGTTTCCTAGCCTGGATTCCTTGAGATCCCAGTAAGACTCTTAGCCACCATCATGTCTATAAGACTGGGGATCAAAAAGTGAATAGCCAAATGACGGGGAGAAGCAATTTAATTGTGTACTATGGAAGACTGCTCCTTGATGGAAACTTCAGCTCTTTAGGGTCCAAATGGGGCTTTTATAGCTTTTTCAGTACACCACAATCCAAGAAAAATGGAAATAGGCAAATGGACAAGCCTTGGGGTCACAAGAGTTGCTAGGTCAGGATCGGTCCTATAGGAAATGCATTTCCCTGTGGTTAAATTCCCATCTCTAAGCCTCTTTTAAAATGAAATTATTCCTTTTCATCTTGTTGTTTTCAATAGAAAAGGAAGTAAAGTAGGAACCTCACAATTCTGTTTTCTTAATCTCAGAGGTTACTTTATCTGGGTGCAGATGTCTCCTCCAGACTCACAGAACACAGTTTCATATACCTTCTCCACAGTAGCTCCCAGAGGGCAATTCAATGCACATCCATCTTGGATGCCATCAAAAGTTGCCAAAAGTGCTGGAAATAATGGATGATCTTACCTAGAAGACCACCTGAATCCTGAGGAGGTTCTCGCTGTAAAGCTGAACTCTTTGTATGTAAAATGGGTAACTTACCATGCACTGTGATGGTTGTTTTGTAGCTATTATTGAGAGAGATCCAGAAACAATGAACTGTAGGAAAAAAAGGGAGAACCATTTATGCTATTTATGGCATTTAAGAGCCCTAAGTAATCTTCCTAATTAGATCCCCTGGTCAGGTTATGCTTCTTTTCCAATACTTTGAGTAAAGTTTCTTATGTTGGCATTTAAGGCTTTCTACAACTTGGCACCTCTCTCCCATGCCAAGTTTACCCTGAGATATACCCCTCCATGCTCAGGGCAGCAAGGTGGTGCAGTAGAGAGAGTGCTGACTCTAGTCAGGAAGACTCAGCTTCCTGACTTCAAATCTGGGCTTAGACGCTTACTAGCTGTGTGACCCTAGGCAAGTCATTTAACTGTTTGGCTCAGTTTCCTCATCTGTCAAATGAGCTGGAGAAGAAAATGGCAAACCAGTCCAGTATCTTTGCCAAGAAAACCCCATATGGGCTCACAGAGAGTTGGACATCGCTGAACAACAACAGTTACTATGCTCCAGTTAAAGCGGATAACTCACTTTCTCTTTTACAGACCTAGGGTTTTCCCACCTCGATGTCTTTGCTCAGGCTGTGCCTTCCTCTTGGAATATTCTTCCTGACACCTCATTTCTGCCTTTGGAAATCTTCCTCATGCTTCCAGGCCCAGCTCAATCAATCCCACCATTAGGCTACAGACTTTGATCCCACCTCTCCAGGAAGAGAAGGTCATTGCTTCTGACTCAGCATGATACTTCATTTGCCATCCGATATGCCCTCATGCAATTCTCTTCTGTTCTACTGTACTGCATTGCATAATACTGGACTATTGTAGTCTGCTTGATTCCGTTCTGTTCTCATTGATTCTGTACCGCACTGTGGTTATTCTGTATTTTTCATATAGTAGTGCATATTTTATATAGAATAAATTTCCTATCTTTTCTTTTATTTCTGATTTTTTTTTCTGTGTGTGTGAGGCAATTGGGGTTAAGTGACTTGCCCTGGGTCACACAGCTAGCGAGTGTTATGTGTCTGAGTCTGGATTTGAACTCAGGTCCTCCTGACTCCAGGGCCGGTGCTCTATCCACTGCACCCCCTAGCTGCCCCTCCTGTCTTTTCTTGAAAGCTTTTTGAAGGCAGAGACTGTGTCTCAGTGCATGAAGACGTTGGAATGCAAGGCCTAAAATCAGAAATCCTGTGTTCAAATCCTGCCACTGACATTGTGTGACTCTGGACTAGTCATTTAACTTCTCTGTATCTCAGGTAACTCCATTGGACTCATTTACTAAGTTATAAAAGGATCACAAAAAATGAGTTTCCAGGGATGGTAAAATCACAGAATTATTCCTGGACTTATTTTGGGTCATGATTCAAGGGGTGGGCCTGAGGAAAGGGCTTTAGGTATCGTAAAGTGTAATAGAAACATAAGCTGATAGTGATATTAAAGGTGTCCTCTGGTGTGAAGGTTACGTTGGCTTCTCCAAGGCCAATCCATCAGAGTTCAAGCTCCAGAAGGGTCTGCCAAAATAAAAAAAAGCTTTGAATACAGGCCTCGTGATGGCTTATGTGCCAGCTGTCTGGATTCTTTCATTACCAGACTGAGTGAGGATGATGGGATTTTTAGCCACATAGACTCCCAAAGACCATCTCTTCTAGAAGGGTCATGATCTGCATAGTTGAAGGGAACATCAGTCGTGGATAGACTCTTGAGGTATTGCAACAGAGACAGAGCACTGGACTAGGAAACAGTAAGACCTGGGTTTGAATTCTTCTCCCAGACATGTAGTAACTGTGTAGGCATGGGCAAGTCACTGAAATTCTCTAAGCCTTAGAGCATCTGCTATACAAATGTGGCTAAAAGTAGTGAGGGTCAGATATTGAGATAGCTGTGTGGAATTAATGTTCACTTCCCCAGTAGAATGAAAGCTCCCTGAGGGCAGGGACAACTCTATTCTGTGTATATCCTGATTGCTTAGCACAGGGGCTAGTACCTAGTTGGTTCTTGCTGAACTGGGCTGAAACATCACCTCCTTATTCAAATCTCATTCTTGTCTTTTTCAATGAGTTTCAAGTAGAAGTCACCCAGGGATAAGTCACTATCCTGATATTATTTTTTTCTCAATGTTCTATGGGCTATTGAATAGGGGACAAACTAATGGTCCTTTTTTTTTTTATCCTTGAATAACAGTGTTAGGATTTAAGCTCACCCTCTTTAGGGTCACTGAACGCATCCTTGTAACAACTCCGGTAGCAGACAGGATAAGAGGGATGACGGGTGCCTCACCTGTTCCCATGAGGGTTTGATTTCTTCCGCTAGATTCCTATATATTGACAGACCTTTTGTTCCAAGTAGTTTAAAGATTATGAGTATTTGACATGGCAACATATATTAAAATGTTATTTTTTTCAGTTTTAATGGATCAGTGATATTTCCTTTTGATTGTGGTCAATAATTTAGTCCGTGACAAGAGTCTCAGTCCAGTACGGTTTCTTGGTTATATTTTCCAGCATATCGTGACATCTGTTATTTGTCATGGGGATGGATGAGGGGTGGGGATTGTCATTCATTAGTCCATGGAAGATGGTGAGCTGTATAATTTTGGCCGCCAGGTCATGTCATGCTAGGTATTCAGTAGGCACTAAATTTTTGTTGCTTATAATGATGTTACACAGTTTGTACTGTTTCCTTGTGCACTATTTTCTTAGCCATATCTACTTTAGATGTTCCTAGAAGTTGGTGGAGGTCTGTGTGCTAAAGATGGGTGCTAACTGGTTTCAGGCAGAAATTTCCTGGAATCTTTCTCTTTGGTCCGAGGAGATTTTCCCCACCTTGGGATTGGCAGAGGGGCTGCCTTGGGACTTATAAGCTAGCCCTTCCCATCTTTTGGACTTGTGGGAAGGGAAGGGCCAGGGGAAGGAAATAAGAGAACCTCAGCAACAGTGTAGAGGAGAGGGGCTGTAGTCATGAGTTTACCAGGGCTGGAATCTGGATCCAAGGTATACAAGGCATATGTATAGCTATATCCAAGGTATGCCTCATGCATGAGGCACATTGAAGTGGATCCCACATTGCTGAAACCTGTATGAGCTGAGGATCAAAAGTGATGAGTCTTCATTTCCCTTTTCCCAGGATTAGGGAGGCTCATCCTTCTTCCTTAAAAGTTTGTTTTCCCTTCTATACTTTAATATGTACTTTGTCTCTTAAGCCAGTAATTATGATTAAGCTGTTAGCCACTTACCTTGCTAAACTGCGATATGGTATGGACAGAGGGACTGGAAACCCCGTTTATGAGCCTATGAAGTAAGATTTAAAACTGCAGCATTTTTTCCAAAGTGAGACCTCAGGGTGGGGATTCAGAACTAGTTAAATGAATTATTGATTCATGTTTACAACTCCCCAGGGCAGAGAGAAATTATTTTTTCTAAGGTTTCTCTAGGGAAATGAGACAGTAGCAGTGGGAAGCTGATTAGATTCTCCATTCCCACTCAGGCAGCGTATAGAGTGGCCTGGTATACAGTGTATAGAGTGCCATGCCTGGAGTCAGGAGGACTCATCTTCATGAGTTCAAATCTGGTCTCAGACACTAGCTGTGTGACCCTGGGCAAGTCATTTAACCCTGTTAGCCTCAATTTCCTCATCTGTCAAATGAGCTGGAGAAGGAAATGGCAAAACCCCTCCAGTATCTCAGCCAAGAAAACTCCAAATGGGATCACAAAGAGTAAGACGTGACTGAACAATTGTTATTTTTGATCTTGATTTGTGATTTCATTGGAATAGAAAATTCTCAACAAGGAAACTCCTTCTACCATAACTGGTTAGCAAATTATTCTGTAATTTTTATTCTTTGAGAGTTGCCTGGGGCCTCGAGAGGTGGGGGCTTGCTAAGGATTCCACAACTAAAATGTCTGAGGTAGACCTTAGAATCAGGTCTTGCTGACCCCAAGGCCGGCCTTCTTTATCTGCTAGGACATATTGCCTGCATAGGCATCCTAATGATTAATATTATCATGGCATTTTGATGAAAATAATGATGATAATGAGGGCTAATCCTTAGAATTTCCATCTTAGAAGAGAAGAAACGGAGGAACACATAGAGATGCCCTATCCTCTCTGCTTCCTCCTCTCCCTCCTCTTTCTATTCCTTCTTTCCTTTTTCTTCCTTCCTCTTCCTCCTTCTCTTTGCCTTCCTCTTTGTCCTCCTCCTCCCAGGCCACACTCTGAAGACCATGTGGCTTTGCTCTACTCACCGACAGTCCTCCCCAGATTGAATACCCCGTGAAAAGGAGCAGAAAGCCAGGGTAATAGAAGAGGACGGAGCCAAGGAAGATGTGCATCAGGCCAGTCATGATTTGCGCAACCTGTTGGGACAGAAGAGGGATTAAGAATCCTCTCATCAGTGAGTGACTAGAGAAATCTCTGTTCTTTGTAAGGGAATCATGATGGCTGGAGGAAAGCTGCCTCCTCCTAACAGTCACATTCCTCACTGGGCTGCCCAGACACACTGGGAATTCCTGGTCATTAGAGGCTTGGTAGAGGGAGCGAATAAAGCCCTCAGGGAAGTCATAGGATCAGAGGACTTTAGAGCTGAAAGGGACCTCCGATTTCATCCAGTCCTACCTTCTCATTTTTCAGAGAAGGAAACTGAGGCAGCTGAGAATGAAAGTGACCTGTGCAAGGTATTACATTTTTGTTGGAATCAAGAGATTTGTATTTGAGTTCTGGCTGAGCCACTTACTACTAGCTGTGTGACCTTGCACAAGACTCTTAACCTCTCTGAGCCTCAGTTTCCTCATCCTGAAAGTCAGGAAGAGTAACACATTACCAACCACACAGGGTATCCATGATGAGCAACGTTCTTTTTTCAAAAAAAGTAAAATGAACAAACATTCATTTTCTCTTTTTCTTATCTCACCCCACCCTGAGCAAGAAAGAGAAAACTCTTATAACAAACATACATGGTATATTAGCATTATATGCAAAACAAATCCCACATTGTCCATGTCCAACAATATATGTCTCATCCTGTATCTTGAGTCCATCATCTCGTTCAGGAGCTAAGTGGCATTCTTTATCATTAAGTCCTCTGGCATCCTGGTTGGTCATTGTGTGGATCAGAATTCTACAGTCTTTCAAAGCTATTTTTCTTTATAATGTTTTTGTATAAATTATTCTCCTTACTTCATACTGTATCAGTTCATAGAAGTCTTCTCAGGTTTCTCTGAAACTCTACCTTTTGCCATTTCTTATGGCACAATAGTATTGTTACATTTCTACCATAATTTGTTCAGCCATTCCCCAAATGATGGGCATCCCCTTAGTTTCCAGTTATTTGCCATCACAATAGTGCTGCTATAAATATTTTTAATATATTGATCCTTTTCTTCTTTCTTTGATATTTTTGGACAAAAGGGACTGCGTGTATTATTGCTGGATCAGAGTGGTGTGTGCAGTTGATTGACTTTTGGGGCATGGTTCCAACTTGCTTTCCAGAATGACTGGACCAATTTACGTCTCCGTCCATAGTGCATGAATGTGCCTGTTTTCCGATAGCCCCTCCAACTTTTGTCGACATTGCCAATTTGGTGACTGTGAGGTGGAAACTCAGAGATGCTTTAATTTGCATTTTTTGAAATTATTAGTGATTTGGAGCATTTTTTCATGTGGTCGTTAATAGCATGGATGTCTTCCCTTAGAAACTGCTATTCGTAGCCTTTGACCATGTATCGGTCAGAGAATAGTTCTTCTTTTTAGAAATTTAAGTTAGAAACGAGACTTTTATTAGGGAAACATGTTTTCCCCCAAGTTAAATGTCTCCTTGATGAAAGTGCTTTGTAAAACTAAAAGTGTTATAGAGATGTCACTTATAGTTGTTGTTGTGATTACCAGCTACCTTTCAGGTGACAAGGTGTAGTAGATAAAGAGTCAGAAGATCTGAGTTCAAGTTCTGTTGTATATGGACCGTGTGACCCTAAACAAGTCACGTAACCACTCTTTCCCCATGTAACTCTCTAAAGATTTTACCCATAAACTGTTGTTTTGCATTGGCGAAAGAAGTTTTTGTGTGATGAGTTCCCCACATGGATGAAGTCCTAAGTCTGGACCAACCTCCCTCTATCATACCCTCTGGTTAGATGAAGGCTTTATGACTTTTTATTCCAGTGGTCCTGATTAGACTCCATCTGTTTGGCGAGAAAAGAGCCCAGCGCCATGGTCAGGGGATCTGGGTTTAAATACTATGTCTGCCACTTCCTACCTGTGGGTCCTATTTGAGGCACTACCTTTCTCTGGGACTTAATTTCCTCCTCTTTCAAAGGGGGCAGTTGGGGGCAGCTAGGTGGTACAGTGGATAGAGTATTGGCCTTGGAGTCAAGAGGACCTGAGTTCAAATCTGGCCTCAGACACTTACTAGCTGTGTGACCCTGGGCAAGTCACTTGAGCCAGATTGCCTGACAAAAACCAAAAAACCTAACCCAAAAACCAAATGGGGCAGCTGGACGAACTGAGCCCTCCAGCCCCATCCAGATTTAAATCTTCAACCTTCTTTTTATTCCTTTTGCAAAATCAACTCCTTTAACTTAATCTCCCTGGTTTCTTTATCTGGCTTCCTTTCTCCTGGCCTCAGTCCCATCCCTTCCCCCAGACCCCTGACTCCTGTTTCTAAAACATCATCTTCCTGGTTCCAAGGAGCCCCAAAATAAAATGTTAAGAACTGCCTCATCAGAACAAAAGATCATTAAGAAAATAAATTCCATGGATATCTTTTGTTGTTACATTGCCTAAATTTCTACCTCTATCCCTTCTCTTCTGTCCCAGAGAGCTATCTCATGTGACCAGGAATGTGCCAATAAATGTTTAACAACTGGCTCTCCAAAAATATGTGTACGAAGGACATACTTTTTAAGTTCAGTCTGTATTATTACTATTTTTCTCTCCCTGTAAATCTAGACAGTCAACAAAACAATAAATCAAGCCCTGCTTCGTAGCATTTGCCAATCTCTAAGGTGTAAACGTTCACATGGAACATTTAGCAACCAACTCAGGTTTGAGTTGACTCCAGTACACCCCTGCATATAGCCAAAGTTGTTTTTTTTTTAAGAAAATAAAAAGAGAGAGAAAAATGGCAAATATATCAATATATCTAAAACAATCTGAAAGTCTATGCAATGTTCTATAACCACAGGCCTCTCATTTCTGCAAAGGAGACAAAGAATGTGTCTTCCCATAGCTTTTCTTTGGGCCATGCTGAGGAAAAGATATCTTGAGAATATTCTCGGAGTAACAACTGCCCCCCAACCCAAACTGAACACTATGAAATTATAGCAACCAAATGTGGCACTGGAAAAGAGAAAAGAAAATGCAACTCCCCCCCCCCCGCCCCCCCATCCCCCCTTTGCTGAAGTTGGATGTTGAGCTTTGCGTATACTATCAGACTTGACTTACGTATTGGTCAGTTGTATAGAACTGATCCTTCCCCCAGCCCTTTCTTTTTTATTTTTTGGGTAATCCTTGTCCCAGAGTCCATTGGTATGGGACACTCTCCTTATTGGTGGAGATGAATGCCCTACGCAAGAGGCCGGAGAGCTCCAACCTTCACCAGTCCCCTTTGGGGAGTCCCTCTTCAGGACTCTTCAGGGCCAGTCCCTTTTGGGAATTCATTGGTTTCAAGGCTTCTTCAGGACTCTTTCAGGGTCAAGTGACTTTGGGGGCTTCTGGCTTCTAGCTTTGAGATAGAAGACGGAAGAGGCCAACCCCACTAGACTCCGGGAAGACATGAGAGAAGCTGGCTGTCTTCATCATGTCCTCATTTCCAGTTGCTACAGTAAAGACGTGGGCAGTTTCCCTCTGTGTGAGATCCAGGACTTTCTCTTGTGGTCATACTGAGTTATTTCACTCCCACTGGGAGCAGCTGAAGTGTCTGGTGTGTATTCTCCGCCATATGCCTTTTCTGATGTCCTTTTTCTGATTTTGATAAATGGGTTTCTTTGCCTTCTTTCCGTGTGTTCATTGTGGAGCTGGTATTTGGCGGTAAAGGGGTCAAGCCTTGGATATGGAGCTCCCTTTCCCCCAAATTACAAAGCAATCAAAAGTTAGAAGAAACTTGATTATAATCCCTAGATGAACAATATTTACAATGATAGATGTGCATCTAGCCTTTCTCTGCTTTCCCTCCTGGAAGGAATGAAAGTGTCCCTTGGAGAAGGGTGGGGAGAGAATAGTTGGGAGACGTTGTAATCTCCTTCCATCCACGCCCCACAGTGAGAGCCCCCTGTCTACACAGGGGGCTCACCACTCCTCTTTCCCTTGGAACATTTGTTACAAGAGATGGCTTGCTGGGGGAGGAATACGTTTTTAAATGATGTTAAGATCCAGTTTAAAAATCAATCAATAATCTTTTTCTTTAAAGAGTATACCCTCTTTTTTTTTTTTTGCCTTGAGAATGAATGATAATGCTTTAAACCAGTCAAGAAAAGTGCTCTAAGACATGGCATCTAGCTCATAAGTTTTGGAAATTGTCCTGTGGATCTGCACAGCACGCCAGCTCACACTCGAATCCTTTCTCACCCTTGCCTAGGTGACCTGGAGGAGTTTCTGGATGATAGAATGTTGAGTTAGAAAGGACCTTAGGGGTCATCTGGCGGAGGAGATAAGAATTTACTTCAGCTCTACTAGAGAAATCGAGCGATAGCTCAGGGTCACATAGCTGGGAGGAGCTGGGACTCTGACCCTGATTCCAGACACCAGCTTTTCCAGTAGAGTGTGATGTGAAGTGGAGATAAGGCACACAGGGAATTCATCAGTAGTCTCACAAAATCATCGACTTAGTGCCAGAAGGGCCACCACATTTAGACCAGACATTTAGTCTGACCCCTTCATTCTACAGAAGAGGAAACTGAGGCCCAGAGAAATTAGGTGACTTGTCCAAGGTCACACGGATAGTAAGTGGCCGAGCTGAGATGTGACTTGAACTCCAGAGGCTGGGCTCTTTCCACCGACCTCTCCTGCCTCCTGGATTTCAAAGGCTTCCTTCTGGAAGCTGCGGGGCGTGCCCATGGACAAGCTTGGGAGAGGACTGAGGATGGCTCCTGGGTATCGGGGGGGCTCTTGTTGGCCTGCCTGTCGTGGTCACACTTCACTCCTTTTGGGCCATTCTGTCTGGATCCCCAGTGATTAGCACAGTGCCTGGCACGTAGGAAGTGCTTAATAAATGCTTGTTGACTGACTGATTGACCACACTCTCTCTTCCTTTTTTCCTTTTTGAGGCAGCACCAGACCTGAGACCTGAGCACTGGCCCTGCGGCCTGAGAGTGCTAGTGCATTGGCAGAGGCCCCTAGGACCGACTGACCGCACCCCCTCTCCGCCACGCCAAAGAGATGGCAGGATCCAGGGTGGAGCTCTCAGAGTTCCTCGGCTCAGTCCCTGGACTCTCAGTGCCAAAGGGCCAGGTGCAAAGGCGTGCGTGATCTCGTCAGCGTGCAGTGGGCATGGTTCGAGTGATTAGCCTTCCCCCCACCAGGCTCCCGGACAAGGACGGAGGGACTTCCTAGGCAACATCAGCTGCAGGGGCCCATCTTCTCCCAAGGCCAGGGTCAGGAGGTCCAGGCCCCTCTCTTAGAGAAGGAGAGGAGGATGCCGGAAATCCAGCTGGGCTTTTGGAGAGACACGGGCATTTCCTGGTTAGCGAGATCCTCTTCAGGACGGGACAGAAGCTCGGAGGGAAACCGCACAAACATTTACAGGCCAGAAAGTAGCAGCTGTTCTTTATAAGGAACATTGGGGGTCTGCCCATCCTGTCTGACTTCCAGGGAGCCTATTGCCTTTGGATTTTATATTTCATATTTCATATTCTGTGAGTGAGGTGAAATTTCTTGAGGACTAGTCCCCCTCCCTACAGAGCGGCCTTCAAGGCCTCCTCTGTGTTGTTTTCAGTGGAGTCAGTCTGGAGGTGTCTACGCTCCATGCTGGCCAAACCTCAGCCCTGGAGGCCCTGTCTTTTCTGAAGTCCTCTCGAGCTGTCTTAGGAGGACAACGGCTTTATCCCTTTATTTTTGCTGCTCTACTTTCGTTTTGGGCCAATTTTCTGTTTGTGAAGGAAGTCTGTAGAGCATGGAAATTTTTGACCTATTCCACCATCTTCCCTGAAAACCTCCGTCCCCTAGTATGATGGTTTCTGGATACTAGGCACTAAAGGATCGTCTTGGTACCTCTTCAAAGGTCAGTCTCTCTTTGTATCAAATCTTTCTGATGAGGGTTTGGTATCCAATATCTATAATATATATATATATATATATGTAGATAGATAGATAGATACACACACATACACATATATAGACACAAATACACACATATGTGTGTGTATATATATGTACATATATATGAGTGTATATATATATATATATATATATATATATATACACAAGATGAATAAATATATGTAAAACTAATAGCCATTCCCTAATAGATAAATGGTCAAAGGATATTGTTATTCAGTCCTGTCCAATTCTTTATGACTCCACTTGGTGTTTTCTTGGCAGAGATACTGGAGGTTTGCCATTTTCTCCTCTAGCTCATTTTGCAGAGGAGGAAACTGAGACAGATCGGGTGGGGTGACTTGCTCAAGATGACACAGCTAGTAAGTGTCTGAGGCCCGATTTGAACTCAAGAAGATGAGTTTTTCTGATTTTAGGCCCAGCACTCTATCCACTGTGCCACCTAGCTGCCCAAAGGATATTAACAGTTCTCAAACAAAGAATTGCAAAGTGTTCACGACCGCATGAAAGAATGCTCCAAATCAGTAGTCATAAGAGAAATGCAAAACTTTGAGGTTTTACCTCACACCCTGCAAATGGACAAAAATGACCAAAACATTATAATAGTCTCTGTTGAAGGGGCTATAGAATGATAGGCACCCTGATACATTGTTGGTGGATCTGTGAAATGGTACAGCCATTTTGGAAAGCAATTTGGAATTATGCAAATAAAGTGACTAAAATATCTGTTCTCTTTGAACCAAATTACTTTCCAACATGATTGTTTTGATTTGCATTTTACAGGGACTGTGCCTCCTACATGGGAGGGCAGGGCAGAGTAAGTTTATATGTTTATGATTATACCTTCTGAAATAAATAATCCTTTGTGAAAAAAAGATACAGGAGTATTATACTTGGAAAGGGCTTCTCCGGAGTGTTAGGATCCAAAGATCTCTAGTGCCCAAGTACCACCTTTTGAATGGATGTCTCCTCTGAAAACTCCCCCGTCTCCTTTATCCAAGTGTGACTCTTAGCCCCTACTAGGAGAATACATCAACTGAAGAGAAAAAAAATTCAAAACCATGCTCACCCCTAATGAATTGACCTCCTGAGCCATGAATCTCCTTATATCAGATATAGTAAAGTTTCCATATGATAAGGATGAAATAGGTTGGCTCGCGATGTGTCTGGTTTCTGGGGAAAGCACAGTGGAATTCTGGTTCACCATGGGTATGTTCTGTAGGGTATTTGTTCCTGTCACATTCAGAGCTCCCATGGGTGGATTCTGGGAATTTGCCATTCCAACAGGATTCTGGATCACCATGGAAGGATTCTGAATCACTGCGGGTGCATTTGACAAGTGTGACATTCCAGGTGGATTCTGGAGCATGATGGGTGTGTGGTTGAACCCTGTGGATGCATTGGGTGAGTTTAGGGCTCCTCCAACATGCGGCGTCACACTGGCTGGGACTTGTAAGACTGTCACCCCTGTGCCTTGGTCATAGCCTCTGGAAACCACCGGGTGATTGTTCTGGACGACATTCCCGTTGTCTGGGATGTAAACCACAGATGTTCCAGTGACTGCAAATCAGGGGGATGCCATGTTGTACCGATTGCTGAAAGATACAAATGAAGGATCTTTATATTCCTTTTGATTTTTAGCATTTTCATTGAAAGATGCAGGTGCTGGTACTAACTTACCTCCTGTCCAGAGGAGTCTATAAACCAAAAGACCCCTGCAATTCAATTCAATTCGATTCAGTTCTGTTCTAGAAACATTGTTCTACAACGTGGAGCGATTCTGTTCTACAGACATACAAATGTCTAGGTGGGGCTATTCTGGTCTTGGAGTCAGGAAGCCCTGAGTTCAAGTTCAGTCTTAGACGTTTATTAGCCGCATGACCATGGTCACGTCACTTCACCTCTCCCAGCCTCAGATAATTATAGCAGCTGCCAGCCAGGTTTGTTTTAAGGATAAAAGATATTTTTTTGTAAAGTACTTTGCAAAACTTAAAGTGCTATATAAATATGAGTTACTATGGTTGTTATTTCTGTGTTCTAGTTGATCCAATTTTTGTGGAGTTTCTATCAAGTAAAATCAACTAGCATTTATTAAACACTTATGATTTGCGAGGGGCACCTAGGTGACACGGTGGATAGAGTTTGAGGCCTGGAGTCAAGAAGACTCATTTTCATGAGTTCAAATCCAGCCTAGCTGTGTGACCCCGGGCAAGTCACTTCACCCTTTTTGGCCTCAGTTTCCTCATCTGTAAAATGAGCTGGAGAAGGAAATGGCAGCCCCCTACAGTATCTCTGCCAAGAAAACCCCAATGATGGGGTGCTCGGGTCCCAGCCCTGAGATCATGTCTCTGGAAGCCCTGTGAGAAATTGAAAGGGTTTCATAGACATGATCTTGGGGCTGGGGCCTGAGTACCCCATCAACAGGATCCCAGAGTCAGACGTGATTGAATAACAACGAGAACAATGATTTAAGCACCTGACTGAAATAGCCTTCTGTCCTATTCCCTGCTCTCTCACAAACCATGGAAATAGAACCAAAAAAGAGGGAAGTTTACTTAGTGAGATGACTCTGGTTTTCAGGAAATGCTGGAACAATGATCAGGATAAAGTCAATCTTATAGATACAGAATGCCAAGGCTCCTAAGGGGAAGGTGCTTTGCCTAGTAACACACAGAGAAGTTAAGGAGCAGGGAATGAGAGACAGGACTTCTGCTTCTCAGCCTCATACCTTTCCCCCAATACCTGCTGTCTACACTGGCTCCATTCAAGAAACCCCCATTTCTCCTCTTAATAAGGTAGTGGAGGTGATCTGGGAAGCCACCCCCTACCTGCTGGGGTTATTACAAAGACGATACATTCCCATTCTCATGTCTCACACACACACTGTGCATTTTGCGGACTGTTGGCACATCTGCTACTTTATCTGGGGCAATTAAATTCTCAGGGTCAAGGTCCAGTAGCAATGGGCTACATTTCATTAAGTCTTTATGGTAGTTCCATAGATACCAATTCTTGGGGCTGAGAAGAAGATATGTGTGTATGTATATATGTATGTATGTATGCATGTATGTATGCATGTATGCATGTATGCATGTACATGCAGATGCAGATACTTGTACATATATGTATGTATATATTGGTCACATATATTTGCAAGTGTTTGCATATAGGTGTTTGTGTGTCTGCATGTAGGTATGTGTGTAAGTGTGTATGTCTTTAAATATATATTAGCTTATTCCTGTCCAACCTTACCTGTAACTCAGCCTATATATAACCCACTTCTGATTGAGGAAAATGTGGCCCAGATAATTGGCCAATCAATAAATATTTATTACTAATGCTAATAGTAACTAACATTTATGTAGCGATTTAAAGTTGGGAGTTTGTTGAGGTTACTTTTGGAGAGGTCCTGCTCCTGTCAGAGCACATGCAGGGAGTCTGTGACTGTTTCCTGTCCAGTTAGTGAATAGTGAAGAAAAGCCTCTGATTTGCTGCTGAGCCCGGACTGAGTGTACCCCAAGGTGAATCTGTGGACCCCTGCTTAAGAACACCCCTGCTTAAGAACCCCTGCTCTCTGTCAGGAAGTTCTCCCCTCCATCAAGCCCAAATCTGCCTCTTGGTAACTTCCATGCATCACCCCCTAGTTCTGCCCTTCCCTCCAGCATAGGACTTGGAGAAACGGCTCTCTCGTGGGCTAACAGACAGGAATCAGAGTGGGGGACATCATCTCTATGATTGTTGCAGTTAAGGCTCAGAGCAGTCCCCTGCCCTCAACCCTTGGGCTACCACCTTGCAGAAAGAATGGTGTGACTTAACCACCCTGCTTCAGCTCTGGCTGCTCAGCTCTGGCACCTTCAGGGCTCCGGGCACCTCTGGAGCCCCAACCAAGACGGTCATAGTGATAAGGGAAGAAAAAGAACGTTTCCCCTGAAATTCCAAAGTCCTCCCAATGGTTTCATTATTTGTTAATAAACTTAACAGATTCCCCAGTTGGTTTTCTTTCACCTCCCAGGGCATTGATAGACACGGTATGGGTGGTTTTGAGTCAATGGTCAAAGATTAGAAGTGGGAACATCTCTCTACAGTAGAAATGGAGAATTTTGAAGGCAGACCAAGTAATATTGTTAGATTTCTTCCTACCATTATTAGCTATAATAATAATTATAGCTAGCATCTATATAGTACTTAAAAATTTACAAAGCACTTTACATATGTCATTTGATCTCCCTGGGAGGGAGGTGCCATAATTATACCCCATTTTACAGAGGTAAAGTGACTTACCCAAGGTCACATAGCTAGTAAGTGTCTGAGGCTGGATTTGAACTCAGGTCTTCCCGACTCCTGGCCCAGCACTCTATCCACTGCACCACCTCTCTCTTGTTCCCCTAAAGCCTTCCCTTATCCTCTAAGAGGAAAGAATCTATTTAGAGCTGGATAGAATCTCAAAAGTCATCTAGTCCAGCCTCCTTAATTTGACAGATGAGCACAGTGAGGCCCCCAGAAGTTCAATGACTCAACCAAGGTCATACTAGTAGGAAGTAGGAGAGCCACAATCACAATTTGAATGCAGGTCCGACTCTAAGTTCTGCTCCTTTCCCACTGTCCTATGCTACTTCTGAGTGTGGATTTGAATCTCAGCCCTGCTGCTGACTCACTGTGTGACGCTGGGAGTCACTTAACCTCTCACAGACTTGGTTTCCTCATTTGTAATATGGGGATGAGAAGAGCACCCATCTCACCTGGCTATTGGGAAGAGCCCGTGAGATAATTTGTGTGTTGTGAAGTGCCTTGTGAACTGTAGATCATCAGGCATTAGTAGTTATTAACTTTCATTTCCACAGGACCTTAAAGTTTACAAAATGCTTCCCTGGTCTTGGGGAGCTAGGTAGGCCGACCAGCATCACTTCCACCCCTTGTGCCCTGGGGGCGGCTGGGTGGCACAGCATTGAGTAAGGCTGAACAGGATACATTATGTAGAGCCAGCCAACCAAAGGGCTTGAGAAGCATTGGAGCCAGAGTGCCATGGAGGCCGTAGGTATGCTGTGCCTCACACAGTGAACAGGAGGAGCAAAGGAACGGAGGAGGACGGTTGAGGCCTGTGTTCATAGAATGATGGAACGGAGTTTGAAGGGACCCCAGAAGCCTTCCAATTCAACACCTTCCCCCTCCCTCCAATTTAGATCATGAACCGAGATCCAAAGGGGGTACGTGACTTCCCAGGGTCCCACAGGTACCAAATGATAGAGCTGAGACTTGAACCAAGGTCATCTAACTCAAAATCTAGAACTGTACCATGTAGAGAACAGAGATGAGTCTGGTTTGACAGGACCGTTGAATGTATAAAGGTGAGAGAGGAGTGTGAGACGATGCTGGGATGGTGGGTTGGAGCCGGCTTGTATTCACTCTTGAATATGGCCAGGGCAATACGTCACAGTTCTTTGATTCTGGAATCTAGAACATTATCCTGAGCATAGCAAGTGCTCAGTAGATGAAGGTAATGACACAAAGAACACCAGCTATTGTTGTTGTTCAATCATTTCTGACTCTTTGTGACCCCATTTGGAGTTTTCTTGGCTGAGATACTGGAAGGGTTTTGCCATTTCCTTCTCCAGCTCATTTTATAGATGGAGAAACTGAGGTAGACGAGGTTAAGTGACTTGCCCAGGGTCACACAGCTAGCAAGTGTCTGAGGCCAGGAAGATGAATCTTCTGGACTCCAGGCCCCAGCACTCTATCCATTGGATTCCATTACAGCAAATACTAAGGTTGTATCTTTGGTTGTCTTAGATTTTTTACTCTATCGAATATGCCTTGAAATTCGTAGATCACTGGTTGGTTCTTGGATACCTTTGTGTTAGATTGAGTTTTTTTTTTTTCACCACGAAGGGATTTGATTCATAAGATGACCCTATGAAAGAGTATTCAAAGAGAAGGGGGGCAGAGATAGAAGGGAAGGCAGACTTGGGGAAGGGGTATTCAGAATGCATACCATCTTGGGGTGGGGGGAGGGGTGAGAGGGGGTGAAAATTTGGAACTCAAAATCTTGTGGAAGTAAATGTTGAAAACTAAAAATTAATAAATTTATTAATTTAAAAAAAAAAGAAAGAGTATTCAAGATTCCACCATTTTACATGGGAAGTGTCCCAAACCTGGCTTGGCCCAGGAATGCCACGTAGCTTTCCTCATCCTCAGTTTTTCTGGCTGCAAAGTTGAGACAACAGAAGCCCGTGGAGAAACTTGGCATGTGAGATTCTCTGCTGCCCTCTGATGTTTCCCAGGAAAGAGAACAGATGCCCAGCGACTAGGGCATGTCTAAGCACATTGTGGTACTTGAGAGTAAGGACATATTACTGTGCTGTAAGAACCTATGGGTGGGATAAGGACAGAGAAGCATAGAAAGACATGGGGATCGATACAGAGGGAAATAAAGTAGGGCCAGAAAAACACACGCAGTGACTTCTACAACATAAATTACTGGAAAGCTAATGATGGAACAAGTGAAATTGAATGACAAAGAATTAAATTGACCAAAGAAGAGACAGAAGAAGGCCCTTTGTCCCTTCTTTGTAGAGGTGGGGGGCTATTGGGGTGGAACACTATGTATCACATCAGACTGTTTGGATAGGTTTGTTAGTTTTGTCAAACTATTCTTTTAAATAAGGGTTAATACCATAACTTCCCTTCACTTAATGTCATCCCATTAACCAAGAATTTCTTAAAAGAAAAAATACAAAGGAGAAGGAGAGGAAAAACCCAGCAAAAATGATCAATACATTGAAAAAAATCTGATGTGATGTTACACGCCCACGATCCCCCCTTCCCCTATTTCTGTGAAGGGAAATTGGATTTTTTTCTCTCTTTTTTTGTTCTTTATTGCAAGGGATTGGTTTCTGGGAGGCAGAGGAAGAGGAGGAAAGGGGAACAACACATTGGGAAGTGATATAATAATAAAACAGATCAATGAAATTTATTTTTCAAACCAAAAGTTATATAATAAGTGAGTTTTGTTTTTTTGTTTTTTTTTTGGAGCCAAAACCAAAGCAAAGCAAAATAAAAGAGAAGAAATTTCCCGGAGACTGTCTCAGATCAGCATCCCCTACCCTTGGAATATACGCACATGCAGACTGTGTAGACCTGGGTAGGCCTGCCCAGAAGGAGTGAAGTGCTCTCAGTCACACGGAGTCATTTTCTCATTTTTATGGAGGAAATAAGACACACGGAGGGTTTGCACTAGAACTCAGTGGAAGAGGAGAGTGAGGAAGGGCTGCCGGGGATCTATTTCATCGTGGTTCATCTTTGGCCCTTGGTCTAAGGGCCGGACTGAGGCACCACAACCAGGATGCACATGGGGAGGGAGCAGCTTCCATCAAAGCACCGAGAAAGATGGAAATCAGTCAAGGAAATCCAGGAGAGCTGGGGAGGGACCATTTTCCCCCCAGGCAAAGTTCCTCCTTGGGCTGGATTATTGGTGACCATTGACCACATTTGAATAAAGTAGAGGATTGACTCCTTGTTGAGGGATGATTCCTGGATGTGCTATATGAGCCTGGGAAACAGTTGCAAGGAGAGTCGCCTGAAATAGAGAGAAAAGAAAGGATGACTGGTGGTCTCCTTCCCTCCCGGGACCAAGAGAAGGAGGAGGTCATTGACTCCTGAGACCGAGAGAATCCCGGGACCCACCTGGTTGGTCTGGGAACAGACCATTTGGCATCTGGAATGGGATGCAGGTGATGGCAAACTCCAGGATGGAAAAGAGGAGTAGAACGGATGAGATCCCTTTTCCTGTGGACTGAAAGCAGAAAACATGAGGGAGCATCCTCCCTGGAGGGGTCCGACATATGCAACTTGGATCTCCAGAGAGACAAGCGTTAGCCCTCTCTGGCCTCTCTCTCTTCTCCCCTGGCTTAAGGACAGTGGGGCATAGGGTGCTCAGCCAGGGTCAGGAGGCACCTGTGGTTATGGCACCCCTACCTCTCAGGGCTGTTCTCAGGAGCAAATGAGGTGATGATTACACAGCACTTGGCACAGAGCTGGGCACATGGTAAGCATTCTAGAAATCTTAGCTACTGCTAGCACTGGGGAGGAAACTGAGTCTCAGAAAGGTTAAATGATTTACTCAGTCAGATCTCTGGTATATGGCTAAACAGAGCCTGGAACTCAAATCATCTGGCTCCAACACCAGGGAGCCTGTCCTTGTTCTGTCTTGGTTGATACAGGGACAGAAATAGCCATTTGGCCTATTAGGTGGGTTCAAAAACCATGTAATGCACAAGCTGTGTGACCCTGGGCAAGTCACTGCTCCTTAGCTTCTTCAACTATAAAACAAAAGGGTTGGACTTGATCTGGTCTGAGGTCGGGCCCAGAGCTGAGTAATACTGGTCGATCACTTTGAAGTGGCCCCTTTAGGGCAGGAGCAAAGGACTCCCTTTAGCTCATTGAGTCTTCCGACAGCCCTGTGAGGCAGGTGGATTCTATCATCCGCAGAGAGATCCCGCCCGCTGTGTGGGTGCAGGTGGAATCTTTTGCCCCTTCATCTCCACCTACTGGAAAACGACTCCTCTTGCAAGGCCCAATTCCAATACCACCTCCTCCAGGAAGCCTCCCTATACCCCCCTCCCCCATTATTAAGAAATAATCTCCTCTCCCTTGAATGTTGAATGGAACTTTGCACCTTTCTTATATTACTGAATTCTCTTCTGTTCCAGAGTTACCAGATTTGGTGGCTTTGGGCGTTGATTTTCTAGGATTGTAAATTTGGAGCTGCTAGAGGCTTTGGAAGTAACCTCGTCTAACTTTCTCATTTTACAAATGAGGAAATGGAGGCCCAGAGAAAGGAGGGACTTGCTCAGGGTCACACAGATCTTAGTGGGCCTCAGTTTCTTTATTTGTAAATCAAGGAGATGATGGTATATAATTTAGGAGTCCTTCACCATATATTTATTTCACGGGCCCCTTCTCAAGATCAAGTCTTAGGAGGGCAGCTAGGTGTCGCAGTGGATGGAAAACTGGCTTTGAAGTCAGGAGGACCCGAGTTCAAATCTGGCCTCAGACACATGATAGTCACTAGCTATGTGGCCCTGGGCAAGTCACTTAATTGCCTTGCAAGAAAAAAAAAAAGATCAAATCCTTAAATTTCTAAAATACACAGGATTACAAAGGAAACCAATTATATTGGAATTAAGCTATTAATTATTAATTAAATATTTTAATGATCAATGAAATATTTTTAAAAACAAGTTCATGTGGGGCAGCTAGGTGGTGCAGTGGATAGAGCTCCGGCCTTGAAATCAGGAGGACCTGAGTTCAAATCCGGCCTCAGACACTTGACAACTTACTAGCTCTGTGACCCTAGGCAAATCAGTAAACCCCAACTGCCTCACCAAAAAGCAAAAAAACCAAAAACCAAACCAAACAAAAAATAAAACCAAGTTCGTGGGTCCCAGGTGGAGAACCCCTGGTAGACTGAATGGGAAGAGGGCTAGATTTGGAGTCACAGCGTTTGTGTTATGGAATCTGGCCTCCGTCTTTTACCACCTGCATGACTTTGGACGCGTCCCATCCCTCCTTGGTCTGGACCTCAATTTCTGGAAAATGAGGCAGCTAGGTGGCCTGGTGCATGGAGTGCTGGATTTGGAGCCAGGGAGATCTGAGCGCTCAGACACTGCCTGTGTGAGCTTGGACAAGTTATTTAACCTCTCTGTACCTCGGTTTCCTCATCTGTAAAATGAGTACAACAGCACCTACTTTGCAGGATTGCTGTGAGGATCAAATGAGAATATTTGCAAAGCACTTTGCAAATCTCCTGGCGCTAAGTAAATAAATGCTAGATATTATGAGTGTTAAGAGGGGGTTAGACTGGCTGCCTTCTAAGTCTCCTCCAAGATTGAAATCTGTGGGCCTTAAATTATAAATAGTCTGAGGAGGGATAGAAGCCTGGTAAGCAAGGCTTTGGGGGCTCTTGGCCTGTCTGCCCCTGGCTCTTCTGTCCTGGGAATTGACATTGAATGTGGCCCCTTCCCAGGGTGGATGGCACAGCTGGCCAGTGAGGAAGCCCCTGCTGGTGGTCCAGAGCTCCTTTGGGATCAAGCCTTTCCACTGCTCCCCAACAGAATCAGCAACAGAAAACCTCCTATCTCTGGGTAAATGAGAGGCAGCCCTAGGGCAGGGCGCTGTATCTTAGATGGGAGTCAGACAGCACGCCTTGGCTGTCCTTGTGGCTTGGCTTCTGGCCAGCCATGTCAGCTTGGATAAGTCATCCCTCCTGGGACACAATGTTGCCATGTACAAAAGGGGGTGGGGGGGGCGATCGACTAGATGACTTGGAAGATCAGATCTCTCAGCTCTGACATCCCCTATTCTAAGCTTCCTCCCAGCTCTGACATCCCCTGTTCTAAAGCCTCCCAGCGCCAATGTTCAATGCTCTTTGTTCTTTTTTTTTTTTTTTTTTTTGGTTAGGCTGTGGGGTTAAGTGACTTGCCCAGGGTCACACAGCTAGTAAGCATTAAGTGTCTGAGGCTGGATTTGAATTGAGGTCCTGACTCCAGGCCGGTGCTCTATCCACTGCGCCACCTAGCTGCCCCAATACTCTTTGTTCTAAAGGCCCTTCTCTTAGACATTCTATTATTCTAAACCCCACTAGAAGAGAGAAGACAGGAGGTCACAAGAGGAGGATATGGCAGGGGAAGTGACCCTGAATGGTACGATTTGGAAGCTATTCAGTGACTTAGTTCAAATTTTTGGAAAAGTAACAGTTCAGAAATCACTCCTGTCATGTGCTGGCTCCCTGTGGGGCAATGATGTAAGGGAACCATTTGTCCCGAGGGACAGAAGGACCATTAGCTCCACCCGAGGCTGGAGGGGCTCAGGAAAATCTCGATCCTCGCCACCCCTTCGTGGCAGTTGTGAGGATCTCGGTACAGATGGTGTCCCCAGTAGATACTTAGCTCTGTGATAAAAAGGATGATGCCCACGGCTGAGAAGACGGCGCTGACAGTATTCATTCCCAGGCTTGCACTCATCTGAGAAAGATACAAGGAGGGTCATGGGGAGGGGCATTGGGATGGATGGAAGAAGTGCAGTAACTGAGTTTGCGTGTGAGTGAGTGTCTGTGTTTGGTCCTGCTTACTTTGCAGCGAGTGACTGGCGCCTTCTGAGCTGACACGGAAAGGGATCCAGAAACGATTAACTGGCATGAAAGAAAGAGGGTGTGTTAGCAAGAGGCCAGAGAGCCGGTCTGCTGGTGCAGGCCTGGAGGGAGAGAGGTTGTCTCTGTTATAACCCTTTCTCTTATAACCTTTTGTTTTCACCCTTCTAGGAAGACACACAGTTGGAATGATCCCAGTTCCTTAGTATGTAGGACCAAGAAAGATGAACTAGCTGCTCCTCCAATGAATATGTGCCGCGTGCCCCCCTCCCAGTTCCGTTGTTTTTCAGTCGGGTCTGACTCTTCCTGATCCCATTTTGGGTTTTCCTGGCAAAGATATTGGTTTGCCATTTCCTTCTCCAGCTCATTTTACAGATGAGGAAACTGAGGCAAACAGGGTGAAGTGACTTGCCCAGGGTCACACTGCTAGTGTCTGAGTCTGGATTTGAACTCTCAGGTTCAGCACTCTAGGCACTATGGCGCCCCTTAGCTGCCAGGGAGAAGGTAGGCAACTTCATTCCCTACGCATCCCTCCCTGGCATGCCCTGCCCCTACCATGGCATGGGGAGTCAGATTTGTGCCTACCTGGCCCCAGAACACCTACTTGAAGGGGGATGGTATTTTAGCTCATATTTTGTCTGTGTCAGGGTGTTTGGAAACATCTGGAGGAATGACTGGCTTCTTGTTCCTTTTTATCCAGATGTTCCCATAGACATCGGGTAGCCTCTTCAGCTACTCACGGCTCCTCTTCTCTTCAGCTTTCTCCTCCTCCCTGACCAAGGGCTAAGAGACTGTCTCAGGAGTCAGAGGATCTTGGAAACTATCACTTACTACCTGGGTGACCTTGGATATCCTTTAGCCTCACTGGGTCTCAGTTTCCCCATAAGACTAAATTCTTCCAGCAATAAGTCTATTAACCCATGACCCAGTTCTTTACCCCTGCTCCATGTTTTGTTCCCATTTCCCGGTGCCCTTTCCCCTAAGGTCGAGGTTGGTGGCACCGATAATTAGGACCAGTGTGGCTGGACGTTGACTGGGAGGCTTGAGGAGTTATACCAGGAGAGAGGTAGGAGCCCATAAATAGAGCACCCAAGGTGTGAACTTGGCTGGAAGAGGCTGAATGGAAGCTGGGGTTGGGGAATCTCTGGAATGCAGGCGCCCTGAGGGCACGCACTGTATTCTATTTTGTCTCTATATCCCCAGCATCTCCTGCAGTGCTAAGTGCTTCAGAATGTGTGTGGAATGAGATTTTATTGTGTGACAAGAAGAAGAGGAAAGGTTAAAGATGAGAAAAGAGAAAGAAAGAGGTGGGGGAGAGACAGAGACAAAGAGAGAGCTGAAGAAGGAAGGAAGGGCAGTGAGATGAGAGAGGAATTCAAATCCATTCGACAAACATTTATTAAATATCTGTGAGGTGCAGGGTGCTGTGCTGGCCTTGAGGATACACAGATAGTTCTGCCTCCTTAAACATTTCCTTCATTATTACTTAGCCTGGGACCTGACTGGAATCCCGCCTCCATTCTTGCCCTCCTTAACTTTTTCTTTGCCCTCTAGCTTTTTGCAGGGGTCTATTAGTGTACAATTCTTGCATATGACCACGATTTTATTTACAAGAATGCTTTGCATTTGTTGGTATTTGTTAATATCAATAGCAATAGTTAATAGCAATCTACTTACTGAAATTGCTCCCCAGAAGGGATACCCTCCTACAAAAGAGATTGAGGTATATCCTCAAAACATCCTAGTTACTAGGACAATCCCAAAGCCGATGTGCATCAGTCCAATCACGATCTGGATGGCCTGTCAGGGGAGAACATAGTTAAGACAGATTTCATTCAGGTGAATTTAATCTTTTGGGTGTTGGATGCTCTTCCCCCTGCCCCCAAACCATTTGCCACCATTTTCAAAGAACATAGAATTTTGCAGAGAAAGGAATCTGAACTCTTCTGTTCTTCAAGTTTGACCTTTCCCATTGACTTTTTTTCTTTTAAAAATTTTTTTATTAATTTATTTTGATTTATCAACAATCACTTCCATATGCTTTTGAGTTTAAATTTTTTCTCCCCCTTCCTCCCCAGCACCCTCCCCAAGACGGCACACCATCTGATATAGGCTATACATATACATTCCTATTAAATATATTTTCACATTAGTGATGTAAGTAAAAATTAGAACCAATAGGAGGAACCAAAACTCAACAGAAGAGAAAAAAAAAATCGCAATTCAACTCCCATAGTTCTTTCTTTAGATGTGGATAGCATTTTCCATCATGAGGACTCTGGGGATGTCTTAGATCTTTGTATTGTTGGGAAGGGTTAAGTTTATCAATATTAGTCATCACACAACATGGCTGTTATTGTGTACAACATTCTCTTGGTTCTGCTCACTTCACTCAGCATCAGTCCATACAAGTCTTTCCAGGTTTTTCTGAAGTCCACCTGCTCATCATTTCTTATAGCACAATAGTATTCCATTACATTCATATACCACAGCTTGCTCAGCCATTCCCCAGTTGATGGGCATCCTATCAATTTCCTCCATTGACTTTTAATGAGGGTTTATTTGAAGGAGTTTGGATGTGCTTAAGCACCCATTTATAACTCCTTTCATTCTTTTTAGTCCCTTTGTCTCTGAAAGGAGGCATTCCTTTCTTGAAATCCATTAATAGAAACTACACCAATTTAACAAACATTAATTAAGTATATATTAAGTCTTAATATCTCTCCAGGACTCCAGCCCCATATTTGTAGTTTGCATCTGCTATTCTGTCTGGTTTCTAAGGTGGAACAAGATGCCCCTCCCAAGATAAGCTCCTCACTTCTAATCTCATCATGACGCTGCTAACTCAAGCCTTGGCACCATCTCCCTCAACCTCTTCTCCCCTCAGACCCTAGAGCTGGAGGGTGCAATATCAAACTGCTCCCAAAGCCTTCCTTTATAGGAGGTAGACGTTGGACTTTCAGCTCATTCCACTTTACATCTGCTTTTCTGCCTGGCTTTAACTCCATGGAACAAGATGCCCCCATGCCTGGTGTCCCCACCTTGCTTTCCCATGTCCTTTTGTGTGTGGTCTTCTCCCATTGGATTGCAAGCTCCTTCCGGGCATAAGATTCTTTCTTTTTCTTATTTGTATCCTCAGCACTTAGCACAGTGCCTAGTATATAACAGGCACTTAATAAATGTCCATCGCTTCCCCCGGATCACTGCCTTGTTTTGGTGGAGAGGCTTGTGTAGTTTAATGAAAGTATGACCTATGGCTTGTGGGGTTACCCAAGATGGCCAGGTCATAGTGGAGAGGTCTGACAAAAAGTGATGAATTGGAGAAGGAAATGGGAAACCGCTGCAGTATCTTTGCCAACAAAGCCCCATGGATAGTACTAAAATGATAAAAGAGATGGCATCAGAAGATGAGCCCGTCAGGTCAGAAGGCGCCGAAAACACTACTGGGAAAGAACAGAGGACAACCATCAGTAGCTCCAGCGCTAATGAAGCAGCCGGGCCAAAGCCGAAAGGAAGCAGAGCTGTGGGAGTGCCTGGTGATGGAAGGAAAGTCCGATGCTGTAAAGATCGACATTGTACGTGAACCTGAACCGAGCTGAATGGAATGGAAAGATTAAACATCAACGTTTTGGGTGTCAGTGAGCTGAAATGGATGGGAATTGGTGAGTTTCATCCCGCTGACTGCTACATCTACTGCTGTGGGCAAGCATCCCTCAGAAGAGGTGGAGTAGTCCTCATAGTCAATAAAAGGGCGAGAAAAGCAGTCATGGGGGCTGCTCTCCAAAATGACCGAATGACTTCTGTTTGAATCCAAGGCAAACTGTTCAGCATCACAGTAATACAAGAGTATGCTCTAACCACTGACGCATTCATCACAGGGGATTGTAAAGCTAAAATAGGAAATCAGAAGATAACTGGAATAACAGACATGTTTGGCCTTTTGTGTACAAAATAAAGCAGGGCAGAGACTAATAGAGTTTTGTCAAGATAACTTTCTAGTCATAGCAAAAGCGTGGCCCTTTGACTTGAATCCAAACTTCACAGAACAAATGCTTTTAGTAAGTTTGTTCTGTGAAATTTGGATTCAGTCAAAGAGCTGTACTTGAGGACCTAGAGGGCCACATGTGGTCTTGAGACTGCAGGTTCCCCACCCTTGTTCTATACAGTTAGCTAAAACAAGACGGGGAGCTTACCGTGTTTCAGATCATAAGCTTCTTATTGCAAAATTCAGACTTAAATTGAAGAAAGTAGGGAAAACCATCATGATGCAAATGCAAACAGTGCCCTAAAAGCTAAAAGCTAAAAAAAAAATTAATTAAGGGTTGTTTTCCAGTATCTTGTAAAGCCTCTCCTGAACTTGAGGGCATCTTATAGTCTCCTCTCCTTATCTTGAGATACCATGAAACTTCCCCCCATTCTGGACCATAAATATTCCTTGTCTCCCTCATCCTGAGTCATAAAATTTCCCTGATATCCCTTATCCTGGGTCCCCTATCCTCTCATCCATCTTCCTCATCCTGTATCATGACAATTCTCCCTTATCTTGTAAGACAAAACAGTCCCCTATCCCTCTGTAAGCTGCTAGTCTTCTTTCTTGGGCTAGCCCAATGCTTTTGTGTTAATAAAGATCTCAGTGGTTACAGAGAACATCTAAGTGAATTCTTTCACACCTGAACCAGCTCTCCCAACTCTAAACCTCAACAATAAGCCCATATAGGTATGACCCAAGTAACATCCCTTATGAATATGAAGTGGAGATAATAAATAAATTTAAAGGATTAGATCTGGTGGATAAAGAGCCTGAAGAACCATGGACAGAGGTTCACAATATTGTACAGGAGGCAGCAACAAAAACATTCCAAAGAAAAAGAAGAGTGAGAAAGCAAAATGGCTGTCTGATGAGGCTTTACAAATACCTGAGGAAAGAAGGAAAGCAAAAGGTAAAGGAGAATGGGAAAGATATATCCAACTGAATGCAGAATTCCAGAGAATAGCAAGGAGAGATAAGAAGGTTTTCTTAAATGAGCAATGCAAAGAAATAGAAGAAAACAACAGAATGGGAAAGACAAGAGATCTCTTCAAGAAAATCAGAGCTATCAAAGAAATATTTCATGCAAAAATGGGCATGATAAAAGACAAAAACAACTCTGAGGTACCACATCACACCTATCAGACTGGCCAACATGATAAAACAGGAAAATGATAAATGTTGGAGAAGATGTGGGAAAATTGGAACGCTAATGCATTGTTGGTGGAGTTGTGAAATGATCCAACCATTTTGGAGAACAATTTGGAACTATACCCAAAAGGCTATAAAAATGTGCATACCCTTTGACCCAGCAATACCACTTCTAGGGCTGTATCCCAAAGAGATCATAAAAATGGGAAAAGGACCCACCTGTGCAAAAATATTTGTAGCAGCTCTTTTTGTGGTGGCAAAGAATTACAAATTGAGAGGATGCCCATCAATTGGGGAATGGCTGAGCAAGTTGTGAATGTAATGGAATACTATTGTGCTATAAGAAAAGATGAGCAGGGGGACTTCAGAAAAACCTGGAAAGACTTGTATGGACTGATGCTGAGTGAAGTGAGCAGAACCAGAATGTTGTACATAGTAACAGCCACTTTGTGCGATGACTAACATTGACAGACTTAGCCCTTCACAGCAATGCAAGGATCTAAGACATCTCCAAAGGTCTCATGATGGAAAATGCTGTCCACATCCAAAGAAAGAACTATGGAGTTTGAATGCAGATCGAAGCATATTTGCTATTTTTTCTTCCATTTTGTTTTGTTTTCTCTTTCTTGTGGTTCTTCCTGTTGGTTCTAATTGTTCCTTACAACATCACTAATGTGAAAATATGTTTAATAGGAATGTATATATATATAGCCTATATCAGATTGTGCACCATCTTGGGGGGGTGGGGAGGGAGGGGGAGAAAAAATTTAAAACTCAAAACTTTATGGAAGTGATTGTTGATAAATCAAAGTAAATTAATAAAAAAAAGACAAAAATGTTAGGGATTTAACAGGAGCAGAAGAGATTAAGAAGAGGTGTCAAGAATACACAGAAGAAGAGGATAAGGGAGGGATCTTTAGAGGGGAGGGTGTGGGAATAGGTTAAAAGGGGGATATAGAAGGGAGTTTACATTTAGGGGAATGGGAGGATAAGGGAGGGATTGCTGGAGTGGGGGTAGGTTAAGTAATAGGAGGATAAGGTTGTAGGTAGAAGTAGAGGAGTTAGGAGAGAGAGGGAAAAAAAGACGTGCACAAAAACAAAGATTAGGAGTAGAATCTCTTAGGGAAAGTATATGTTTATATATGTATGTGTATATGTGTTTAAGTGTATGTATATATCAATACCTATATATAAATATATCCAATATTCAACTGTAGCCTTGGAGTGGTGGATGGGGCAGGGGGGGAAGAACAGAGTTAAAAGTGTACAGCAGAGAACAAAAGAAAACCTACAAGGAAGCAAAAAAAAGATGGACAGCTTTTAACATAATGCATAGAATTTAATATACAGCCTTTCTTGAAATGAAAATTTATTGCTATATATTTTGAATCCTCTCCTATGTTCTGCTGTACACATGACATTTTTGTTTTTTTCTTATTTTATATTTGTTTATAATGTTTCTTTTTCTTTTCTTCTTATATATTTAAGTTTTAGCATTTATCTAAAATAAAAAATAAGAAAAAAAGAATGTACAGAAGAGCTATACAAGAAAGATCTTAGCATCACTGATAACCACAGATGGTGTGGTTACTGATCTAGAGCCAGACGTCCTGGAGAATGAAGTCAAGTGGGCCTTAGGAAGCATTGCTAACAATAAGGCTAGTGGAGGCGATGGTGTTCCAATTGAGCTGTTTGAAATACTAAAAGATGCTATTGCTAAAGTGTGGCACTCAATATGCAGCAAATTTGGTAAACTCAATAGTGGCCAATGGATGAAAAAGAAAAGTTTATGTCACAATCCTAAAGAAGGGCAATGCCAAAGAATGTTCAGATTACTGAACAATTGCACCCATTTCACATAGCAGCAAGGTTATGCTTAAGATTCTGCAAGATAGGCTTCAGCAATATGTGAACCTAGAATTACCTAAGAGCAGGCTGGTTTTCAAAGAGGCAGAAGAACTTGAGACCAAATTGCCAGCATTCACTGGATTATGGAGAAATCAAGGGAGTTCCAGAGAAAAACAAAAACAAAAACATCTACTTTTGCTTCATTGATTACACTAAAGCCTTTGATTGTGTGAATCACAAAAAAAATGTGGTTAATCCTCAAAGAGATGGGAGCACCAGATCATCTTACTTGTCTCCTGAGGAACCTGCATTCAGGCCAAGAAACAACAGTTAGAACCGAATATGGAACAACTGATTGGATTAAGATTGATCGGAAAAGGAGTAAGACGAGGCTGCATATTGTCACCTTATTATTTAACTTATATTCAGAGAACACATGTGAAATGCCAGGCTGGATGAATCAAAACTGCAATGAAGGTTGATGGGAGAAATGTCAACAATCTCAGATATGCAGACAACACCACTCTGATGGCAGAAAGTGAAGAGGGATTAAGAAATCTCTTGATGTAGGTAAAAGAGAAGAGTTTAAAAGCTGGCTTGAAGCTTCACTTAAAAAAACAAAAACAAATAAACAAACAAAAAACTAAGATCTTGCCAACTGGTCCCAACACTTCCTAGCAAACAGAGGTAGAAGAAATGGAAGCAATGTCAGATTTTATATTCTTGGGCTCAGAGATTATTGCAGATGGTGACTGTAGCCATGAAATTAAAAAACATTTGCTTCTTGGAAGGAAAGCTATGATAGCATACTAAAAAAGTAGAGATCTTACCTTACCATTAAAAGTCCATATAGTCAAAGCTATGGTTTTTCCAGTAGTGATGTACAACTGTGAGAGTTGGACTATAAGGAAAGCTGAGAACCACAGAATCGATGCTTTAAAATTGTAGTGTTGGAAAAGATATCTGAGAGTCAAGGAGATAAAATCAGTCAATACTAAAGAAATTCATTCAGGCTATTCATTGGAAGGTCAAATACTGAAGCTGATGCTTAAGCACTTTGGCCACAGGATGAGAAAACAGGACTCACTGGAAAAGCTGGGAAAGATTAAAGACAAAAGAAAAAGGGGAGGGCAGAGGATAAGATGGGCAGATAGTGTCATGGAAACAATGAGTGTGAATTTGGGAGATAGTGGAGGGCAGAAAGGCCTGGTGTGCTGTAGTCCTCAAGGTCGTGAAGAGCTGAACACAACTGAATGACTCAACAACAAAATTACAACAAATTGAATATTGCCACTTTCCTGTTAAACACCTTTTCCTCAAACAATCAATCAAGAAGCATTTATTAAGAACCTGTTGTGTACTGGGGACTCTGCCAGGCACTGGGCATACAAAGATAAAAATTAAACAATCTTTGTCATGAAGGAGTTTATCTTCTATAGACAAAGCTAATATATATGTACATGAGTATATACAAATCTTTTAAAAATAAATATAAGATAATTTTGTGAATGAGCCATTAGAAGTTGGGAAGACCAGGAAATGACATAGAAGGTAAAGCTCGGGCTGAGCTTTGATCAAAATTAAAGATTCTTAGAGGTGGAGGTGAGGAGAGAGTGCATTCCAGGCATAGAGACAGCCTGTGCTAATGAAGATGGGACGTTGAGTTTCATGTGGGAGGAACAGTAAGAAATCCAGTTTAGGTAGTCTGTGCAGTATATTACTCCACAATCAGTCTGGAATTGTAAGTTGTAACTGGAACATGAAAGGCTTTAGATGCCAAACAGAGCAGTCTGTATTTGATCCTAGAGGTTTATTGAGCAAGGGAGTGACATGACCTTTATTTCAGGAATATCCGTTCAACAGTTTTATGAATGATAGATTGAACAGGGTTGAAATTGCAGACAGAGACATTAAGAGGCTATTGCAACAAGATAGGTGATAGGGTAGTGGTCTTCTGATGAGAAAGAAGGGGAATGGAGTTGAGAAATGTTGTGGAGGTGAAACTTACAATTGGATATGGATGGTGAGGTAGAGTGCAGGATTGAGGTTGACTCACCTGCCTCTCAGTAAGCTTCCTACTAGCAAAAGTGAAACCTGTAGGTTTCTACCCCTTCCGGTCAGCTCCAGTTTCTCCTGTATGTCCCCGGGTTTTGCCCTGAATTACAAGCCTGGACAGAAAATTCTGTCTGGGCCACAGAATGAATTTCCTGATCCGTGCAAGATAGAAAAGTGGTAGATGGTTATGAGAGGAGGCAGTTAGATTTATAGTAAAAGAAGACCTGGATTTGGAGTCAGGAGAGACCTGGGCTCAAATCCTATCTTAAAAACTGACTAGTTGTGTGGCCCTGGGAGAATCACTTAACCTTCTTCATTATCAGTTTTCTCATCCATAAAATGAGCATAATAACACTGAAACTGATTATTGCCAAATACCCCACAATGAAGCTGGTATAGCAAAGGGTCCCACAGCTGCAGCTTCAGTGTTACTGCCCTTGAAGTAATTGGTCAACTGGAAGGAGAGAGCAGCTGGTCCTTGGAGGGCCCTGTGGGCTTCTCTCCTACTGCTGCTATCACATGGATAGTTCCAAGTTGATGAACTAGGATCAGTAAAGGGAAATTTCAGAGGTAGATCTTGGCCTGATGGAAGGAAAGACTTCCTCACAGTTAGAGGGAAAGAAAAATGGACTGTGTAGAGGACACAAAAATAATGAGACCCCAGTGAGTATCAGACTTTTCTTGGACAGAATTAGACAGAATTTGGACAGAATTTTCTTGGGGTTTATTAAGTTAGCCATCGAGGGAGCCTCATTTTCACTGGCAAAGACTCTCCAAGGTGAGTTTACATGGGGCTTTTAGATGCTTAAATAACAAAGAAAGGGAAAGCTTCAGGCAAAAGTGGTTTGAGAGAGGATGTTGCAAAAGCTGGCTGATTAGGTAAGATACACTTGACTTAAGTAGTCAGGCTGGCTTCTGGAATCGGGGAACCTTTGCAGTCTCCCAGAACAGCTGGTACTATAAGGTGTTCTTGTGGAGGGACCATGGGGTGGGGAGTTTGGCCAGGAGGGTCTCTGATTGGTGAGCTAAAGCTCACCCTCACAAGATAGAGGGAACTGTGCTCAGTTCACCAAGATGGAGGAAGTTGTATTTGGTTTATAATCCACAGCTGCCTTAGCATATCGGGAGTAGTTCTTCTTCACTGGAATTTTTCAAGCAAAGATGAAAGACTTATTCTTGGGAGTGCCATAGAGATACTTCTCATCAGGTCCTTTCCAACTGTGAGATTGTGGTATCCTGCTTTTCCTTTGCCTGCTGGTTGATGGAACAGTCCCACCAGCAGGCATGTGCCTATCAGACCAGCTGTGGCAAGCAGCTCTCACAGCTTCTGCCATATGAATGGTAATTTCCTCACTCATATGTTCCCAGGTGAGCTGCCCATCAGTAGGTCTGAAACCACTGACCTGTGTGCCTGTTTTTTCCATGCCCCAAGTGATCAACAGTGTGTAGTCATTGATGGCAGCTGGGTGGCGCCATAGTGCATAGAGCACCATGCCTGAAGTCAGGAAGACTCATTTTCCTGAGTTCAATTCTGGCCTCAGACACTAACTATGTGACCTTGGGAAAGTCACTTAACTCTGATTGCCCAAGTTCCTCATCTGTAAAATGACCTGGAGAAGGAAGTAGCAAACCACCAGCATCTTTGCCAAGAAAACCCAAATAGGGTCATGAAGAGTCAAACATCACTAAAACAACTGAACAAGAATGAAAATGACAAACGTCTTCATTGATGTTCAAAGAGAAATTCAACTTACCCCTAATACTTTGCCTTCTTTCCGGATCTTCTGTGCCACATGTTCGTGCTCATAAGGTGGGATCATTTGGATTTGGTCCCCAGGCTACAGATGGACTTGAGGTTGGTAACCAGGGTACAGAGGCACAGAAGGTAGCAGAGAGGAGATGGCTTTGGGAGGTACCACAAACACGGTGTTCAGCTCAGGGCCTGGTGAAGTCATTGTATTGAATTCTAGAAAGATACAGCAAAGATCATTTTGCTCCTGGAAAAGTGAAATGGGTCATCAATTTAAAAAGTATTTGACTTATATGTACAATTCTGTGATTAGTTGATAACTAAAATTTGCTATGGGGTTGTGCATATATTATATCCTAATGGGGGAGACAGCCAGGGCATATAAAAATAGATACAGTATAATTGTAAAGGGAAGAAATACATTCATATATTGCTACCTTGATATGCAAAGCAATTAAATGCAAAGTAACCCAAGGCGGGAGGCGGGGGGTGTCAGGAAAGGTTTCATGTGGAAGGAAAAGAACTCTATGAGGTGGAGGTAAGGATGAAGTGCATTCCAGGCATGGGAGATAGGAGATGGAGTTAGTCTTTAAGGGACAAAAGAGAGCCCAGTTTGGTTGGGTCACAGCCAAACTATGCGGGAGGGTGAGTAATTTCCAGTGAAGATGGAAAGGGAGGTTGGGCTTAGGTTGTGTAGAACTTTAAAAGCTAAACAGCGGTGTTTAGATTTTAAAGGCAATAGGGAGTCACAGGATGTTCTTGAGTAAGGGTATATTGTAGTGGTAATTCCTTTTGGATATGGTTTGGACTGGAAGGCTACCAAGTTATCTTCCAGAGAAGTTTAAATCCCACTTCTGTTGTATACAACTACTATTTATCTGACTTTGGGTAAGTTTCTGAACTTCCCTGAGTTTGATTCCTTTTCTGTAAAATGAGAAGATTCAATTAGATGACTTTTGAGGTCCTTTCTGGCTCTCCATCTATGGTCTGTTTCCTTATCATCCTGAGAGCTATCAGCCTGTAGGCCAGAATTGACTGATTTCATCTCCTTCCTCTGAATCACTGATAGACCCGGTCAGCCCTGGACATTTCTTTCCCTCCTGCTTCTGAAGCAATGACCTACTGAGTAAACTTTATCCTCTGTGAAGGTGGAATGGAACTCCTCAAATAAAGAACCAGGATAACAAAACTTAACTCACAATGAAACTTAAAATGAGAGGCAGCTGGAGAAGCTGTCGTGTCAATATTTCTTTGCATAAGAGAGGAGTTGAGTGATCAGGAAGAGGAAGGCTTAATGAGAAAACAAAAAAGAATTGTTCCTAGTGACCCCTATCCTCTCCTTTTCTCAATCCAAATGGAATTGGAAGCCCTAGCCTGGCTGTGGAGTCTTTTGTACTATTGGGAAAGGAATAAATATTCCTCATTTAGAGTCCTCACTTCAATAGCACAGCCTTCATAAGTTAAATGATTTGCATGATGTCAAAGCAAGGCAAATGAAAGCTTTCAATAGAATTTTTTTTTTTTCTGTAATAATGGCTAGCCAATACAATGTAAAGGAAAGAGAACTAGTATGTGGAGTTTGGAAAGCACTGGGTCCAAATTTCACTTCTGACATTTACTTGCTCTTTTGAGCATGGGCAGTTCATCTAACCTCTCTTGATCCTCAGTTTCCTTATTTGTAAAAATACTTCAACCAAGTTCTACCCAAGTCAAAGAGGATTTTTTAAAAAATTAACTAGATCTTGCTAGATTGTTTTTCATCATATTCGTTATGGTCCTGGGATTTGAGGTCTGCCTAAATGATTAGTTTTTCTACATCCTTGTTCAATAAATACCCTTTCAGAAAATCAAGTTCTTTCTCTCCAAACTACAGAAAATTTGTGAGGTTCTCAAAGATCCATAACCTGGCCGGGTGATTGGGGTTATGCGCCAGGATGCTGAATTGAAAGGGTGCTGAATTTAGCTGTCCTTCTAAGCCTAGTTTGCAAGAATAATTAAACAAGCTAGAATCTTCAAGCTGAGAGATCGATTAGTCCCAACCCCTCATTATGTAATGGAGGAAACTGAGGCCCACAGAGAGAAATTGACATGGCTAAGGGTACACAGATAGTAAGAGACAGACAGACCTAGAAACTAGGTCTCTGGCTTGCAGACAATCTTCGGTCACAATTCATTTCCTTCTGCATTTGCCTCATTTAATGCCTTGGTTTCATAAACTAATTTACTTCATCAGACCCCAAGCAATGTCCAATAGGTACCCAAAAGATCTCTCTTCGGGTTCCCCTGGAGCCTGATTTACTAGGGAAGAGGAGGAGGCACCAACTTTGACATGACCCCCCCCCCCCATCATATTCTTCTTCACCACCATTACCTTGGATCGTGCACGGAAACCATAGTTACATAAAATACTCACTGTGTTCTATCACTGCCAGCTGCTCCGTTTTCCCTCTTCTGCTCTGGGTCTCCCTCACTGCCCCCAGTGTGTGTTTATTGGAACAATGAACTTTCAGAGTCTGAACCGCTCATAAAGAGCTTATGCATTTAATGAAAATCCAAAGTCTACCTGCCTTTTCCTTCATTATTAGTAAGCTGCCACTCACTGAGATTTTCCCTGCCCATATCACTTTACCTATATGAATGGACAGTCTCTACCTCAAAGCAACATACATAAATAAAATAACAAATCAACATAAATAAAATAAAATACGTAGGATTATATAGGAAATTAAAACTCCTTGTCAGAAAAATGTTTTTGTTTTCAAATGCATAAAATAAAATACATAAGATTCCATAGGAAATCAAAGGTTAGTGAAAATAAAGCTGTAATTTTTTTTTTCCATCCAAGTTCACCAACCCCCTGAAATCTGTCTGGGGAGCATAGGGTAAGATCCCTGTTACGTTATATGAGAAACTTGTGGTTACTAGTTTTGAGTCAAGTCAACAAACATTTATTAAGCACCTACTACTTGCCAGGCTAAGTGTTCTGCAGATATTATCTCATGTGATCTTCACAATAACCCTGGGAGGTAGGTCCCTATTATTATTCCCATTTTACAAATGAGGAAACTGAGGTAAAGGTGAAGTGACTTGCCCACGGTCACATAGCTAGTAAGTGTCTGAGAAGATGTGAACTCAGGTCTTCCTGCCTCCTGGGCTGGTGCTGTATCCATTGTGCCACCTAGTTCTTGCCTTCAAGGAGCTTGCATTGTACCGGGCGAAGACAACACGTAAAGGAAAGCAGAAAAGAGGACACTGGGGGAGAGATGAAAGTATTTCAAGCCAGGGGCATCTGCAGAGTCAGAGTCAGTTTCAAGAGAAATGAAGGCCTGGGCTGGTCTGGGCAGCCTCCTTTAAGTGGAGGCTCTGGGAAGAACCAGCCAATTCAAGGGAAAGGAGGAAGGGGCAGAAGGTGCTTCCATCGTGGGAAGGAATCCAGGGTGGAGTGATCTTTTAGGATGAAGAAGTTTCCCCGGCAGGCAAGGAAAAGTCCTGTGATGAGTCGGGGGTCCAGCCTTCCGAAGGATGAAGTTCAAGAGGAAATAATGCATTGTCTCTGTTCCAAAGGAGTTTACAATCCATTGATGGGAATGTAAACATGTAGATGACCCTGGTCTGGGGGTTTTCTCCCCTCTTTTGGCTTATATACCCCCCCATACAGGAAACCTGGGAAAGTGAGCAAGTGATTCTTGTCCCGCCCCCTTCTTGCCCCGTTATATTAAACCTACCTTCCCACTAGCAAGTATGGAATTCCTAATACTCCGGGGGTCCGTGATCACACATGCATGTGGGTAATGCCTCCATTGGCACAGGTGGCACCCTGTCTAGGTGCCTCTCTTGTCCATGTTTTTCAATAACCCTTTCATAGAGGTCATTAAGATCACAGTACTGGAGTTACAAGGGGCTTCCGAGGTCATCTGGTCTGATCCCCTCCATTTTCAGATGAGAAAGCTGAGACCTGCGGAGGCTGTGTCTTTCCCAAGGTCACACAGTCAATAAGATTTAAGTCTGGTTCTGTGGACTCAGGAACCAGTACTCTTTCCAGCACCCCGTACTGTTTTCCTTTAGATATTTTCTGTATTTCCTGGTACCAGTGCTGCTCTCAGGCCGTCCATATGTTTATCTCTTGCTCTCGCCCCATGACTGGCCTTCCTCCTTTGAGTAAACTCTGAAGTTCAAATGATCACAAACATAAAAGCCTACTGAGAAAGAAGGACAAATAGAAATATGTATATGAGTCACCACTGGTCCTAAAGATTTGCTAGGCTCTAGAGTCACAGCTAAAGGAAGAAGAATTCCGGGGACGGCGGGATCAGGAGTAGAATTTATTAGGGAAAAAAAGCAGGGGTAGTAATCATGATCTCAGACAAAGTTAAAGCTAAAATAGATTTAATCGGAAGAGAAAAATAGGGAAACTACACTGTATGTCAGTCATATTAATCAATGTTACTTTAGTCTACTTAAAATATCTAGACAGCATAAGGCTAGAATATTGCTATGGTATGGGAAACGATGAGTTGGTGGACTTAGAAAAATAGGGAAAGACTTGGACGTATGAAGGGAGACATTATGCACCCTCAGAGAAACAGAGGACAAATAAGTGTAGTACAGTCTTACATAGATGCATGTATATATATATATCTATACATGAGTATGATTATAGATAGCTAAGTATGTTTGTATATGTAAGTGTGTATATATGTTTATGTGTGTATGTTTATATGTATATATGTATGTACATATGTGGACATATACACACATACACACATAAATATATCTACACTTAATTGTAGCCTTCTTGGAGGGGGTGGGGAGGAAGGGAGAAAAAACAGAACAAAGTAAAAAGTACACAGCAGAGAACAATTGAAAACTTATAAGGAAGATGGATAGGCCAGAACACAATATGTAGTATTTATTATGTAGGTTTTCTTGAAATGGAAATTTATTGTTGTATAATTTTTGAATCCTCTCTTATGTTCTACTGTGCACATGGCAATGCTTTTTTTCTGTTCTTATTTTCTATTTAAGTGTTAGTATTTAAGTTTATGTTTCTTTTTCTTTTCTTATTGTATATTTACATTTTGGTATTTAAGTTTAAAATAAATTAATTTTTAAAAAAGATGGAATCTTCCATTTTCTTCATTTAAAAAATGACCTTTTAAGATTCTAATCACCTCTATATCTGGAATTTTTTGTCAAATATGGTAAACATAGTGGTCTAAACCTCTTTTTTTTTGGTCAAAGCACTTTCCAGTTTTCCTGGCATTTTTTATTGAATAGAGAGTTCTTTCTTCATTATTTTGTACTCTTGAATTTATTAAACATTGTGCTACTGGGCTACTGTTATGCTTTGCTTATCTAATCTGTTCTATTGATCTGTTCTATTTTTAATTAATACCAGTGAGTTTTGATTATTGCTTTATAATTGAAAAAATGATAATATTCAGTCCCCTTCAAATTTTTCATTATTTATATTTAATTCTTGACCTTTTGTTCCTCCAAAACAAAATGGTATGTGAATAGTAATAATAATCCACAAACCAATAGTGCTTTAAAATTTACAAAGAGCTGGCCATAGTGACACATTCCTGTAATCTCTGCTACTCAGGGGAGGATAAGGCTAGTGGATTGCTTGAGCTCAGCAGTTCTGAACTGCAATAGGGTTATAGGTATCTGCACTAAACTCTGCACCAATATGTTGAGTACCAGCCCCGCCCTTCCAGGTGGTGGGTTAGGGGAATTTACCAGATACCAAAGTGGGGGTAAACTAGCATAGGTCAGAAATGGAAACACATACACACATATGCATATGTATGTGTGTATTTCTTTAAATATTTCCCAGTTGCATGTAAAAATTTAACATTCATTTTTCAAAATTTTGAGTTCTAAATTCTCTCCCTTCCTTCTGTTCTTCCACTATCCCTTAAGAAGGCAAGCAATAGGATTCTATATATGGGAAGTAATGCAAAACATATTTCCGTATGAGCCATGTTGCAAAACACACACACACACACACACACACACACACACACACACACATACCCCCCAATAAAAGAAAGTAAAAGAAGTCTGCTTCAGTCTGTACTCAAAATTCATTAGTTTTCTCTCTGGAGGTGGATAGAATTTTTCATCATGGGTCTTTTGGAATTGTCTTGGATCATTATCCTGATCAAAGTAGCTAAATATTTCACAGTTGATCATTATTATCATTATATTACTGTTACTGTGTACAATGTACTCCTGTTTCTGCTCACTTCACTTTGCATCAGTTCATACAAACCTTCTCAGTTTTTTCTGAGAGCATTCTGCTAATTATATCTTATAACACAATACCCCATCACAATCATATACCACAACTTGTTCAGCCATTCCCCAATTGATGGACATTTCCTCAATTTCCAATTCTTTGCCACCACAAAAAGAGCCGCTATAAATCTTTTTGTACACATAGGTCCTTTTCCCTTTACTTTGATCTCTTTGGGATATAGATGTAATAGTGGTATTGCTGGGTCAAAGTTTTATAGCCCTTACAGTATTATAGCCCTTCCAGCATAGTTCCAAATTGTTCTCCAGAATGGTTGGACCAGTTCACAGCTCCACCAGCAGTGCATTAGTGTCCTAATTTTCCTGCATCCCCTCCTCTAACAAGTCACTTTCCTTTTCTGTCACAACCAATCTGATAGAGATGAGGTGGTATCTCAGAGTTGTTTTAATTTGCATTTCTCTGATCAGTAATGATTTAGAGCATTTTTTAATATGGTTATAGTTTTGATTTCTTAGTCTGAAAACTGCCTGTTCGTATCTTTTGACCTTATCAATTGAGGAATTGCTCATATTTTTATAAATTTTTATAAATTTGGCTCATTTGAGAAATGGGGCCTTTATCAAAGACATTTGCTATAAAATTTTCCCCCAGTTTCTTGTTTTCCTTCTAATTTTGACTGCATTGGTTTTGTTTGTACAAAAGCTTTTTTATTTCATCTTATCAAAATTATCCATTTTACTTCCCATAAAGTAAAATGTTTGGTCATAAATGCTTTCCTTTCTCATAGAACTGCCAGGTACATTTTTCAATGCTTCCCTAATTTACTTATATCACCCTTTATGTCAGAAGCATTTACCCACTTTGACTTTATCTTGGTATATAGTGTGAAATGTTGGTTTATCTCTATGCCTACTTTCTGCCAAACTGCTTTCCAATTTTCCCAGCAACCTTTGTTAAATGGTGAGTTCTTGCCCCCCAAAGCTTGAATCTTTGGGTTTATCAAACATTAGATTCCTATGGTCATTTACTACTGGCTTTGGTCATTTACTAGTACTGGTAATTTACTAATTGCAAATGTATTAATCTGGTCATTTACTAACCTATTCTGCTGAACCCAGCACTCTGTTTCTTAGCCAGTACCAGCTTTTTCTTTTTTCATGGTTACTGCTTTGTAGAAAGAAATTTTCTTCCAGTAATCCTGAGAGGCAGATAGTCTAAGGACTATTATTCTTATTTTACAGATGCAGAAACTGAGGCTCTGGGTAGTAAAAAATGACTTGCCCATGGGCATCAAGCTAGTCAGGGTCAGAGACAGGATTTGAACCAAGAGCCACCTGATTCCGCATCCAGCTCTCTATCCAAGGTGGGTGTGTACGTGGGGAGGATGGAATGAAAGCTTCCTTACCTTCATTTACACTCTTCCTCCCCCAAACTAAGGGAGTCATTTAGAACCACAGAGTACTTACCTGTACACACCGAGAAGGATTCTAGTTCTAATGTAATCTAATTCTAATGTGGACAGCTAGGTGGCTCAGTGGATAGCGTCCTGGCGTTAGGGAGAATGGAGCTGAGATCTGGCCTCAGACTCTTAGCAGCTGTGTGACCCCGAGCAAGTGGTTCTACCTCTGTCTGCCTCAGTTTCCTCATCTGTAAAAAATTGGGGATAATAATAGCACCCACCTCACAGGCTTGTTGTGAGGATCAAACTTAGCAGAGTTCCTAGAACATAGTAAGTGCTATATAAATGTTATTAATTACCCATCTTTTTCCCATTAAGGATTACAAAAAAAGCAAACTGTCTTCACTTCACTTTTATTGAAGAAACAGGAAAAAGAAACATTTAGAAAAGACACTGTTAACGTTTGCGAACAGCTGCTCATACTCAGCTCCCCATTCATTCTTTATTGGGGGTGCTCATGTTTTCTTTGCCTCTAAGTGGGTGCTATGTCCTTGCCACCAGTTCGTGGTCACCCGACGGCCCTTGTCAACAAGTCCTGGATGGTGGGCCTGGCTTGGAGCCCTTCTGAGAGGAGAGGTTGGTGGCCGCTTTGGCTGCATGGCGGGAGGTCTCGGACACCATTCCTTCTGCCAAGCGCAGCCTTCGGTGGCGTCCCTGCCGTCCTTTCTGGATTTGGCTCAGATCTGGACACCTGCGGGATGGGGGTGGGAGGGCAGGGCAGGGCTGCTGAAACAGGATGATGGGGAGAGTCTCATCATCACTCAGCACTTCCTCGCCTGGGGACCGCCTCACCCAATTACACAAGCAGGAGGCAGCAGAGGACAGCGAAAAGGCTTGATGGAACTGGATTTGAATCGTGCTCTGTCGCTTGGGATCATAGAGCCTGAGCTGGAAGGGGCTTCAGAGCTCATTTAGTTTAATCTTTTCATTTTACAGAGGAGGAGACTGAGGCAAAGAGAGAGGTTCCAAAGACAGTCACATGCTCAAGGCCACACATCTGATCTCATCTGAAGATCTGAACCGCACCACCCTGCCTCCCTCCTAGCTGCATCGCCTTGGGCCAGTCCTTTCGGTATCTGAACCTCAGTTTTCCCTTCCATAAAATGGAAGAGGAGTTGAATTGATGATTCCCAAGGCCCCTCCCAATTCTGACAGTCTCTGTTCTAAGGCCCCCCCCTCCCCCAGCTCTGCCCAGGATCCTTCAAGAATACAAAGTTTGTGGAATTAAATGGGATCGACCCTTGTGAAGTCAGTCATGATTCCCATTTTACAAATGAGGAAACTGAGGCTTGAAGCTATTTAGTGACTGTTCAGTCAGTTGTTTTTGTTACGTAGCAACCTCATGTTTTTTTCCTTTAGTTTTGGACCAGAAATAGCATCCTCTGTCCTTTTTCACTACAGAAAGTTTGGCAACCTAGGACTAATCTGGGACTCCCTTTTATGGTTGTGTTATGGATCAGTAGAAAGTGGGCCACAGTTTGGGTTCCACCCTCAGCTCTTCTACAAACCCCCTGCGTGACCTTGGTTGAGCCACTTAACTTCCTGGGGTCTTAGTTTACCCCACTGTAAAACAAGGTGGTTAAACTAGGTGGCCTCTGATGGGCTCTCTAAACCGTGGCAGAGGGGAGGCTGGAGGTAAAGACCAGGAGCTCGTCTTTGACAGAACTCTGGTAGAGCACCAATCCCATCTTCCTTCTCCCCCGACACTGCGTGAGCCCCAGAGGAAGGAGCCTTACCGCTTCTATCCCCCTGCCCTCCCCACAACCTTACATGCAGGAGAGGAAGGAAACACTCCCTCAGTTCGGGGAGTAAAAGATGGCTTTGTGGTTCCATTTGAGGACGATCCATGAAACGAAGACATAGAGGGTGGTGTAGACGAACAGATAATCTGAAAGTATCTTACCAGACCTCTAAAAAATGAAAAGAAAGAATACATTTCTTGTAAGTCGGTCAGTGATCACCACGTGGCCGTAGAGTGCCTGCAGCCCATTGGCCTGCGCGGTCGAGCCGAAGGGACGTTGGCAGCCCAGCGGCTCGACTCACAGAGCCAGTGGGGAGCACAGCTGGACAGCTCTCCGGCATCACCACCGTCAGCAAACCCGCTCCTCCTCCACTCTGACATCAGCTCCAGGATGATGGGGGTCTGATCCTCTCTGTCCCTGCACAGTCTACTCCCCTGATTTTACAGATGGGAAAACAGGCCCAGAGAAGTTCAACTATTTTCCCCAAGATCACACAAGAAGTGAAAGACAGAAAACCAGAGACAGAATGAACAAGAGTTGATTCAGCACCTGCTGTGTGCCAGGCAGGACAGAGGCAAAGCGATGCTTCTTCTACTGTGCCATACTGCCTCACCGGAGTTCTTGTAAGAAGGGCTTGTAAGATCACAGATCAAGGGGTAGAGCCAACCCCAGAGGCCATCTGGCCCGACCCTCTCACTTTACTGATGAGGAAACTGAGGCTGGGGTGGAGAGGGCAAGTGACTTTTCCAAGGCCACACAGTCAGTAATAGATGACCCTCTTTTCCAGGTCTCCCCCTCTGGGGCCAAACAGGATGGATCTCTTTCCTGCACCAGCCCTTGGGTACTTGAGGGCAGCCGTCATGTCACCCTACCAATTCCCAGTTCCTTTAGGCTCATGCGGCATGAGCCTGAGGCCCTTCACCAGGCTGGTCACTGTCCTCCAGACACTTCCCACCTAATCAATATCTTAAACTGTGTGCCCAGGGCCTCTGATATCACAGGCAACAGGGAACCACTGTGAGTCTCAGCATGAGAGAGAAATACAGGTTTAAAAAAATTTTTTTTGAGAAGACATTATGTGAGAACTAAAAATCAGTTTCCAAAATGCAAAATTTCAAAATGTTTCTTTGTTTCTTTTTTTTTTTTAAAGGGGTAAGGGAAGGGAAGGGAGATAGGGAATAAACAGCTACTATATACCAGGAACTCTGCTAAGTACCTTTTACAAATTTTAACTCATTTGATCCTCACAACCACCCTGGGAGGTATGTGCTATTATTATCCCCATTTTACAGTTGAGGAAACTGAGGCAGGCAGAGGTTGCTAGTAAGTGTCTGAGACTGGATTTGAACTCAAGCCTTCCTGACTCCAGACCTGAGGTACTGTTTCCCCTTCCCTCTTCCCCCAGCGGATGGAGGCATGCTTATCAAGTTTTGCAGGTGACCCAAAGGCAAGAAGGTGAGTTGATGTGCTGGACAGGAGGGTCAAGAATCCTGATGGAACACTGGCCTAAGGGGAGTGGGGCTTGGAAGGGGGGATGAATGTGGAAATTTTGGACTTGGGTGCAAACAACCAACTTCACAGGAGGCAGTTGTCTGAAAAAAGACCCGGGGTCCTAATGAACTCTAAGCATACTAGGAGTCAGGCATGTGGTCTGGCATTTGTGAAAAAGGAATGCAACCTCTGGTTTCCATAGACTACTTAAGCAGCCCTTCTACACGGGTACTTCCTCATCCTCCTCCCCTTTCCCCCCACCCTCAACTCCCAGACGTGTATTCTCCACACGCCTAGATGTGAACATGGCGTCTGCCCTGATAGGATGGAGACTCCAGCAGAGGAGGAGCATGGCAGTCTTTGGGTTTGGTACCCAAACCCAAACTTCAGTACCATGCACAGCAATGCTTGTTGGATAGACTGACTAGGAAGGTGATAGACCCACTGCCCTCTGACCTCACCAGACCACAGTGGAGTATTAGGTTCAGTCCTGGGTGCCCCGTTTGTGGAAGGATTTTGATCAGTTGGAGAGAATCACCATCACCAGGATTGTGAAGGTTCTGGAGGTCATACCATATGGAGATCCATAGAAGGAATCGGGGATGTTTATCTTGGAGCAGAAAAGATTTGGGGTTCAGGGTGGAGGGGGGAGCAGGATAGCTGCATCCAGGGCTACTCCATGCAAGAGGGAGAGGACTTGTTATGCTTGACCTCCAGGACAGACCTAGGAGTAATGGGTTCGAGTTCCCAATGGGCAGTGTGCAATGGGCAGGAAGAACTCAGAGGTCCCATGGCCTGCTGTCCATTGAGGGCCACACCATTTCTATTTTCCTTGTCATTATTCCTCCCAGAAGGGAGCCTCAAATGGAGCTGAATCCTTACAAAGAAGGAAAGCCCAGAAAATCAATTAACTAACCAGAGGAAATCACCCCAGTGGGGTAGCCTGGAGCAGATGGCCACCTGCCAGGCCCTCTCCCTCTTCAAACACACCTTCAGAAATGGAGGCCTGCCCAGTGAACCAGCTTACTTACCTCAGGCCAACTATGTTGTATGGAAATAGAGTCATAACTAAGAAACTCAATGACCAGTGTGATCAGTCCATAGATGGAATAAATGATGCCAATGATGTTCAGCCCCACTGTGATCTTTGCCTGAAATGGATGTACCAGAAGTGAAGTTAACCACGGGTAGCACGAGTGACTTTGGAGAAGCCCCTGGCTGGCCTCCTCAGCACCAGTACGTGCCTTTTAGGGGGAGCCCTGCAAGAACAGATGGTCCCCTCTCCAGGATTTCAGACTGGTCAGTAGCTGTCTTTTCCCACAATTTCCCTGCAGGTGGGTCACCCTCCCAGAGGGGTAGGTAGGTCAGAGCCAGGTGGAGAAGGGCTTCTTAAGGACTTACCAGAGAACGCCGACGATTTTTCTCTGCGATTATGGCAACGGTTCCTGAAACGATGTGCTAGGTAGAAAAGACATATGAGCATGCATGCACACGCCACAGCACACACACACGTGCACACACACATGCACACACACATAGAGGCATAAGCATGAACCGGTTACATGTGTCACTGATAGATTTTCCTACTTTATCTGCCTTTGCCAATGGCAGGCACATTTATCAAAAGACTCATAGAATCCTGTGGAGAATCAGGCACACCTTTGACTTTCCAGGTGATATGTGCTATTCTAGCCGGACAGACCAGGAGTGGCAGGGGGTGCAGCATGGGAGGGGGCAATCCAGAATTCATCGGACTGCAGGTTTAGAGCCACATAAGACCTCAGAGGTCATTTGGGCCAACACCTTCATTTTACAGGTGAGGAAACTGAAGCCCAGAGAAGAAAAGTAGCATGTTTTAGGTCATACAGGTAGCAGGTAGGTGAGCTGGGATTTGCAACTAAGTCCCCTGAATCCAGATCTGGGGTTCTTGTTCCTCTGTGCACCTGATAAAGCCAGCCTACATTAAAAAAAACGACCAATTCTTTTTCGCTGCTATGGGAAATATTGCTGTGGGAGACGGGTAGGACACATCCTCAGCTTGCGAGGCCTGAGAATTTTCAGTGACTCAGCCCCAACTCACCAGTGGCTTTATGCTTCTTCTTTGAAGATATGCGTTTCTTTTGAGGGAGCTCTTTCTCTGAATCCCCAGAGCCTGGCACAATGCAGGCCGGCTGGTAGGCTCAGCAAGGACAAAGACAGAAAGGGTCAAAGGAGGAAAAGGACCGTCTGTCAAGTCCCATAAAGGACCTCAGAGGTCAGCCAGCTCAGACCCCTCACTTTTCACCAGAGGACCCGAGATCCGGGTCTCAGACGTGACTTGTCCAAGGTCATAATGGTTGTAGTTGGAGGAGAGATTTAAAGTCCATGCACAAATACTTGTTAAACTGATTGATTTTTTTGGAATTCAGGGCATGCGCCACGATAACCTGGAGTCCAGTTTGTAGCTCAGGGCCCTGGAAACTCAGGGCTCACACAGCTTAAGAGATGCCTCTTTCACAGGTTTGGGGGGGAGGATCACTACTTTGGAACAGATCTTCTCCAAGGGGGCTCCAAGGCCTTGGGAAAATCAGAGTTGCTGTTTTTGTTTCAAAGGGGGGGGGGCGTGGGGAGACCACGATGTGTGTGGGGGAGGCTGACGGGGGGAGGAGGGCTAGGGGAAGGTAATAGGCTTTTATATAATGCCTACTATGTGCCAGGTAGGTGCCTTTTACAAATATTATCTCATTTGAGACTCACAACAACCCTGGGAGGTGGGGGTACTATTATTTATCCCCATCTTACATGTCAGGAGACACAGACAGAGATGAAGTGACTTGCCCGAGGTCACACAGCTGTAAGGGTCAGAGCTGGGATTTGAGCACCAGGCTTCTGACTGCCAGAATAAGAGAATTTCAGGGCTGCCTTCCAGTTTCACTCCCCCCAGAAGAATGGGAGCAGGCTCGGGTCTGGACCTGTGATTTCACCGGTATTGGGAACTCGCAGCTGAACGCACTCCCTCTGCCAATACAGGTCTCTACCTTCTTTGCAATTTGTAACCTTACAGAGCTGCTGAGAGCAATGACAGGTGAAGTTACTTGCCAGGGTCACCAGCTAGTATGTGTCAGAGGCGACCTTTGAACTCAGGTCGCCCTGGAAGGTAGGCCTTCTTGGCTTCCAAATGGTTCTCAATCACCCCATGCTGCCTCTGAATATCTTTTATACTGCTCCAGACAAGCGGCCATTCAGCATTGGCTTCAAGACCTTCAGGGACGTGGAACTCATTACCTCCAGAGGCAGCCTGTTCCATTTTTTTCCAGATAGTTCTCAATATTAGGAAGTTCTTCCTGACATTGAGCCTAAATATTTTCAACCTGTACCCCTTATCCATAGCTGTGTCCCCTGGGTCAAGGAGAACGAATCTGGCCCCTCTTTTACTGGTTTTTTCCCCTAGAGATAGGACCATTATGGCCTGACCAAGCAAGCGTCTGTCAATTACAGCAAGGACTTGGGCTACTCACAATAAACGCTGAAATTAATGGATATTTTGCATCCAAAATAAAAGTTTTGTAACTTCGATAAATATCCACAAACTGGGTCATTTGGATATGGTACCACAGGGCGCCCAAGAACAGGTGAAATACGCCGATGTTGATCTGGAGAGTCTGTGGGAAAAGAATGTCATCAGTCTAGGACAGAAGGCCAGGATGCATGTCCAGCCCGGGTTGGGGGGTGGTGGGGTGAGGGGGAGAGAGAGAGAGAGAGAGAGAGAGAAGAGAAGAGACAGAGAGAGAGAGAGAGGAGAGAGACAAAAAGAGAGAGAGAAAGAGAGAGAGAGAGAGAAGAGAGAGAGAGAAGAGAGAGAGAGAGAGCCAGAGAGGAGAGAGACAGAGAGAGAGAGAGAGAAGAGGAGAAAGAGAGAAAGAGACAGAGACAGAGACAGAGACAGAGAGAGACAGAGAGAGAGAGA
>NW_020953709.1:2176528-2179816 GCF_900497805.2 Vombatus ursinus
GAGAGAGAGAGAGAGAGAGAGAGAGAGAGAGAGAGAGAGATAAGATAGCCCCAAGGCGGATGGGTGGGGGGGCCAGCTGACTTCCCTGGGCTGTCTCTTCCCTAAGGCTGGGTCTGCTCCTTTGTTCTGGGTGGTGGGCTGCACTGGTCAGGCTGGAGGGATGTTGTCCCTGGGGTAACTGATCAGCTGCAGCCTGGCCCAGATGGCCCGTGAGCTTGACGGCCTCTCCAGGCTCAGAGATTCTCTCCTCCTTCCACAACCTTTGATTCAGACGTATTCTTTAGGGGTGTGGAAAGGGCATGGACTCAAGAGGATCCTGATCGTAGAGACCCTTAGCCTGAGTACAAAGGTGCATCTGAAAAACCATCAGTACAGCTTTGGCCCTGGAGCCAGAGACCTGAGTTCAAATCCCGCTTCAGACACAGGAAGTTCATTACGAAAAACCTCATCACTCCACAAGATCCCATCAGCCTCCTCGATGCTCTCTGCCTCTATTTAAGGAGAGAGCCCAGCTCAGGACTTCTCACTCTCACCTGGCTGTACCAGGCTGGGCCACCTGGACATCTCCAGTTGGCCCCAGGGTTGGGAGCTTTTCCTGCCCCACCCCCTCGTCGGTTTCTTTTTGCCTTGACCTTCCCCTATTAGATCTAAAACTCTCTGCTGGCAGGGACTAACTTTCTTTTTTCATATTTGTAATCCCAGCGCTTAGGGCAGTGCCCAGCACACAGCAGGGGCTTAATCAATGTTTACTGTTAACTATTGATGCTGGGCAAGTCACTTAACCTCTGTCTGCCTCAGTTTCTTCAGTTGTAAGGTGGAGACAGTAATAGCACCCACTGCCCAGGGCTGTCATGAGAATCAAAAGCATCCTATGTGTAAAGCCGGCAGAGTTCCTGGTACACAATAGAGATTTAATCGGTGCTGGTTCCCTTCCCCCTCCTTCCCCACTAACGGCCAGTGGTTGTGCTGGGCACTGAGGAGACAGAGACAGAGACAGAAGTGACCCTTTCCTACCCTCCAGGAGCTCAGCCTATCAGAAGAGATGACACGAACCCATGATTATACACAAGGTGATTGGGGCGGGGGGCCGGGGTGGGGATGGGGAGGGGTAGGGTTGGCTACGTTCCTGGAGATCCTGAACGGGACCAGCTCCGTAACGTCTCTCCCGGAGACCAGGATCCGCAGAATAACCCGACCGCTGCATTTTGGCCAGTCTTTCCTCATCTGCAGAATGAGGTGGCTGTGTGGAGGTGAGAGCTGGGAGCAGAGATTCATATACTGTTATGTGTGACCTCAGTCCCTGGGCAGCCCTTCACAGAATAAGGTTTTAAATGTATAAAAGTAAAACACATCAAATTCCAAAGGAAGCCAACTATTTTGAAATACAGCTATCAAATGTATGTAAAGACATATGTACACACATGTATATACATACATACATATATGTGATAGTTGTATTTACATATTTTAATTTTTATTTAGCTGTGTGTTATGTGCATATACACATATATATATAATATATATACATACACACATACACATATATAAATAAAGCAAGGTTCTGGACTCCAGGTTAAGAAGCCTTGGACTAGTGATCTCCAAGTTTCTATTTCTTTTTTTTTTTCAAGTTCTGTTTCTAAAAACCTATTTTCTAAGATTTTCCTTTTGTTACCCATCCCCTCCCCCATCCCAGGATTAATGACATACAGTAAAATCAATCTCTTTTCCAGCATAAGTTTGCCCTAGGAACAGGGAGGGGATCTCAATCCAATTCTTTCTTTTTTTCTTTGCAAATACATAATACCACCATGAGGGCTCTTCCCAGGATAATAAACCCCACAGGGTCTACCTGCCTGACTTTCTAAATATATGTATATGTGTTACACACACACACACACACACACACACACACACACACACACACACGTATCTATTTCTTTATACACACATGTGTAAAAACATATGAATGTATCTATACACACATTTATATGTATACATATGTGCATGTATTGTATATATGTGTGTCTGGCTTATCTGTTTTACCTATAAGCTATACAAGGCATTTCCCATTTCTGTCAGTCAGCCGGGGACATCAGGCACTGTAATTGCTTTTTGAAGTCATGAATGTCCCGGAGGCCTTGACTCTGTCCTCCACCTCCTCGATCCCGGCACAATCATCACAAGATCCTCATCCTTACTTACCCCCAAAACCCGGCTTTTTTCTTGTATATGGATGTGGTCATAGGCTTCCACTGAATCTGGGAAGCAAGGAAGGCAGGAGAGAAGGATGGTGATTGAAGTGAAATAATGTGAAACCAATAAAGCGCATTTTAAATCAAGATATTTGCCATATATTGCATACATTAAGTCCCAAGCAGAATTAGCACTCCCCCCCCACCCAAAGCAGCAGAAAGTTTTAATTTTCAACTGAATAGATGTATTGCGAATAAACAAGGTACTGAATTCTGGACAATTTTAGACCAAGTACTGAGAATTCTATTGCCGCAGTCCATTTTCACTCCTCAGTTTTCACCTTCTTTCAGTTCCCTTCAAATTGGCTTTTGTGCTAATCCCCTGATGTCACCCCCAGGGTTCTGCTGAACCCCCACTGGCCAAATCCCAAAGTCCTCCCTAAATCTTGACCTTTGCAAGCCCCCCAACGCTGTGCCTTTTATATATAGGGGCCTAACAAATGCTTTTCGAATGAAAAAATGAATTCCTAAATAGTCTCTGATCCTGCCTCCCAGAAACTGCTCTCTGTTCTTCTGTTCCTCTCCTGGACTGATGAATTCTTATCCATCCTTTAAAGCAAGAGTTCTTAACTTTTGTTGGCCCCTTGGTGAAGCCCATGGCCCCTTCTTAGAATCGTGTCTTTAAATGCATCAAATGAAATACCTAGGGTTACACTGGTGACTGTGCCTGGCTGCTAGCATTTTGCCTTATAATTATCTCTAATGGCTTCTTGTCTCCCTAAATAGATGTAAATCCCATGAGGGCAGGGGCGACGTTGTCTTATCTAAACTTACTATTTCTTCTGGTGGCTGGCCCAATAGGAGCTCTATACAAATTAGGTACTTGGGTTGTAGTGTTGTATAATCCATTACCTTGCCTTTCCTGGGATCAAAGGTAAGCTCTGTGAGGGCAGGAACTATTGTGCATGGCATATAGCAGGTGCTTAATAAATGCGTGCTTGCTTGATTTCCTGATGTTACTTTTCCTGTTTCTGGAGGCTTCTCTCTGCCTCTGTCTCTCTCCCTCCCTTCCCCCCTCTCCATTCTCTCTCTCTCT
>NW_020953709.1:2179826-2318093 GCF_900497805.2 Vombatus ursinus
CTCTGTCTCTCTCCCTCCCTTCCCCCCTCTCCATTCTCTCTCTCTCTCTCTCTGTCTGTCTCTGTCTCTGACTCTCTCCCTCTCCCTACTTTGTACCTATAAGCACTCCCCAGGAAAGTCCTGGTTCTCAAACTTATTACTCTCTCTCTCACACACACATGCTACCTTCTAGTCCAATAAGCCTTCTCCATGTTCTCTAAATATCAGAGAGGATTAAGAAAGTGCCTAGTAGGGGCCAGGCTAGTGCTAAGTGCTCTTTAAAAATATTATCTCATTTGATCATCGCAACAACTCTGCAAGGTAGGTGGCTGTTATCTCCATTTTACATTTGAGGAAACTGAGGCAGATAGGGGCAACTAGGTGGTGCAATGGATAGAGAACCAGAGGAGGCATTTAAATGACTGCTTTGTTGAATTACAATGGAAGTTTGAGCTGAAATCTGCTTCCCTGTCACCCACCAGTTCCAGTTTTACCGAGCAGAAAAAGCCTCTGCCACATCACAGGCATGTGGATACCTGAAGACAGCTCCCCTGTCCTTTCCAATGAGAGACCTGTGGATATCTGAAGGTGGCTCTCCTGCCCATCCACATCACAGGCCTCTGGATATCTGAGCGCAGCTCTCCTGTCCATCTGCATGAGACCTCTGGATATCTGAAGGCAGCTCCCCTGTCCATCCATGACAGGCTTCCAGTTATCTGAAGGCAGCTGTCCTGCCCCCCCCCCCCCCCAACTTCTCTTTTTCAGGTTAAACATGCACAGTTAATGCATTGTCTGCTTGTCCGCTGGATAGCATGTACTTTTGATTTGTTTTAGGACTGCACCTGAGAGAAAACTCAGTGAGGAGCCACCATTGGTAAAACCAACGCAGATCAACATCCATTCTGCGATTTATAGTCTTAGGGAGTCAGTGGGGCACTGCTCGGGTAAGGGACTTGCCCAAGGTCTCAAAACCAGCATGTGACTGAGGCAGGAAGTGACCCAGGTCCGACTCCAAGGTCTGCTCTTTGTCCACAATACCATGCCAGGGTATCTCTTATAGACTCAAGCATCACAAATTAATTCTGATTACTTGGGTGTTGTGGTGGTAAGGAAGGTGAAACGTGGAGGGAAATTCCAGAATGATTAACACTGGGATTATGGAAAAGGGAATGTGGTTCTCTTACTTTTAAGGGTGACTATGACCTAGGCTAACAAGAGTTGTTCCCTAGGACAGCAGCTCTCTTATATAGTAGCAGAGATGTGATTCACTGGGAGGTGTTCCCTACTTGAGTAAAATCACTGGTCCAGTAAAAACAAAGACACAAACAAATAAACGAAAAAATAATTAATTGGGGAAAATATTACCAGAAAGGAAGAATACAAACATTTAAAAAAAAAAAGACTAGTCCTTGCCCTCAAACCAGTGACTTTGAGCATCCAAGAAAATACCCAGACTGAAGCTGGGGGTCATTTTTCAGTTGCTTGATGGTGACCGGGAGTGCAGCAAATTTGGAAAACTGATTCTAGGCCATCCTAGGGGAACCCAAAAAGAGCCTGCCTGAAGGATACATTCCAAAAAATGGGTCTTTAAATTCAAAGCCAGTCCCAAAACTGATCAAACAATGTCCAAAGGTGTTTTTACTCAACAGAAATAGAATTTGAAATGTAACACGGCAGAAACGTGAATGTTAGATTTAGGCCCCAAATCAAGAGTAAGCAGGAAGGGGCAGGTAGGTGAGCACCCGCCCTGGAGACAAGAGGTTCTGAGTTCAAATGCGGCCTCAGACATACAACACTCACTAGCTGTGTGACTGAGCAAGTCACTTAACCCCATTTGTCCCACCAAGAACAAAGAAACAAATAGCCTTTCTTGACCAATTCCTACCTACCACTTTGGGGCTACACAGAGCGCTGGGAAAAGCTGCGCCGCTCCTCTTGGTTTCCCGTGTATCCAAGCATCCGGAATGGAGACAGCTTCTACTGGGACCCAAGCCAAGCCAAGAAGGACTTAGACCCGTTCGACTCCGTAACCTTCGGGTGGTCTTCAGAGACCGGGACCTTAAAGGAAAGAAAGATGAACCTTAAGGAAGAGGGGGTTTGGGACTAGGCAAATGGAGGGCTCCAGAAGAAGCTTGGGGCACCAGTCCTTCCCGTCTTCCAGCCAGCTTCCAGCCAGCTTCCCCGGAGTTGTGACTCGGGGTTCCAATCAGACACTAGCAGTGTGACTGAGGCTGTGCTCCAGAGTGTCGCTAAGGTCCCCGTACAGCTCTAAATGCTGTGATCCTGTCCTATCGGCAAAATGATGAAATGGATAGAGCAGTCAGAAGACCTGAGTTCGAATTAGCAGCTGCGTGACCCCAGGCAAGTCACCACCTCCCTGGGTCTCAGTTTTCGCTGCACTAAAATGAGTGGGTGGACCCGACTGCCCTAGGACTATCCGGGGAAACGGGGAGTGGGGAGGCGGGATGAGGGGTGGAAATCAAAGACGCTCAGAGCCAGGGTTATCAGGAATTTGGGGGGACACCCTGCCAGCTCCCTGTCCCAGCCACGAGTGGGCCCGTTAGTCCAGGGGCTAGAAAATGCCTTGGGGAAAAGCTCAGGATGGGGTTAACGCCGCCCCACTAACCAACCGCCACCATCTCGACGAAGTCCCGCAGGAATCCCCAGAGCACCGGGAGAGCGCGTGCACGTCCTTTGTGGGGGCGCCGGGTGGGGAGGGGCTCCGCCGAGCCAAGAGCGCCCACCCACTGAGCCGTCTGCCCCGGCTCCCCCCTCCCTAGCAAACGCAGGGATAGGTGCACGCCTCTCTAGGGGCTCCCACCCGAGCCACGTACTACCAACGCTTGGCATCCCTGCAGCTCCCCAACCGCACCATACGGAGTTAGCAGCGGGCACGGACGACGACTGAGTCCTGGGGAATCTGGGTTCCAGTTCTGCCTCTTACTGTCCTTGTGGCTTCAAGTTGGTCTAGGTTTTAATTTTCCTATCTGTAAAACTAAGAGTGTTGAATTTCGGAAGCTGCTTAAGGTCTAAAATCTGTTCAGTGGAATCCCCTTGGGCAGGAGGGAGATCAGGCCAGTAAGAAGCGGAAGGAGACCACCTCTGCAAATGCCATCTGACCGGGGAGCCACTTCCCCCAGGGCCTGGCTCAGACCCTGCTCTTCGGGAGGGTCCTTGGCCTGCCTAGAACATCCTCAGCCATTTATCACAGCCCAGGTCTCCTGACCACGTCCCTTTTCAGTTTAAGAAGCTTCTCAGTTATCTACTGCTGCATCTAGGATAAAAGGCAAACTCATCAGCCTGGATCGTGAAACGCTCCACCTTTGGCTCCAAACTACTTTTCTAATCTTACGTGATCCATCCCTCTCTTCCACCCTTTGAAGTTATACTGCTTGAAAAGGCACTTTCTGTGCACACTCTTCCACCTTTCCTGCTCCAACCTTGCTGCTGACCTCCAACCTCGAGTTCCAACTGCCTTTCAGATATCTCAAACTGAACATGCAATAGACATCTTAAAGTCGTTGCGTCCAAAACAGAAATCAGAATCTTCCCCCCTAAATATTCTCCACTCTCCTACCTTCCCTATTACTGTAGAAGGCAATGCCATCCTTCCAGTCCCTCAGATTCACAGCCTGGGAGTAATCCTGGGCTCCTCGCAGTCTCTTAACACCTACGTCCAAGCCGTTGCCAAGCCCTGTGAAGTCACCTTCGCAACATCTCTGGTAGATTTCACCTGCAGCATCTCCCAAACACTGCCGCTTTCTGACACTCCCCCTCCCCCAGGCCCATCCTTACCTCACGCGCCGACTACCGCAAAAGCTGCTGGGGTGGGGGTGGGGCGCAGTCTGCCGCTCTCAAGTCTCTTCCCCAGTCTAATCCATCCTACCTTCAGCTACCAAAGTGGTTTTCCTGAAGTACAAGTCTGATCACGTTCTCCTTCCCCACCCCACCCCCAACTTAAACTCCAGTGGCCCCTTATTGCCTCCAACAAAATCCTCTGCTTGGTATTCAAAGCCCTTTATCATTTAGCCCCCTCCAAACTTCCCTTCTTCTTACCCCTTACTCTTCAATCCAGTGACGTGCCCTGGCCTCCTGGTTGTTTCAAGAACAAGACCCTCTCTCTCTCTCTCTCCTCACACCCCCTCGGCTCCAACTACTGACCTGACTACTGGCTTCCATTAAGTCCTAACTAAAATCCCAGCCTCCATAGGAAGCCTTCCCCAACACCTCTTAATCCTAGTGCCTTCGCTCTGGTAACTTCCAATTCAGCCTCTTGCTGGTACCGAGGTGTTTGCGTGATGTCTCCGCATTCCATTCTGAGCTCCAGGGACTATGTTTTGCCTCTTTTGTGTCTCCCTTGCTTAGCAGAGTGCCTGGCACGCAGCGGGTACTTAATATTATCCTTCTTCAGTTCCTGAACTCTGTATTCCTTCTCCCCAGTGCCTGGAATATCCTCCCCCTGCTCCTCTCCTTAGAGTTCTCCCCTTCTTCCCGAAGCCTCCTGGATTCCCACAGCCCTCCCCCCTTATTGCTCTCTTCCTCCTCAAATCCCCTTGCATTTGTGTTTCCTAATATAGACTTGCCGTCAAGTGCCCCAGCCCCCAACAGCCTGTGGACCACCCGCGTCCTCTGCCCCAGTAACCTTGGATAGCTCATGCACGGGTTATGCGCTTTCCACGTTAGTGGGTTAAATAAATACGATGCCTTTAATGTTTGTGGAGTGATTTGACTGACGATGAAGTGAGGAATAGTGCTGAGAATGAAGGGATGAGGTCGTTCTGGAATTTCCAAGAGCTAAGCAGGGAGAGGCATCATGGCAGGGTGGAGGGCCCCTTGACTGGAAATCAGAAGGCCCTGGGTTCTTGCCTCTATGACCTTGGACAGTCCACTTTCCCACTCCAGGGTTCATTTTCCTCATCTGTAATATGCAGAAGGTGCACTGAGGGAAAAACAAATAAACCAAAACCATTGACTCTGGAGTCAGAGTCTTGGGTTCAAGTCATTCTTTCTTTGTGAACTTGGACCTTGATTTTCCCATCTAAGAGACAAGAGGGTTGGATTAGCGAGGACTTCTGAGATCCACTGTAGATCTAGCTCGATGACCCCCGAATAGGGGACCTCAAAGGTCCCTTTTAGTTCTAACAGAAGAAAGGATTGTTTAGAGCCGAGAAAACTTCATTTATCGTGTCAGGAATTGTGAGGCTTTGGAGTTACAGCTGGACAGGATTTTAGAGGTGATCAGGTCTTACCCTTGTCATTGTACCAACGGGAAAACTGAGACCCAGAGAACTCCCAGAGCTTGCTGGGGTTTGGGGTGGGATTGGAAGCAGGCCTTGCTGCCTCTATCCAGATCTAGGACTTTCTCTGCTACCTCATTGTGCCACAGGAGAGAGGCAGCTCGAGAGAGCCAGAAGGAAAGAAGAAAGAACAATGAAGGAGAGAGCACAATCAGACAGTGAGGTGAGCCCGTTAACATGATTTATGTGCCTGACCCAAGGCTTTCTGGGGGACTGAGCCATTCAGAAGGAAGGGGAACCACCTGAACCGAGCCCGGATCCATGGGAGAAGCAATGAGTTGGTTGCTCTATGACCAATGAAACAGGTGATCGAGGAATAAGGGGAAATGGGACTGGCAGGAGAAGTGAAACCTTCAGAGTGGAGGACCCTGCTGAGGTCAGGGTGGGTGATATTTCATAGACGCCCAGCCTGATCCACTTTTGGGGTAGGTTTAGGACCAGAGCGAGGGGCTTGAGTGGGGAGAAGCTTCTGAAGGCTGCGCCTGCCCAGGGTTCTGCCAGAAGACGCGGGGGCTGGCCATTATGTCTCAACCCTTTGAGAACTGCTCTCTTCTGTCTAGAGGTGCATGGTGACAGGCTTTCGTAGACACACCAGAGCCACAGCTGGGCACCAAGTCTGCCACCTCGGAGAATACGATGTGGAGGGAAGCATCAGCCTCCGAGCCTGGGAGCTCCTGGGCACCAATGGCAAGAGGGAATAGTTTGCGTTTTCTTCTGAAGGAGGCGCCAAGCTGGCTGCTCCCTTGGTCTTGGCAGTGAGCGTGGGATTCCCCACAAGGCCAGGCTCTTTACAAGGCTGTCTCTTCTTTCAGCTCCTCTTTTCTTTCTCCGTCCTCCTCCCTCACCTCCTCTTTGTCCTCCCCATCTTCATCACTGTTGTCTCTCTCCTCTTCCTCCGGGTAGCTCACCTCTTTGACACTACAGCTTGTGCCCCCCTCGGGTGTGTTCTCTTGCATGAGGCTATCCTAGGAAACAAGGCAAGCACCTATCAGGGATGAGCACAGGCAAAAGGAAAGTCCACCAGGTCTGTGGCCCACGGGGCCAGCAGGACTCCCCACCCAGGCCTGGAGGCCTCCCAGCCATGGCTGCAGACACTTGTGGTGGCCACTGGGGTTGCCCTGGACTGCCGGCTGCTGACACCCACTCTGACCTGGAAAGTCTCTGCTTTTCTAAGGCTGGGTTTGGCCCAGGCCAGGCCCAAGAGCCCCAAAGTGACTTGTCTAAAGACATACAGGAACTGCAACCCCTTTGGGATTAATTTGTTTTTCTGGTTTCTGCCTGCTTTTATTAAACTTTTTAGAAGTATTACATTTAATATTGATCCTTTCATTTTTTTCAGGCTGGCTCAGAGCCTGGGGGTGCATTGCCAGGCCTGGGGCCTTTTCAGCCTTTAATGTCCCTTTCTTCCAAGAGACAGCCATCAGCTGAACTCCTAGAACTCGGGCTCTTCACCAGATCGATTTGAGGGCTCAGTGGAATTAGAGGGGAAGACGATGACACCGGTATTTGAAGTGGATTGGCTTCCTTTGTAATCCTATATATTTTATTATTAGTATTTTTTTCACTTGAAGCCACAGTTCTGAGACGACACTTGGCCTAGAAGCACAATTATGCAGTGAGAAGAACGCTGGAGTTGCAGGCTGAGGTGCCGGGTTGTCACTCACACCGGGGGTGACCTGGTTTTGAAGCATGCCTCCAGCGCTAAATCTCTGGCCCCTTCATCCTAGTCCAGACTCTTGCTAGCAACTGTCTTGAGTAAGCTGGGTCACTCTCCTCTTTGGGGACTGATTTGTTCATCTGCAGCGTGAGGGCACTGGATTCCATGATCTGAGATCCCTTTCACCTGCGCCTCCTGATCCTTCCCAATCCCTCGCACCAAGGTTCTGGTCCTCTGCAGCTATGGTACCTGCCTTGGCCCCAAGCCTAGGGAGAAATGTATGGAACTAAATCTATTTGAGTTAAATATCTGAAGACAAAGGCACAAAGAAAAGGTGAGGCTGTCATCTTCTGGATTTGGACCATCTATCCCCAGCACCAACCTAACACAAGGTGGTTCTCTTCTTTTGAACACAGATGTTGAAAGATCCTGGATCCTGGAGTAGGCTCCTCACCCTTCCTGCTCCACTCAAGAAAGATGGGGTTGGAATTGATAAGAATACAAGTCATGGTCAAAGGATATGAACAGGCAGTTCTCAAATGAAGAAATTAAAGCCATCTAGAGTCATATGAAAAAATGCTCTAAATCACTATTGATTAGAGAAATGCAAATCAAAACGACTCTGAGGTACCACATCACACCTATCAGAATGGCCAACGTGACAAAACAGGAAAATGATACATGTTGGAGAAGATGTGGGAAAATTGGAACGCTAATGCATTGTTGGTGGAGTTGTGAAATGATCTAGCCATCCTGGAGAGCAATTTGGAACTATGCCCAAAGAGCTATAAAAATGTGGATACCCATTTGACTGCTAGGTCTGTATCCCAAAGAGATCACAAAAACGAGAAAAGGACCCATGTGTACAAAAATATTCATAGCAGCTCTTTGTGTGGTGGCAAAGAATTGGAAATTGAGAGGATGCCCATCCACTGGGGAATGACTGAACAAATTGTGATATATGAATGTAATGGAATACTGTTGTGCTGTAAGAAATGATGAGCAGGGGGACTTCAGAAAAACCTGGAAAGACTTGTACAGTCTGATGCCGAGTGAAATGAGCAGGACCAGTGGAACACTATACACGGTAACAGCCATGCTGTGCAATGACTAGTATTGACAGACTTAGCTGTTCAAGGATCCAAAAGACTCCTGACAGAAAATGCTATCCATATCCAGAAAAAGAACCATGGAGTCTGAATGCAGGTGGAAGCAGACTGTTTGCTCTCCTTTTCTTTTGTTGTTTTGTTTTATTTCTTCATTCTCATGGTTCCTCCAGTCAGTTCTAATTCTTCTATACATTGTGACTAATGTGAAAATATGCTTAACGTGAAGGAGAGCCTCTATCAGATTGCACACAGTCTTGGGGAGGAGGGAGGAGAGAGAGGGGGAGAAATTTAAAACTCAAAATCGTATGGAAGTGAATGTTGAAAACGAAAAATAAACAAATTCTTAAAAAAAAAGCAAGATGGGATCGGCCCCTGGGCTGAGGATGGCAATCTTGGTCAGCTGGAGGGTCTGGGTGCAGCCACAGCCCCTGGGAGAAGCTGTGCCAGTGAGAGAAGCAAAGGAATGGCGGGGTTCCAATGCTGCTGCCCAGGACCGATGGCTGAGGGACCACAGGCCAGTCATTGGTGTGCCTTAGTTTTCTCCTCTGTAAAAGGAGGCTGGATCAGGGGGCCTCTTCACTCCCTTCCAGACCCAAATCTTAGGCCATGGACATTGAAATAAAAGAGCTCGCTCTCCTCATCCATCCTCACCGGCATCGTTTAGTTCTGTCTCCTGCTGTGAGGCCAGAAGGGAATCTCTTCCTTTCCTGATCTCAAATCTGGTGGAAGAAGGCACTGTGACCCGCAGGCTCTAGACTGGAGGTGTGGGTGGCCCACTCCATCTAAGGAACCATCTCGTACGTGACAGAAGGCGCCCCCCCCCACTCCAATCCTCCTAGAACAGGGTTTTGGCCCCCTAAGGCTCCTTCAGTCTGGTGAAGCCTATGGACCCCTGCTCTGAGTCATGTCCATCAAAGCATCAAATCAAAGACAAAGGATTACAAAGGAAACCAATTCGATTGAAATACAATTATCAAAAACATTTAAAAAACAATCTCATGGGCCCTCAGCTAAAAGTCCCAGTTCTTGAGGATCTGGTGGGTGGCTGGACCTTGTCAGTATGAAACAACAGCAAATTACAGTATATTTCCAAAGCCCTCTAGTAGGGGACAGAGGACGTGGGTCTGACCCCAGATCAGCCACATGAGACCTCCTGGGCCTTAGGCCTATCATCTCTGCTTTCTGGGCCTCAGTTTCCCCTGCAGAATGAGGCAGCTGGTCCTTTCCAGCACTCAACGTGTGGTTCTTTGATTTGAGAATGCTGTCCCTCATTCTTCCTCTCCTGTCCTAGCACCATGTGTAGCCCTGAGCAGGGCCATTTTCATTGTTTACATTTTTCTCCACCCCAAATCTCCTTTACTAGGGCCTCTACACCTTTAGTTCCTTAGCCCACATGGATCTGTGCCCACTAGAAATGGATTACTTCCAGACTGACCAGAAAGAAAACTCACCCAATTATAGAATACGTAACAGACGTAGGTAAATGTGAGGCTGAACTCCAGGAGGGAGGTGATTAACAAAATCATGGAAACCATCCTTCCCACATTCTGCAAAAGAAATACAAGAGGAGAATTCATCACAATCTTTCTCAGTGAATGAGGCACTCTAGAGAAGCAGAAGGGGGTCAGGGCACCTGAGGAAGGCTTCTGGACTGGGTCAACACCGGGGCCTGCTGGAGCTCACAAAGCCCATTGCAAAACTGGCAGTTCTCAGAAATCTGCAAAGGCTACAAACTCAAGGTCTGAATGTTTTGTTGACTGTCTAGCTTTAAGAGAGGGATGGAGAAAATGGTGTTGCTATTGTTCAATCCTGTCCAACTCTCTGTGACCCCATTTGGGGTTTTCTTGGCAAAGATACTGAAGTTTTTTGCCATTTCCTTCTCCAGATCATTTTACAGATGAGGAAACTGAGGGAAACAGGGTAAAGTGTCTAGGGTCAGATCTGAACTCAAGAAGATGAGTCTTCCTGACTAAAGGCCCACTGCTCTATCTACTGTGCCACCAAGCTGTCCTATGGAGAAAATGGTAATAGTGCAGATTAATTTTCAGTGTGTTGGCCACATTTGTTTTATCCTGTTAAATATCTACCAGCACACCTCTGCGTCAACAGAGATACAGAGCGGATCTCTGTGGCTTTGGCCAGTAGACGGGGAGCTGATTCGCCCTAACAGACTCATAGGCGGCCAATGAACCAGAAGGAAGATTGGAGAGGTAGTGGAACATAACAACATGACTAACCTTTACAAAGCACTTTACTTAAGCTGTTTCGTTCAATCTTCACAACAACCTTGTAGAGGTATGTACTATTAGGACTCTGTCCATTTTACAGGTGAAGAAACGGAAGTTAAAGGATGTTCAATGACTTGCCCAGGGTCACAGGCCTAGTAGATATCTGAGTGGGATTCTGACTTGGGTCTTCCTGACCCCTAATTTGGCATTCTCTCCACTGGGTCACCTAGCCGCCTACTGAAACGAGGGCTCTGGAGGATCTGGGTTCAAATATGGCCTGCACCATACACCAGCTCAGCATCTAGGGGTCCAGAAGACCTGGTTCAAATACGGCCTTCACCACAAGCCAGCCGAGTGTCCCTGATGAAATAACATAACCCTTCTGTGCCTTAGATAAACCTTAGATAACTTCCACACTTGGAGTTACCCACAGTGACTAAATCCTAGCTCCCTTTCATATGTGCCCACAATAAAAAAAAAAAAAAACCCCATCAAGTAACCAGAACATCCCTTGTTTTCAAGTTGGCCAATTCTCTTGTCAGTAAGAAGATCGACGTGAAAAACCAATTTAACACCAGAAAGCAAGTTGGTCAACCACAAATAAGAGAAGGAGTTAAAAGAGACAGACAGTGCCCAGAAGTTTGGGTATACCCATGTCAGTCACCTGGGAAATGCCTGCCAAGCAGATGGGGTACTGGTATTGGGCACCATCAATTGTTACTGTCCATTTCTCAGTATTCCTTTTGAGGCCACTAGGTGGCGCCAAAGAGCACTGAGCGCTGGGTCTGGAGCTCGTGACCCTGGGCAGGTTGCTTAAAGGCTTACTTTGGTTCGCCTCAGTTTCCTCCTCTGTAAAATGGGGACAATAACAGCACCTGCCTGTTGTGAGGGTCACACGCGATAATGATTGTAGCGCGCTTTACGGGGCGCTAGGTGAGTAGTAGGCGCCTCAGACGTGGCAGCTACGATGATGATTCCAGTCATGATTCCCGAATCCTCTGCCCAGAGGGCCAGTGCTCTGTCCACGGCTGGTTTCTGGGCCCCCTCCACACCCTCCAGAGTGAGAGGAGCTGTCAGCTGGCCTGGGAAGCTACGACCGTGTTACAGACACACAACAGTCGTTTCAGTTTGTCCCACTCTCCGTGACCCCATTGAGGGTTTTCTTTCAGAGGTACTGGAGTGTTTGCCATTTCCTTCTCCAGCTCATTTTACAGATAAGGAAACTGAGACAGACAGCGTGAAGCGACTTGCCCAGAGTCACCCAGAGAGTAAGTGTCTGAGGCCAGATTTGAACTCGGGAAGATGACTTCAGGTCCAGTGCTCTGTGCACGACGTAACCTAGTACGACCGTGAAGACTTTACTATCCCTACCCAGGGACAAGGAGAAGGAATTCTATGAAAAGTGATCGAGTGACCTCTAGGGGGCTCCACAAAAAGCAGCCCGAGTCAGGAACACCCGAGTTCAAACCCTGCCTCAGACATCTCACTGGGTCTCTGTCTGACTCAGTTTCCAAATTTGGAGAGTGAAGGTAATGACAGCCCCTCCTTCCCAGGGCTGTTGTAAGGACTGAGTTAAAATGTGGAAAGCACTTTGCAAACCTTAAAGCATTGAACAAATGCTGGCTGTTCTTTCCTAGTGTCCATCTGGGACCCCTTGAAAGAGGCTAAAACAAAACTCTGCTGGGGACCTTTTCCACAACATGGCCCCAAGCAGCCTCTGCGGCCTCCCCTGCTGCCATCACTTCCTCTTTGAAGCATCCCCAGTCCTTCGCACAGTGCCCGGCACATGGCTGGCACTCAATCAATGTTTCCTGGTTTGCCTTGACTCTGAATTCTGCAGTGCAGCCCAACCAGGCTTCACAGTTCCCCAAGACACTGCATCTCCCACCTCCAAGCCTTTACATTGGCCATCCCACACCGTGGAATGCACCCCCTCCTTTCTTTCACCTCAGAGTCCCTCTCTTCCTCGAACAGAGCTTAAGCACGCCATTCTGCATTACACTCTTCCTGTGCCTTCCCTTCCAAACCATTCTGTACACATCTGTATTTGTTCACTTCGTGGCTAGTCTGGATATGTATATAGCCATCTCTGAACGTGGACGTGCACATACGTATCTCCGTATCTGTACTTACATACACATTGTTGTTTCCCTTAGCTCCCTGGGAGTAGGGATTGCTTCCTGCTTTGTCCTCTCATCCCCAGGACTTAGTGCACTGCGGGCACCTAGGTGACTCCTCAGGAATACTTGTTAATTGATTGTCTGGTCATGAAGTGCACCTCCCCAGCCCCCGTTCCTGCTGAAAGCCTCCTGCGCTTCCCCCAAACTCCACAATCATTTGGAAACCGGGACCTCTCTGTGTAACTGGCTACTTACTGCTCTGGAAAAATTTTTATAGGATAGTTCTTCTTCCATACACAATTCAATGATTATGAGAATGATTCCAACTGATGCTACTGAGGCACTCACAATGTTTCCAAAGAAAGCCAACTTTCTCTGAAAAGGAAATGCATGTTGAATTTAGGTGTAAGGGGATGGCTTCTGAGGAAACGATCTGGTTTTCTGTCAGGGGCCTCGGTAACTGGGACTGGCACCATTGGATTTGGGGCCACAAGGCCTGGGTTTTTATCCTGGCTCTGCTCTGTGCTGCAGGTATGAACCTTGGTAAAGCCCATGATCCCTCCCTGGACCCAAGCTTCTTCCCGTTATCCTTCAAGTGCCTTCCAATGCTACAGCCCATCAGTTGGGAGACTGAGGTTCAACTTAGTTGGTAACCCCTCTGAAAAAACATCAAACAGTTGTATTTAATCCAGGGCCCTTAACCTGAGGTTCATAGGACTGCAGGGGGTTTGTAAACTTAGATGGGAAGAGAAAACGACATAAATGAAATTTAGTATTTCTATTACGAATGGTGGCAACAAACATTATTCTGAGGAGTCAACAGGCTTCACCAGATTGCCACCAAGGTCCAAGAAAGGGTTAAGAACCCCTGGACTACCTATTCTCCAAGGTCTTCTCCAGGCCTAAAATTCCAGGATTTTAACTTTCTGGTCTACCAGGGGGAAGGAGAGAGGAATGGAGGGGGACAGGTGAGAGAAGAAGAGCACGGGGGAGAGAGAGAAAGAGAGAGACGGACAGACAACAGTCACACAGAATACAAAGGACGACAGAGAGCCCAGTAGCACCCACAAAATGCACAAAGACCCTGAGGGGTGCCTTCAGCAGACTGAACCTCCCTTGGTGGAGAACACGGACACAAATCTCCCAGGATAAGAAGGTGCAGGTGGCTTGCAATCTGCCCTGGCAGAGGGAGTACTAGACCTGGGAAGGCTCCGGGGTCCCCTGCAGTATTAGAGGAGGGTGCCTGTACTTGCTTGCTTCCCCTTCCGCCCCCTCAGGAGCCTGCTTCTTGGGGACGGTCACTGCCCACAGCTTGGGAGGGTGCCTGACTGATCTGGGACTCTGCCATCTCTGACTTAAAACCTCCGTCCCCCTTTATGTACAAGGGCAGCAGCAAGCGCATTCCCACACCTTCTGACTCACCGAATGGACGGAGGAGTATGTGGCTTCACTTACTGAGAGGATTCCAGACACGAGGAACTGCTTAGAAAAATACACCTGTCAATGTCATTGCTAAGCGAGACCCCCCCCCCCAATCACACGCTCTTCAGGGTTGGAAGGACCGCGGTGGCCTGTGGACCTGACCAGCACACAAAAGGAAGCCCCTAGGAGCCCCCTCAGGCCGTCCAGGGAGGGCTCTCGTTGCTGGGGAGCCTTCTAATGTTAAGCCTACTCACAACTTCCACCTTTTCTCCTGGGGTCAAACAGATCAAGTCTGGCTTCAGAGTTCTGGGTTCAAACCTGCCTGCTGTCACTTATCACCTTGTGACTTGGCGAGCCACTTCATTTCTCTAGGCCTCAGTTTCCTCATCTGTAAAATGAGGGGGCTGGACCTCCGAGGTTCCGTCCAGCTCCAGGTCTGTTCCCTCTGCCCATCACAGCTCTTCGCATACCTTGCTGAATCCCTTCCTCATTTAAATCCTTTTCAGAAGAACAAGTCCCTCTGGTGGAATTCCCTTTCCCTTTTTTTCCCCTTGGTGGCCCCTGCTAAGTGTCCTAGCCCAGCAGTCACTCAGAGTCATGAGGGCAGCAGCTAGGAGCCGGCCAGCCGGCATCAGCCGAGTCTGAGACCACAGTCATGGGGCCGGGAAGCCCAGCGGAGGTAGAGAGGGCCCGTGCTTGCAGCCCCAAGGGGGAATTCCTGGTGTGGGAGCTCCCTCTCCCAAGGTAGATCACAGAGAAGGCAGACTGAGTCTCCTGACGCGCCTCAAGTACAGGGATTTGTCCGGGGCTACAAAGACAGCAGGTGGTGGGACAAGGGCCCAGGTCCTTCTGGCTCTACACTCAGACTTCCAGCTACTCCGCCATATTGAGCCTGCGGGCCCTCCTTGTGTCAGGGATGTCTCAACTCCTCTGAGCATCCCAATTCAATCCAACAAACATTTACGAAAGGCTATCACAAGAGAGTTACTGTGGTAGGTTCTGTCCCTGTGCCTTTGCTCAAGCAGCCCGGCATTCACAGCATCAATGACAGCGCGGCCACTGCTACTTTTCATGGTAAGGAAGTGATGCCACCCAGGGTAGCATGGCGCCATGGGAAGAGCATGGTCTGGAGCCTGGGAACTGGGGTTCTCTCACTGACTACCTTGTGAGCTCTGGGACTGTTTCCTCTTCTGCAAACTGAGGGATTTGGATGAGGCGGCAGCCTCAGGTGAGTGCCCGCCCTACATTCTCTCTCTCTGATGGTCAGTATGGATCCTAGTTCATTGACGTCAGATGGATAACCCACAAATGACGTGGGCAGACGAGGAGGAGCAGTCTTCTTTCCACTGAACGTGGGAGAGGCATGTCCTTTGGTTGATGACTACTGTCCCTGGAGGAGGCAGCTGTCACTATCACAGAAATATCCTCTCTCTCTCTTCTGCTTGCTAGTACCATTGGCTACGACCTAAGACAATGACTTTATGTAAACATGCCGCGATGCTGGCTGGTGTAAACTGTGCGCTCAGCTCTTATGCCCCTTCCCCAATCCGGCTTCCTCCTGCTTCTCTCCTGACAGCATCACTCCCCCTTCCAAGGTCTAGCTGAGGTGGCCTTGCCCTCTCCTGGTACCCGGTTTCCAGGTCTATCTTGGGCTCTTTGCCCGTGCTCTCGCTAGGCCTCTGCCTTCCTTTCAGAGCTCAGGCCAGTTGCTCCCTTGGAGCACGAGGTCTAGTAGAAAGAGGACTGGATCTGGAGCCTGAGGCCCAGGGTTTGAATGCCACCTGAGACTCTTACTGTCTGGGTGAGTCTCTTCACCCTTAAGCCTCAATGTCCCCATCTGTAAAATGAGGGATTGAAGCTGAAGGCCTGAGGTCCTTCCTACAGCTGCCTCAATGATCCTGTAGTCTCTGCAACTGGATTGTGTCCTCTCCTACCCCCACCCCACCCCCCGCCCCATTTACTGGGTATTGGAGTGTAAGCTCCTTGAGGACAGTCCTGCTTTGTTCTTGTCTTTGTGTCCTCAGAATTTAGCACAGTGCTGGGCACATGGCAGAGGCTTCATAAATGCTTGGTGAATGGAGTTCATTTCTGAACTCTACAAGGACGCTGTGAGGTAATGGGAAGAGCCTCAGATCTGCAGTCAGCGGAGAAAGCTGTGTTCAAATCCAGACTGAGTTTTATTAGCTGTGTGACCAAGGACAAATAACTCTCCCTCTCAGAGCTTCAGTTTCCTCACCTTCCTCTTTCACCTCGTCACTCTGCCCCAGCAGCTGAGCCCTCTGAAGAGGCTGTGGGGAAGCCGAGCATTGGTTCTGAAGACGATGTACGACGTACGTCATGGCCCCACAGAAGAGACAACTGGACCACCAATCTGGAGCTAGGAGGGCAACCGGAGCCTGGACAACCTTCTCATTTTATATCTGGGGAAACTGAGGCCCAGAGGGATGAAGGGACTGGCTTGAGACCACAAAGGAGTAAGCATCAGGGGCAGAATTTGAACCCAGGTCTTTGGATGTCATGTTTCACTGTACTGTGCTGCCTCCTTCCTTGCAGGCTTGAGTCATTTTGGCGGCTGAATACTGGGGGCTGTGTGCCATGTTTAAAAGAAGAGAAGAGCACCTACTATGTGCCAGGTACTGTGCTAAGCTCTCTACAAATAGTATCAGGACTGTTCTTTTGTGTGAAAATGGGCCCTTCCCCCTTCAGCCCTCTCCTTAAGTCATAGACACACCCTTAGTAAAGATCTCAAAATGTGAAAGTCTTCCTTTTCCTAACCACTATCCCATGGAAAAGGAAGGGGGGGGGGAGGAAGGGAGAAGTGTATTCTACTCACACTGATTGCCCATGATGGATACTGTACTCTATAGGTTATAGGATTATACATGCCAAAATATCCTTTATGCTGTTGGCTATAAAGGTCAAACAGGAAATACCACATTAACAAGTGGAAGGAGCTTGTCATGATCTGGACGGCCTGGGAGAAGAGAAGGTGGTCAGTATGGGCACAGAGTAAGGCATGGGCCATCTTTTGCGGAATCTTGGGTATCGTCCCAAGGGAGCAGAGAAGCTGGGTACTCCCACCACCCACTCACTGGGCTGGATGGCCATGGATGGCAAGAAGCAGCTGGAATTCATTGGAGGGAGACTGACCATAGAGGTATTAGAAAGGTTGTCCCACAGCAAGTGCTGGATTCTTACATAAGGACTTTGGTAAAGCTGATGACGCTACTGGTTATTCTCTATCCAGTCTGGCCTCCAGAAAAGCAGACTAGGACACAAAGCATCAAGCTCCCTCTAAAGGCTAAGGGAGGCTGTGCCTTTTGAGTTCCAGCACCAGACATAGCCCTAATACCCACCCACCCACCCACTCATGTATTTAACAATGAGTGGAATGCCTTCTGTGGGCTAAGGAGGAGGGAGTGTGCCCTACCAGTTAGCACCAGGCATAGTCTCATGTCTACCCTAGCACTTAAGGCTTGCTTCTCATTCTAAAAGAGGAATACATTTTTACTTCCAAAGTCTACTAATGGCTGGCTTGGATTTCCCTGTAAGGGAATGGGGAATAGACTGAGCTGAGGATGAATCAATCTCAGCATTTGCTAAGTCACTGGATAATTATTTGAAAGAACAGCATTACAGGTAAATAGGCAAACTTGGATGTGTGACGCCATTGTAAATCAAACTATCATCCTCTCATTGAGTTCTTCTGGTGTGAGGAGGAGCAGGGGTTGGAACCAGAGAGCTTGGGTTCAGACCTTGATTCTCCACACAGTTTCTGTGACATCAGTTTTGGGTCTTAATGCTCAGACGCTGGGGCATCAGGTACAGTGAGCCACCTAGGAAGGGCAGACTTTGATGCTCCTTGGACAAAGTCTTTATCCTTTGGCCTCACCGAAGCTGCCCCACACCCTTGGACCCAAGCACCACCCATTTTAAATGGAGAGTCCACAGGAAGTCACACTCACCCCTAACACCAGGCTGTCCAAGAGAGAAAGGCTTTCTACAGGAAAGACAGGCATGTTCGTACCGAGCCTGGTGGGTCCTCCAAGCAAGTCCCGAGAACACCTCTATCATCCAGTGACTGAAAAACACCAATGTGCTTGGATCAGAAGAACATTAAGTGAGCTGCCCGTCCTTCCAGACTCAGAGGAGTGAGGTTACTCTTCCAGGACTCTTAGAGGCGGTAACTGGCAGACAGCAAGCAGCTCTAAGGAATACTGGGACAGAGTAAAAAGAAAACTGGATTTGGAATCAGACGACCCAGGTTTGAATCCTAAGGCTGCCTCTCTGGACCTCAGCCCCCTCATCTATAAAATGAGAGTGTTGGCCTCAATGCCCTTTAAAGTCACTTCCAGCTTTAAATCTATGATGCTATGAGTTGCTGCCCTATCAGGGCATCAGTTTCCCCATCTGTAAAATGAGGGAGTTGGACAAAATTATCTCTCATATTCCTTTTGGCTTTAAATTCATGCTCCTGAACTGTGTAGTCTTGATTTCAGTAGCACTAGAAAATGCTGTTAGTGTGCACATATTTTTACCATACGGGGAAATGACCCTCCCAGGAGACAAAGTTACAATGATCTGGGTTGTCTTATGGAAAAATTCTCAATGATATTTTATTTTAATTTATCAAGGGCAGCCAGGTACTCCTCACTTACCTTGGGCTTCTAATCCCTGTTACCCACGTTAGTTCTATCACTCTCCCTGGCAGAGGAAAAAAGCAAGATAACAATTAAGTAGCCCTGCCTTCCCCCATCTGCTCAATATCCTCATCTCATCCACCCCAAGCACAGGCCCTAACCTTTCCTTGATTCTTTTATTTCTCCTAATATTGCTACCTGCCTCCCATTTTATTATGCTTAGATTTTCTTGCCAGTCTCGGCTCATTTTGAGTTTTAGAATGACTGATCCTATCTTTACAAGACGATATCACACTTTCATATTCATCCTCTGCTTGCTTCTATCTTCTTTGCATTTCTTTTTAGAACAGTTTTTTGGGGATGTCAACGTCCAACTTTGCTGATCTCTTCATACAATCTCATTTTTTTCTTCTCATTTGAACTGTTTCACTTTTGCATCTTCAAAATTTCACTGTAGATTGTTTCCCATATTTCCTGAGATTTCCCTGTAGAATTTTAGTCAACAGGATTCTACCTATCCTTCCTCTGTACTTAAAACGTCATTTGCCCTCATCCAGAGTGCATGTCAGATTATGCTTGGATTGCCTCTCCTCTATCCATAAACTCTAGAAGGAAATGGTCACTTCCCTCAAGAATTTCCCTCCTTTCAATCCTGAGCAACCAGATCTTCCCTATTAGCTAGAATAAGATCCACAATAGAATTTCCCCTTGTTGGTTCCTCCACTTTTTGAAGGATTACATTATCATTAAGGCATGTCAAGAACTTATTAGCTGCTTTTGGGAGAAAGAGAGAGAGAGAGAGAGAGAGAGAGAGAGAGAGAGAGAGAGAGAGAGGCAGGCAGGTACACATACACACACTGAGAACTGTAACAGATGCTGGAATAACAGAAATCTTCCATCACAACTATATTTATTTGTGCCAGGCTTGTGATCTGCTTCTTAAACTCATCATCTATCTTCTCTTTCTGTCTAGATAGTCTGTAGTATACTCCAATGACAAAATGATTTGTTTCTCCCTCCGTTGACTTTTACTCAAATGATTTCCACCACGCATCCTTATTCCAGTTCCTGGACTTCCTCATGTGAACATGCCTTCTTAATATATAATGCTCCCCTCTCCCTGCCCCACCTTTTACTTTCCCTGAAAGTAGATACAGTATGATGTCTTGGAACCCTAGGAAGGCTTAGATCAAAAGACCAAAGATTTAGAGCTGGAAAGGACTTCAGAAGTCCTGGAGTCTAAAATTCTCATTTTACTAGAGAAAAATGAGTCTTGGAAAATTTGTGGCTTGCCCAAGGTCAAAGAGGGGGTAAGTACCAGAGTTTGGATTTGAACTCAAGATCCCTGATTCCAAACCCAGCACTCTTTCCACTGGACCATGCTTCGTCTGTCTCTTGAATAAAGTCTGCTCAACCAGAGCCAAATTCTAGTCATGAGTTTTATGCTACTAGGTCAACAACAGTTAGGGGCTGTGCTTTTAATTGCATTGGTACAGGGATCTCCTACATGAGGAAACTCCCTCTATCAATGCCAACTGATATCTTCTCTGAAACTTAATGTTAGAGAAGTTCCTGAAGAACCGAGAGATGACACGACTTGCCCAGCATCATACAGACTGTACGTGTCAGAGGTAAGACAACTTAGGTTTCAGGAACAACTGTTTGTCCCATCATGCTACCTCAGAGACCTCTAAGGAGAACCTAAGTGGCATGGAGGATAAAGCGCTGGACCTGGAGTCTGAAAGACCCGACTTAAAATAGCCTCTTGCTAGCGATATGACTCTGGGCAAGTCACTTAAACTCTTTGTCTCAGTTTCCCCATGTGTAAAAGTGGAGATAATAATAGCACCTATCTCTCAGGGTTGTTGTAAGATAAAATTATGCAATATTTATAAAGCACTTTGTAACACTTAAAATGCTATATAAATGCTAGCTATTTACTATAATAATTATTGTTGTTGTTACCGTTATTACCTAAGAGGTCAAATTTACCTCCTTGGGGTAGGACCTTTTGTTTCTCTTGCTTGTTGCCTAAACTTTCGGCATTTATGGCCAAAAGTTTTGCCACTGACTCCTGTCTTAGGTTTTGTCTTTTCTGAATTTCTGATATCCTAAGCGCTCTTCTTTTGTTGCAGCTACTCTCTGGAGTATCTAGCTTGCTGGACGGACACAGACATAGACGGACTTTTCCCTCTCCCACCCTTTTTAGTTCTGCACAACACTTTCAATGATTATATTCTTACCAGCCTCCAAAAGGTGCACCCCATCTCTGGCCAGGAATCTGGCACCCCTGTGTTTTAAATTGTGGTCTAGAAGTCCAAATCTCATTTCCTCAGCCAGCTGTTTACTTCCCCCGAACCTTTTTCTCTTCGTCTCCTTTCAGTGGACGGCTGTGAGGGAAACAAAACTTGTGCCTCTCTGGTCTTCAGTTTCTTGCTCAATTCTGTAATGTCTGGCAACATTTTTTGGTGCCTCCTAGCAGCATCATCAGTGCCCAGATGTGGGTTAATGTCATCTGTTTTGATGATTCTTGGGAGGGTCTCTCTTACGTGGTGGTTACATAGGGAAGACAATAGACTTCACTAGCTTCTTCAGTTCCTGTAGCAGGGATCACTCCTCCTCTTCTCGTCTTCCTTTGGCCCTTCATGGGTGATCTCTTACCTGATAGCTTCTGTGGCACTGCTAAGTCATTCTCTGGAGGGCAAGTGGCTTCCTCCTCCCTCCTCCATGTACCGCACCTAGCTCTCTCCTCTCCAGGGAGAGCCTAACATCTGTGTTTTAGCTTCAAAGTACAGAAGTGTCCCAGACTATTGTCCCAGAATCATCTCTTCCCTAAAGCAGTATTTTGGTCTTGACCCCTGTCTGTGGCTCAACTGAGGAAAATGTTTGCTGTTTGCCTACAAGGGTGAGGAGACAGCATCTAGCTAAGGCTGGTCAGTGCACACAGCTTCTCTGAGCTTACTGTATGGGGAAGAGACATGCTCATATCAGGCAATCTTTTCCCTTAGAAAACCCAGCCGGTGCCACCCTTCCCTTGCTCTACACAAGGGCTTCTTAACTTTTCTGTGTGCCTCGGACCCCTTTGGCATTCCAGGGACTAGGGACACTTCCTCAGAACCATATTTTAAGTGAACGCATAAAATAAATTATAAGTGTTTACAAAGGGTGCCAAAGGTTAGTGAAAACAAGGATGGACTACAGGTGAAGACCCCTGCTCTAGAAGCTCACCTTGGTGTCACTTATGTTTAAGTGGGTTGGTCTAATTAAATATACTGGCCCTGCTAACAGCCCTTCCCATTGGATTTAAAGCTACAGAACCTTTATTCAGATCCTGGACCTGCTACTTTCTAGCTGTGTGACCTTGGATGAGTCCCATCTTCTTGGCCTTGTTTCCTTCTATCTGCAAAATGAAGGGGCTGACTCTGATGACCTCTGAGGTCTCTTTCGGCTCTAAATCCCATTATAGCACCTCTTATGGGCTCACCCCCCTAACCCACACTTGCACTGGCAGGCTGGCTCATCAGATGGACACTTCGGGTTCAAGGTTAACATGGTATTTGGCTAACTTCCTGACACTGCAGCATATTAGCTTCTACCAATAAGCTTCGCATAAACAATAAGCCAGTAGACTCAATTAGCTCTCAGAAACGTTTTACTAAAATACTGCAGCAAAAACAGTGGTTACAAGTATTCTCTCCCAAACCTCAGGAGGCTCAGGCTCCCCATAAATATACAGATTCAGGGCAGGGGGAGGGGAGGGAAATCAGCATGAATTTAAAATACCATAGTAGTGAGGCACACACAAACATACATGGCTAAGGTAACTGACTGCCTCTATGTCCTTTCTTTTCCCAGAAAAGGGGAAGTTCATCTTGAGACAGGAGGTCAATGTTGGTAACAGATAAATCACTCTGCCAGGTTTGGTCGATGTAGGAAGATAGATCTTGGATGGACAGGTCAACCCACTAGACTCCCTGGACTCACTATCTGATGAGCAGCTGAAGTCTTTATCACCTGCAGCCTCTGACTCAGCTGGGGGCAACTGTGTTCTTTTCAAAGGGAGTGTTGAGTGTTCATGTCAACCAGAGTGTTTACTGGGCTCCTCCAGCAAAGGAAGCAACCCCTAGCCTAGGACTGGCAGAAGCCTTTCCTCAGATTCCTTTAGGGCCTTGGCTCTGAGGTCCAGCCTCTCCTATTCTGTAATTCTTCCTGGATCATAACATAACCCCCTTAGTTAGGACTCTCAAGCCTCACTTATGGTAATCACCAGTGGCATTTCCTAGATTTTCATTAGGGATCTTATGTGAGTAGTTGGGGTCTGGATCTAGAGGTAGTAGTCTGTGAGTGAGTGAGTGAGTGTGTGTGTGTGTGTGTGTGTGTGTGTGTGTGTGTGTGTGTATGAGAGACAGAGAGAAATAGAGAGAAACAGAGAGAGAGAGAGAGAGGAGAGAGAGGAGAGAGAGAGAAAGAGAAAGAAAGAGAGAGAGAGAGGAGAGACAGAGAAAGAGAGAAAGAGAGAGGAGAGAGAGAGAAGAGAAGAGAGAGAGAGAGAGAGAGAGAGAGACACCGTGTGTGTGAAGTTCATTGTCTTGGCTGGCCTTTATCAAAAACATCTTAGCTTACAGTGAAAGGCTTCTGCCTCACACTTCAAAAGCTCTCTTTGCCTCTCTGGGTCTTCAGTTCCATTCTACACGGGGCTCACAGTGAGTCTCCCCAGACATCTCTGACCAAGCCTTTGTAGCCAAAGTCCACAACATCAGAGTGATGCCATTCAGCTGTGAGGTGCCCCGAGGCCTGAACTAGGTAGGGACTTTTAGCTTTGCCATAACCACTAACAGGATGAACTCTGCCAATAAAATGCAAAGGACAGTCTAAGACATTAGAGCAGGTATGGGGAACCTGCAGCCTTGATGCCACGTACAGTCCTCGAGGTCCTTAGGTGCAGCCCTTTGGCTGAATCCAAACTTCACAGAACAAATGCTTTCACTTCCTTTCCATTCCATCCCTCCCACCCTAGCTGTCAAACTCATCTTCCTAAATGGCAGGTCTGACCATCACCTCCAGGACTCCAGATTCAATTCTCTGGCCCCTTCCTACTGTTTCCCCTCCACAAACTACTCGCTTCCTGGCTGTTCCTCCCGCAAGACGCTCCATTTCCATCTTCAGATGCTGAGCATCTCCCCTGGCTATCTGCGGTCTGGAAGTGTCTCTCTCCGCATCTAGGCCTTCTAGATCCCCTGGCTCCTTCAAGTCCCATCTTCTGCAAGAAGCCTTTTCCAAGCCTCCCTAATCTTAGTGATTTCCTGCTGAGAGAGAGTAGCCCCAATTTATCCCGACTAGATCTTGTTTGCATGTTGTATCCCCCATTAGACTGGTAGCTCCTTGAGGGCAGGGACTGTTTTTGCCTTTCTTTGTATCTCCAGCTCTTAGCACAGTGCCTAGCACACTGTAGGTCCTTAATCACTGCTGGCTGAATGACTGACCTATCCCATTTCTTTGCTTTTTAAAAAGTTTTCTCAGAACTTTGTGTTTTTATGTCGTAGTCATTTCTGAATCTATTCCCCCTCCCCCAGAGCCCATGATTCTTTCCTTGTAACAAAGACTTTAAAAGAAAACAACTGACTATGTATGTTAGCTTATGCAGCATTCCACACCCATAGTCCCCCACCCCTTTCTCCTCTCTTCTCTAGGACCTTATCTGATCATTATAAACTCACAGCATTCCACTTTTGTTTTTTCTTTTTTATATAGCATTGTGGTAATCCTTGCAGATGTCCCTTTCCTCACTCTGCCTCATGCTCTGTCGGTTTCCATATACCTTCCTAGGGGCATCTGGGTGGTGCAGTGGATAGAACACTGGCCCTGAAGTCAGGAGGACCTGAGTTCAAATCTGGCCTCAGACCAAACACTTGAACACTTACTGGCTGTGTGACCCTGGGCAAGTCACTTGACCCCAATGGCCTAAAAACAAAAACCACATACCTTCCTGTGACTTTCTGAATTCTTTATAGATGTCACTTCTTCAGATGCAGCATAGCTCATGACATCCATGACAACATGCACTTAGAACATTTGACTAAATATAAGATGGAACTGAACAGGAATGAAAGTAAAATTTCACACTTAGGACCAAAGAATCAACTTCACAAGGAGGTGGGAAGACTTGCTTAGAAAGCAGTTTTATCTGAAAAAAGACCTAGGTGGGAGTTTTAGGGGACTTCAAGATCAGTACAAGTCAGTAATGTGATGGTGACCAAAAAAGCAAATGTCACCTGGGGCTACATTACAAGAAGGCCAGTTTCCAGGAACAATCCCCTCTGTACTATGCTTCTGTCAGAACACATTTGGCACATGATGTTCAGTTATTAACTCTTCAGCTTCTGAAGGATCATGATATGCTGATATGCTAAGAAATATCAGAAAGCTGCTAGGATGGCAAAGGCTCTGGAGTCTACATCACATAAGGAAGGTTGAAGGAATGGGGGATGTTGAGCCTGTAGAAGGGAACTGGGGAGGACCATTATGGCTCCATTCAAGAATGTGAAAGGAGGTCCATGGAGGAGGGACACCAGAGGGTGGAACAGGGATCAAGGGGAGGAAGTTACAAAGAAGTCAGTTTGGACCTAAGTCAGGAAAAACTTCCCAACAGTTAGTCACCTAAGAGTGGAATGGTTTGCCTGAGGAGGAGGTGGGCTTTCCCTAAGCAGGGGCTGAATGTGATTCCAAAGACCCATTCTCCCAGAATACGGAGATCTCAAACCTTATGACTCGATGCTTCTACTTGTCAATGCTTTTCACAAGAAGTTAGAAGACTAGAGGTGGCATAGCATGGCATATTAGACATGAATCAGAAGAACTCTTAAGCCATGGCAAGGAGGGTGGTCCATGCTGGATTCCATCAATAATGAATGAGTAAGTAAACTGACGGGTGATTTAGAATTTGGAGAAGATGGAGTCAATCCTAATGTATATTTTGAAATTCTTGGAAACAATTATGGAGATGATCTTGGCAGTGATGTCCATAAGCTTGGCAGCTGGAATCCTGTCACGGATCTGAATGGTTCATTGACAGACAAAAAACTGGAGAATAACATGCGTGGGGTGGTTCTCCAAGAGGTGATGTTCTGGAAGAACCATTTGTGTTGGTGTCTGAAAATATCTTGGGTAAACCAAAGAAATAACAAGGTTTTCCCAATGATGTTCTAGATGCCTTATCTAATTATCTGGGCTTTAACCATGAAATTTATGTTGCACCAGATCACATGTATGGGAGTCCCCAAGAAGGCGGCACTTGGAATAGACCAGTTGGAGAATTAGTGTTTAAGAGAGCTGACATAGGAATTTCTATATTAACCATAACTCCAGATTGTGAAAATGTGGCAGGCTTTCTGTCTGTTACATGGACTACTCCGCACAGGGCTGAAAAGTCAGTGGATGTGTCTGCCTGCCTTGCTTCATCTGACTTCTTTTCATGGGCTTGCACTGCTGACACGTTACTCCTGGTGAGAATGCTGGTTTCTCTCTTAAATTGGTTCAACCTTCCATGATTACAAATGGGATCAATGACTTCTTCCACAATCTACAATTCAGTGTAGTTTGTGTATGGATCCTTTGTTGAGCAAGGTAAAGAGAAAAATAAGCACTGTTAACAACAAAAAAAGGTTGGATGGTTGATGTCAGACTAGGTGTCTGCTGAGCTTCCTTCCACCTCTGTCATTCTATACTTCTGTGGGATCTCTAGCCATTTCCCTATCCACGGCCCCCCAGTTTGATTCCATTTCTTTGCTCCCTGAAAAAGTGGCTCCCCCATTCTTGCTGTTGTTAGAACTATCTGTTTTCATTACTGGTTTTTCCTTTTGAAAAGATCATTTTGTGGGTCCAGAATTTCTTAAGTTTGCTTTTCATCTACTTTAAGAAGACACAGTGTTCCAAGGGTTTGGGTCAACAACATACATACTGTTGTGCACTCAGGTCTCTTCCTTCCTGCTGTGATTCATCCTTTCCTCTCCACTTGTGCATTCTTCAGGTTGTCTTTTTGGATTGTTCTGGCGCAAATAAGGCTTTATCAAGTCCATTCAGTTTATCTGCAGTTCCTGGAAATTCCTAAATATTGGCTATTCACTTCTCAGTTAATGGCGCTGATGGTAGCTTCTTCTTCATTAAATGATTCAAAATATATTAGTGAAGATGACAGAGTAAAGGCAGGTCTGAGTTGTCCCAGATCCCCTTCCAAACAAGTTTAAAATAATTCCTCAGAACAAATTCTGGAGCAGCAGAACCAACGAAAAAACAGGGTGCAACAATTTTCCAGCCCAATATAACTTAGAGGGTTGGCAGGAAAGGTCTGTTGCACCAGTGTGAGAGTGTAGGCTGTACTTTGGCAAGCCAACTGAAGGGCTTGGGGGTGACTGAATTGGTGAGGCACTCTCAGCCCACAGACAGGGAGGGGGTCGGACAACTGGTCAGAAGAAGATTACAGAGGACCCTTTGCTGGTGCTGGGGGTAGGACTCTGTCGCACTGCCCTGTATGAATCTGGGTCAAAGTCCTTGGTTGAAGTCCCAACCCAAGGAGGAGCACTAGTGCACTACTAAAGCATGTAGCCTCAGGGGAGCAGAGACCCTGGTCATAGTTCCAGAAAAGAGTGCTTGTGGTCACTCACAGACCCAAGCACAGGCCAGGAGAGCAGTGACTTCACATCTTCCTAGATCAACACCACCTTGGAAGAACTGAAAGCTTATAGACCCCCAGAACTAGTCCTGAAAACAGAAGCATAAAACAAACAAACAAAGAAAAAAAATCCCCCCAAACCAAAAAACTGAAGCTTAGGACAGTGCCCCCTCCACCTAAGGAGCACAGCCCAACTTTAAAATCAAGTTAAAAGCCAAGAAATAGGCTGGGAAAATGAGCAAACAACAACAACAACAAAAAGAATCAGACCATAGAAAGATACTACGGTGACAGGGAAAATCAAAACACAAGCTCAGAAGAAGACAACAAAGTCTAAACAGTTACATCCAAAGCCTTAAAGAAGAAAACGAACTGGTCACAGGCTCAAAAAATAATTCCCGGAAGAGCTCAAAAAAGATTTTAAAAATCAAATAAGAAACATAGAGGAAAAATTGGGAAAAGAAGTAAGAGTGATGCAAGAAAATAATGGAAAAAGAGTCAACAACTTGGTAAAGAAGGCACAAAAAATACTGAAAAAAATAACACCTTAAAAAAACAGACTAGGCAAACGGCAAAAAAGACACAAAAATCCCCTGAAAAAAGGACTCCTTAAAAAGCAGAATTGGCACAAAAATTCACTGAAGAAAGTAATTTCTTAAAAATTAAATTTGGGCAAGTGAAAGCTAATGACTCCATGAGACATCAAGAAAAAAAATCAAACAAAATCAAAAAAACGAAAAAATAGAAGAAAATGTGAAATGTCTCACTGGAAAAACAACTGACCTAGAAAATAGATTGAGGTGAGATATTTTAAGCATTATTGGTCCACCTAAAAGCCATAATTAAAAAAAAGTCTAGACATCATATTTCAAGAAATTATCAAGTAAAACTGCCCTGCTATCCCAGAACCAGAAGGTAAAATAGAAATGGAAAAAAAAATCTACCAATTGCCTCCTGAAGGAGGTCACAAAATGAAAACTCCCAGGAATACAGCCAAATTACAGAGCTTCCAGGTCAAGGAAAAAATATTGCAAACAGCCAGAAAGAAACAATTCAAATATTGTGCAGCTACAGTCAGGATAACACAAGATTTAGCTTCTATATTAAAGGATCAGAGGGCTTGGAATGTGATATTCCAGAGGACAAAAGAGCTAGGATTACAACCATGAATCACCTACCCAGCAAATCTGAGTATAATCTTTCAGGGGAAAAAATAGATATTTAATGAAATAGAGGACTTTCAAGCATTCCTGATGAAAAGACCAGAGCTGACAAGAAAATCTGACTTTCAAATACAGTACTCAAGAGAAGCATTAAAAGGTAAACAGGAAAAAGAAATCATAAGGGATTCGGTAAGGTGAAACTGTTTACATTCTTGCATGGGAGGATGATACTTGTAACTCCAAGAACTTTGTCATTATTAGGGCAGTCAAAGGACATCTGTGTGAGTTGCCTATGATGGGATAATATCTGAAAAAATGAAATTAAGAGCTGAGAAAGAGGGATTCACTGGGAGAAGGAGAAAGGGAGAGGTGGAATGGGGTAAATTATCTCTCATAAAAGAGGCATGAAAGAGCTTTCACAGTGGAGCGGAAGACGGTGGCAGACAATGACTGAACCTTATTCTTACTGGAATTGGCTCAAAGGGGGAAAATATACACACTCAGTTGGGTATAGCAATCTTTCTTACCCTACAGGGAAGCAGGAGGGGAAGGGGATAAGAGGAGGAGGTACTGATAGAAGGGAGGGTAGACTGGGGCAACAGTGGTCAGAAGCAAAACACTTTTGAGGAAGGAGAGGGTGAAGGGAGAGAGAGAAACATAAATAGGGGGAGATGAGAAGAAGGGAAAAACACAGTAATCATAACTGAAAATTTTTTACAGCAAGTTTCCCTGATCAAGGCCTCATTTCTCAAATATATAGAGAACTGGGTCAAATTTATAGTAATACAAATCATTCTCCAGTTCATAACTGGTCAAAGTATGTGAACAGGCAGTTTTCAGATGAAGAAATCAAAGTTATCTATAGGATATTAAAAACGCTTTAACTCACTATTGATTAGAGAAATGTAAATTAAAACAACTCTAAGGTACCACTCAAGCTATCAGATTGGTTAATATGATGGAAAAGGAAAATGACAAATGTTAGAGAAGGGGATATGGGAAAAAAGGAACACTAATGCACTGTTGGTGGAGTTGCGAACTGATCCAACCATTCTAGAGAGCAATCTGGAACTATGCCCAAAAGGCTACAAAATCATGCATACTCTTTGACCCAGCAATACTACTACTAGGTCTGTATCCCAATGAGATTTAAAAAAAAAAAAAAAGGAAAAGGACTGATATGTACAAAAATACTTATAACAGCTCTTTTTGTGATAGCAAAGAATTGGAAATCAAGGGGATGCCCATCAATTGGGGATGAGCTGAACAAACTGTGGTATATATGGTATAGTACTATTGTGCTATAAGAAATGATGAGCAGGATACCTTCAGAAAAACCAAGGAAAACTTACACAAACTGATGCAAAGTGAAGGGAGCAGAACCAGGAGAACATTGTACATTAGTAACAGCAATATTGTATGATATTCAACTGTGAATAACTCAGCTATTATCAGCAATACAATGATCCAAGACAATTCCAAAGGATTCATAATGAAAACTGCTATCCACCTCCAGAGAAAGAACTGATGGAGTGTGAATGCAGGTCAAAATTTTCTTTATTTTTTTGTCTGTTCTGTTTCCTTTTGCAACATGGCTAATGTGGATATGTTTTGCATGATTGCACATGTATCACCTCTATCAAATTGATTGCTGTCTCAGAGAGGGGTCAGGGGAGAGAAGGAGGGAGAAAATTTGGAACTCAAACTTTTAAAAAACAAATCTTAAAAATTGTTTTTACATTTAATTAAAAAATATTAAAAACAAAAGATATTTATGGGATATGTTGCACAAAGTACTCTAGGGGATACAACAAAGTAACACAGTCCCTGCCCTCAAGAAGATCACGATCTAATTGGGGAGATAAAAGCCTAGGGGATAAAGAGAGAGGAAAGGTTAAAAAGGTTAAAAAGTTAAAAAGACCAGTGAAGCACAAGACGTATCTGAGTTTCGGGGGGAAGGAAAGCAATCAGGTAGATAATTAAATTAAATAGTTTCTTGTCCTAAAATGGAAAGGGCTGCTTTGGGAAGCAGCAAATTCCCTTCCTTGAGGACTTTAAAAACAGACTAGCTGAGCAGTGAGGTGGTGCAGTAGAGAGAGGCTGGGTCTGGAGTAAGGAAAACCTGAGTTCAAATCCAGCCTCAGACATTTACCAGCTGTGTAATCCTGGGCAAGTCACTTACCTTCTGTTTGTCTCAGTTTCCCCATCTGTAAAATGGGGATAATAATAGCACCTCCCTCCCAGGATTGTTGTGAGCATCAAATGAGATCATGTTTGTAAAGGACTTTGTAAACCATAAGGCGCTATGATTATGTAGTAGAAGAGACTAAATCAGGCCCTGGTTGGCCCAAATGACTCCTGCAAGTATGTAATATGTGGACAGTGGCCAAACAGGTGTCATAAACAATACCTGGTATGAGTTTTGAGAAGGAGAAGGGGCTCACTGGTCAGGAAAGGCTGAAGCTGGGCCTTGAAGAAGGGGTTGGGATACATGGAAAGGAAGAAAGAAGGCATTCTGTCCCAAGGGATCACACCACAGGCATGTGATCCCCACTAGGTAAAGCCTCAGGATAGAGAGTGGACCATCTCCTTTGGTTGAGGTATCAGGGAGGTCGAAGGACACTGACCATGACTTTGAATGTGGGGCTGAGCAGGGATGACTGGAGACAGTACTGGCCAGGGCAGACGACTGACAAGAAAACAAAAGGTCACAAAGGTGTGGAGACAACTCCAGGACCCAAGGTGAGCTCTGGCCTTCATTTCCAAAATTTCTTAAGGGAACTTTGCAGATTGAAACCAGCTGCCCAAACAAGGAAGTCAACAGAACCCAGAAGCTGTCTGGACCAGAAAACATTGGCTTTTGTTGTCATGTATAAAGACATGTAAGGGAGACACTGGTTTAGATCAAGCTCATTCATTCACCATTAGAGAGCAGAAGATTGTGAGTAATAGCCCGAAAAGGAGGCCAAAGAAAGCTGAACTAAGCCAAATTGCTCAAGAACATTTATAAATAAATCTTCAAGAATGGCACCAAATAAGAGGGGAAATGGAACAGGAAGTGGCAGCGCCCAACAGTGGAAAGAGCCCTGGCTCTGGGGTTAGAGGGATCTGGGTTCAAATTCTACCTCTGATTCTCATTACCTGGCTAAGTCTTTTTATCTCCCTGACCTCAGTCTCCTCAACTGTAACACGGGGGGAACTGGAGGACAAAGTCATCAAGGCATCTTCTGGCTCTCTACCTATGATCCTATGACCTGCCAACACCTCCACAGCATTCCACTCTTCTCCTGGACGACACTGAACCTCCTGCACTTGTAAGACAGCACCTCGGGCTTTATCGAGTGTCTACCCAACACAGAGGACCAGGCCTTAGCATTACCTCCTGTGAGCCTCACAACAAGCCTGGGAGGAAGGGGCTATCATGGCCCCCATCTGACAGATGAAGAAACTGAGGGAGCCTGGCTCTGACCCGCTGCTGCTGACGTCTGCGAGTGGGAATGTTCTTCCAGGAAGTGAAGTTGGGAAAAGCAGCTGGATTCCACTGGGCAGAAGATTCACGCTGAAAGCAAATTCATCTTAAAGGTACACAGGGCCCGACTTCAAAGAGGAGGCCATCCAAGAAGGAGAAAAAAATCATCGCCTCCCAAATAAAGAAATGCAATCACATCGGTCCGTGCGGACACGCCTGCGCGGCTCGGCCGCGCACCCGGGGGAAGCGGGGGGGGGGGGGGAAAAGGGGGCGGGGCACGCGCCCCCCCCAACAACCACGTGTTGCAGATCCCCGCTGGCCTCCCTCCCTTTCTTGGGGGGGGCCTCTGTCCGGGGTCACACGGGTCAAGGCGGGGTCAGGGGGTGGTCGGCACGGCGCGGGGGGTTGAGGGCTGCCCCCCTCCCCCAGACCTTCTAGGAGGACCCGACGCTGCCTCGCCCTGGGCCGTGGGGCGGCTCTGCAGGCCGGGGCTAGGCTCCCCGCGGTGGGGGCACCCCCAAGGCCGGCCTGCCCCCGAGGCCACTCCGAGGCCTACGCCCCCGGCCTCCTCCTTTCACCCATCACGGGCCGCTGGCGCTTACCTCGCCCGTTTTACAGGAGAGGAAACTGAGGCCCAGAGAGGAGGGGGCTTTGCCCACGGTTACCGGGTGTATGGGGGCACAGCCTCCACAGCGCTCTTCCCGTCACGCCAGCCAAGTTCCCCTGCCGCCCTCCCTCCTCGGGCAGCGGCCCCCGGCCCCCGCTGGCGCCCGGGGCTGACTAACCGCTGCGGTCCGTAGGGAGGCGCGCCGCTCTGCTCCGCAGGGGGCGCTCGCGAGCCCCCGAGTGCTCAGCTGCGCCTGCGCTCGCTGCGCGCGCAGCTCAGGGCCCCGTGCAGTCGGGGTGGGGGAACAGAGCGGGTTACGGGGAGGAGGGCCCGCGCGACCTCCTTCCGGAGCGTGCGCGCAGCCAGGGGACCGCAGCGGGGTCCGGTGAGGCGGCCACGTGCCACCCTCCCTGAGCATGCGCGCGAAGCCCAGGGCCACGTGCAGCCTGGGGTGACCAGACCTGCCCCAGCTGGTGAGGAGACTCTCAACTCCTTCCCTTCCTAGACCCACAGTTTCCTTTTCTGTGCCCTTTAACGTTTGCGGAACACTTGGCAAATATTAATCATCTCTCTCCACCCTCCCCACAACCATGGGCCGCAGGGACTGTCATAAGCCCCATTTTACAGGTAAGGAAACTGAGGCAGCCAGAAATGAAGTGACTAGCCTGGGGCTATGACGCTAGTGACTATCTGAAGGTCTTCCTGACTCAAAGTCCATCAAAGCAAATTATTTACCTTGAAAAGGCCGCAAGCCAAGACTAGAGTGGAGGGAGTTGGTGCGTGATTTTTTTTTTTGTTCACAGATGATTGTGCGAGGCCCAGATGCAAAAAAGCGTGGACGATTTTTCTGCTACTTGAGCTGATTTTGGCCCAACAATGAATGCTAAGAAAACAGGTTTTCCACCAGCCAGTGCCGAGCCATCCACATGTGGACCCATCGGTTGCAGCAGATGGAGAAGATTTGAATGCTCTGAATAAGTTCAGTTACTTTGGCAGTATTCCTTTCCAGGGATGTACACGTAGATGATGGGGTTGATGCATGCCTTGCCAGAGCTACCTCAGTGTTTGGGAGCCTTTAAAAGAAAGTGTGGGAAAGAAGAGATAGTAGGCTGCCTACTAAACTGAAGGTCTGCAGAGCCACTGTGCTGAACTCATTTTTGTATGCCTGTGAAATCTGGCCGGTCTACCCTCGCCATGCCAGGAAACAGAACCTTTCCGTTTGAATTGCCTTAGGAAGATTCTGAAGATCATCTGGTAAGAGAAGGTACTGGGCACTGAGGTCCTTTCTCAAGCTGAATTGCAAAGCATTCCAACTGTACTACAGAGACTTCAGCTGTGACGGACTGGCCACGTTGTTCAAATGTCAAATGTACGTTTGCTTCAAGGACCATTTTATGGAGCATTAATACAAGCTCTTACGAGCACTTACGTGGAGGTCAGAAGTAGCTATACAGTGACACTCTCAAGATGTCTCTGAAGAACTTTGGAATCGATTGGGTGACATGAGAGACACTGGCCCAGGACCACCCAGCACGGCATACCCAAATCAAAGAATTACAGTAGCTCAAAAGAAACGTAAGATGTGCAACTTTAGCGCCATCTCTGCTCCAAATGTTCACATGGACTATTGGTGCCTAACCTGTGGTAGGGCATTCAGAGCTCTTATTGGTCTGATCAACCACAGGTAGACACACTGGACCTTGACGCCAACATAGTGATGTCATTTTGGTCCTCTTCTGAGAACCGAGGACAGCAACCAATCAACCAACCCAAACGGCGGGAGGAGCAGGACGGCTGCTGGTACCCAGGAGAGAAATTGGGACAAGGTCAGTCACTTTCCTTCCATTTATAGCAAGGCTGTACTGCTTCTAGAACGCAGGCACTAAATACCGTGAGTGCATTGACTGGATCCATGAGTGATGGGCTTTGGGTGTCCTTCACCAGGGCAGGTTGCGGCATGTGGGTGATGGACTGACGTGGGAAGAGACTTGAGGCAGGGAGGCTCGTGAGAAGCCTCCTGCAGTAGTCTGGAGGTGCTGTGTTGTACTGGGGGGTGACCGTGTGAGAGGAGAGAAGGGGATTCTGTAAGAGACGGCATGAAGGTAGAAGTGATAAGACGAGTATGGATTGTAAGAGTAGGGAGTTAAGCATGACCTTGAGGTTGTGAAAATGGGGGGCTGAGAAGCTGGTGGTGCCTTCAATAGGATTATTGCAATGTGATACGTTGCATGCTGTCTGTACTTGCTGTGCACTTCTCCATTTCTCTTTGTGTCACTGATCTTTAATTTTTCAGAGACTCCTATTAATTATATTAACAAGAAGCAATAGAAAAAAAAATCTCTTCTCCTTGAAAGTGTGGTTATGTCATGTCAGATTTCAGTCTGGGTTGGATGGCATGACAGTCTAGAGAGCTTCATTCCTTATAGGATATTAACTCTGGAAAAAGATGTGGCAGGTGGGGATACTTTGAACACCCTTCACCCTTATTTATAAGCAGTGGTAGGATGGAAAAAGGTTGCTGTGCAGGGGCAGGGCGGTCAAGGATCTTTCTCGTCTCCTCTTCCTTATGTAGTCATGTCTTACTCTCTCCTTACTGGACTGTGGAGGCTCGGTGGCTGTGCGTGGAGATGGGGAGTTGCAGCAGTGATTTTTCCCTGTTGTGGTCATTGCAGGTATCTTGCCCAAATGGTGGCAAACTGAAGCAGATATTCCTTTTGTTTTTTGTTTTTTGTTTTACTTTTTTAAAGAGGAAAAGAATATCTTTATTTGCATGGAAAGTTTATAAAAACAGAAAACATATTTGAATTTAGTAATGTTATATTTTTTCACTGTATACCTGCCTATTAAATAAATCTCATTTTAATGGTTCAACATATTTGGACAAATATGGCTACTTTCGTACGTACATAGCTATAAAGGAGTAAAATGTGAAAAAATACCGAAAATGTTTCTGGTTGCCTTTTTTGTTGGGTGCTTGAAGCACAGGAATGATTTCTTTGTGTTACTCAGTTTTGTTACATTATAAGAACAGACTTTAAGATTTAAATATCAAATTTGATATCTTATACTGTGCCCTGAGGACTATAAAACTCAGAAGTTCTATAAATTCCTAGGCTGTCAATGTTCTGCGCGCTGCCTATAAACATAGTTGTGGACTTTACTAAAGAATGAGATTCCACCATGTATGTTGGAAACATTATACGATTCATTTAGAATAGAGTGAGGCATATTGAAATGAAAATGGAGATATATATGATTCAAATACTGCCAAACAGGCTTTGCTCAATGTCATTTTCAGTTATTTTCAAATCTAAGGTAGGAATCCTTTATGCAGTGTTAGAAACACTTTGCTCATTTGCATTTCTTTTTTAATTTTTGATTTTATTTTTTATTTTTAGGCAATTGAGGTTAAGTGACTTGCCTAGGGTCACACAGCTAGTAAGTGTCAAGTGTTTTATCTGAGACCAGATTTGAACTCAGGTCCTCTTGACTCCAGGGCTGGTGCTCTATTCCCTGAGCCACCTAGCTGCCCCTCATCATTTGCATTTCTTTCTTTCTTTTTTTTTTTTACTTTTTTTTAATTAATAAATTTATTTATTTTTAGTTTTCAACATTTACTTCCACAAGATTTTGAGTTCCAAATTTTCACCCCATCTCACCCCTCCCCCCACCCCAAGATGGCATGCATTCTGAATACCCCTTCTCCTAGTCTGCCTTCCCTTCTATCTCTCCTCCCCTTCTCTTATCCTCTTCCCCTTCTGTTTTCCTGTATGGCAGGATAGATTTCTATACCCCATTTCCTGTATTTCTTATTTCCCAGGTGCATGTGAAAACATTTTTTTTAAACATGTGTTTTTAAAACTTTGGGTTCCAAATTTTCTCCCTTCCACCCTCCCCACCCACCCTCATTGATAAGGCAAGCAACTCAATATAGGTTATACATGTGCAGTTAGTCCATAGTAGACATGCTGTGAAAAACTAACTCCATTTCCCTTAATGCTATCCCTCCCCCCCCCCATTTTTTGTATTCTTTCTTTTGAGCCTGTCCCTCCTCAGAAGTATTTGCTTCTGGTTACCCCCTTTCCCAATCTGCCCTTCTCACTATCATCCCCCTACTCTCTTGTCCCCTTCATCCCCTATTTTCCTATAGGGTAAGACAGATTTCCATACCCAATTGAGTGTGTATGTTATTCCCTCCTTAAGTCAAATCCTATGAGAATAAGATTCACTCATTCCCTGTCACCTTCCCATTTCCCCTCCACTGTAAGAGCCTTTTCTTTTCCGTTTTTTTTTTGTGAGATAGTTTACCCCATTCTACCTCTCCCTTTCTCCTTCTCCTAGTATAATCCTCTCTCACCCCTTAATTTTATTCTCCAGATATGACCCCTTCATCTTCAACTCACCCTATGCCCTCTATCCATCTATATATACACACATATAATTCTTTTCCTCCAACTACCCTAATACTGACAAAGGTCTCATGAGTTACAAATATCATCTTTCCATGCAGGAATGTAAACAGTTCATCCTTAATAAGTCTCTTATGATTTCTCTTTCCTGTTTACCTCTTCATGTTCCACTTGAGTCTTGTATTTGAAAGTCAAATTTTCTATTCAGCTCTGGTCTTTTCATCAAGAATGCTTGAAAATCATCTATTTCACTGAATGACCATTTTTTTCCCCTGCAGGATTATACTCAGTTTTGCTGGGTAGGTGATTCTTGGTTGTAATCCTATCTCCTTTGCCCTCCGGAATATTATATTCCATGCCCTGTGGTTCCTTAATGTAGAAGCTGCTAAATCTTGTGTTATCCTGATTGTGTTTCCACAATACTTGAATTGTCTCTTTCTGGCTGCTTGTAATATTTTCTCCTTGACCTGGGAACTCTGGAATTTGGCTACAATATTCCTAGGAGTTTTCCTTTGGGGATCTCTTTCAGGAGGAGATCAGTGGATTCTTTCAATTTCTATTTTGCCCTCTGGTTCTAAAATATCAGGGCAGTTTTCCTTGATAATTTCTTGAAAGATGATGTCTAGGCTCTTTTTTTGATCATGGCTTTCAGATAGTCCAATAATTTTTAAATTCTCTCTCCTGGATCTATTTTCCAGGTCAGTTGTTTTTCCAATGAGATATTTCACATTGTTTTCTAATTTTTCATTCTTTTAGATTTGTTTTACAGTGTCTTGATTTCTCATAAAGTCACTAGTGAAGCAGATATTCCTTAATGAGAACCTGGGAAAGTGGAAATGCCTGATCCAAGGTGAAGACTTACCTTTGTCTAGTAGTTTTGATCTGTTATTTCACCATTGAAGAACATACCTATCAGCAACAGAATGATGCCAACTACTGTACAAAAGGCACTGACAATGTTCATTCCAAGGACGCTTTTTTACCTAAAAGTGACATATCAAAGAACAGATCATGGCTGGCGCAAATGAAGTAGACACTTTTTTTTTTTGAGGGGGCGTGGTGAGGCAATCAGGGTTAAGTGACTTGCCCAGGGTCACACAGCTAGTGAGCATCATGTGACTGAGGCTGGATTTGAACTCAGGGCCAGTGCCCTATCCACTGCACCACTTAGCTGCCTCAGAGGTAGACACTTTTGAAGGTTCTTATCTCCAAGCTCTGGCCCTTTTCTTTTCTTTTTTTAAAATTTTTTTCTTTTCCTTTAATTTAATTTTTTTTTTTTTTTTTGGTGAGACAGTTGGGGTTAAGTGACTTGCTTAGGGTCACACAGCTAGTGAGTGTTATGTGTCTGAGGCCGAATTTGAATTCAGGTCCTCCTGACTCCAGGGCCTGTGCTCTATCCACTGCACCCCCTAGCTGCCCCTTCTGTCCCTTTTCTAAAGAAAAACTGCTCTCTCACCATTTCTTTTGCCAGAGGGGCTGTGCTGTGTTATGGTGGCTACTCAAATTCCAGGCCTGTTTTTTTTTTTTTTTAAGTTGCCTGTTCATAAAAATCTCTAAGGAAATGTCTTTCCAAAAAAACCCAGTATCAAGCATTTTTTCATTTCTTTGCTTGGTTCATTGAGTCCAGACCTCTCACTCTATAGAAATGCAGATTTGTAGGGCTCTTTAGGACAGAATTGTCATCTATCTTTACTGGTCACAACTGTCTTCCAGTGTACGACATCTTTGCTCTCTATAGCCCTGTGTAACTGGCCACCCGTATGCCACAGTAAAGCACCAGAATGTGACTCCAGCTTCCATTGCACTCATGAGGGTTTGAGGGATTAAGGAACATGTCCAAGGTCACCCAGCCAAGATCACTGGCATCTGAGCTCTGCTCTCCTGCTCCCAGGCCTGGCATTCTTTCCACTATGCCTTGCAGAGTTGGGAAGGTAGCAACAGTGTCTTAGAACTTGTATCCCTCAAGGTGTAAGGCATGGTACGTATTAGGTGCTCAATAAATATCTGCTGATTGATCAATTCAATTAAATAAACATTTATCTAGCACTTGCTATAGCCAAGACACTGTGCTAGGCACTGGGGTAACAAAGACTAATCTGAAATCTCCCGGGCACTCAAGAAGTGTATACTCTATAGGAGAAATACCACGGGTATACATCTACGGAGAGAAACTATATAAACAATGCTATACAAAATAATATCAATGAGAGGGGTCAGAAAAAAGACTGGTGAAGGAAGTAACATTCGAGATGTGCTTTGAAGGAAACTTGGGAGTCCAAGAGGAAGAAAAGTGCATTTTGAACATAAGGGTTGTTCCCAAGAAGTCATGGAGGTAAAAATATTTTTTAAAATGTAAGTCATGGCAGTGAGATTTGGTAAACGGCATACAAAGAGCAGCTAGAAGGCCAGTTTGCATGAAGCAGGAAGTGAGAAATGAATGGGAGTAGCAGGAAATAGCTGGAAAGGCTGATGGGTTTGGTCAGGGGCTTGCCTTGGGATTTGCCTGGCAATGCTAGGGCCACACCTGGGCACCCCACCTGCATTCTGGAGTTTCTGAACTGTTTCCAAAGCCAAACGTTTGTTATTTATTAAGAGTCAAAGAGACCACAGGTCCCAAAACAATGGTTCTCCTCTCAACCACGTGCAGATCATTCCTATGGGGAGAATGTAGAAAAGAAAGAGATGTATGTTGCAGACAAGAAGGAAGATCAAATGCAGCTTGTACATTTATCACTTTCTAGTTTATCAACTAGATACAACACTTTGTGGTGGCAGGGGGATAGGGAGAGTAATCTTTCCTCTGCATCACCCACTGATCCTTTCCTCAAAATGGGTTTATGATAACTAGTTCACACAGAGCACAAAGAAGAGACAGTCAGCGTGTCTACCAGGTGAAGCAGTCTCCCAAGCAGCACTTAGAAAATGGAGTTTTAAAAATATTTCTTGTTATATGGGATGGCCTTCTGGGAAGGGAAAAAGAAAAGGGTTCAGGGCAAAATTTAGGTGACGTGAAAACAAAAGATATCAATAAAAATTTTATTTAAAAAATTAGGAAATAAAATTGGAATGTGGAACAGCAGGAATAAGGAGCTGTCTGCACTATAGCATCGTCACCTTTCGTGCCCGTGGGACACCTCCCAACAGTGATACCTGCCAGGACTGGGGCTCCCCAGTTAGGTTAGTGTCTTTCACTTGAGTTCAACTTGAAGAAAATCTCTCCAACAATCAGGACTGTTTACAAATAGAACAAGCTACCCCCGGAGGCAGCGCTAGGTGACTCTGAACAAAGCTCGGGTGGCCACTTGCCAGGGATGTTATAAAAGGAATACCTTTACAGCTACAGCCCCTGAGGTCATAGATCACAGAGCAGAGATGCACAGCCTGAAAGTTCCTCAGAGGTAACTGCCACCAAACATCCCCCTGTGAGGGATCTGGCACAAATATTGCTTCTACATTTGCCTCCTATCATTCTTCAGCACTTCAGGGGTCAGTGATCCTGTTGGAGCTGGGGCCTCTAGTAACCTGATCACAATCCCTGAGTGACTGTGAGTGACACATTCACCATCTGTGACCATCCTGGTGATAAGCTTCTCTGGACTTAGTTGGGCTGAGGTTCAGACACTAAACATGTAAGGGAGGCTTTTCTAGCTCGTAAGACCTGAGAGAGTTTGTACTCCCCAGGATGGGGCTTGCTCGACAGTTTTGAAGATTTACTGTGCCTCCTAAGTTACTGTCCATGAAATGAGGAGCTTCTTTGAACTCAGTTGAGTTTTTTCTCTGATGACAGACATAAAGTCCATTACTGGGTCTGTACTCTCAAGCTTTTTCAATTTGGGAGGACGTTCCCAGGGTCACCTACACACCGCCATGGAGCATCAGAGCTGGATTTGATAGAAATCATGAACTGCATTCCCAACGTCATTCTTTTCTCCAAATTTCTATTTCCACCAAAATAATATTGGAGGTAGAATGAAATTGTGATCTCTCAAGAAGTTCCCAAGTGGAACACTGTGACTTATCAAACAAGGTGTTGGACTGCTTGCTGCTGAAACAGAGAGAGATCCAGAACATGTGTGCTGATAAAAAAAAAAGGTTCTAAGGAAATAGGAAGTGCTTTTACCTCTCTTGGGAGTGCTCTTTTCAGCCAAGTTGTCTTTTTAAAGCTCTCTCGTTTCTTCCTTAATCCTCCTTCCCCTACTTGACAAAATTTTAAAAGTATCAACATTTTGGTTTACCACTTTTCTCCTTGTTAGTGCCCTTGTTTGCTTGAGTGATTTTATTGCTTTCATGGTGGTCATGAGTCCCAAACGTGCTCCCAAGGCCATCTTACCATTTTGTAACCTCACTCCACTCCCAATGCCCTGATTCTGTTTGTCGTGCAACAAAGCGCTCTGGATGAATGACTGAATACTGAAACATGTCTCAGAGAATGAACCTTGAAAGGGATACCTTGGAGGAAAAAACTAACAAACAAATCCATTTCTGTGCCCAGAGACACAACTTTCTGACCCCTGTAAGTTTTCTTTCATTAAAATAACAATAGTTGATTCTAAATTTAGTTACCACCAATTAAAAAAAGTCAGACATGCAAACTAGATTATAAGCTTCTGAAGAATGAGGACTTTCTTTTGTTTCTTCCCACTACCTCAGCTTCCCTTCCTCCCCTAGTACCAAGCATAATGCTTTACCTCTGGAGGGACTCAATAATCGACGACTGCTTTAGTTGTTTTATTCATAACACTTAGAAACCACTGAAATCTAACTCCGATTCCTTGTTGTGGCATGGAAATGACCCCTGGGCTCTCTGAGGCATTTTGTTAGTATTTGTAGTCCTGAGAAGCATGCTCTATCTCCATCATTCAAGGCTCAGGAGATTATTAGATCACAGTGTGGTGGATAAAGAATTGTCCAGAGAGTCCCAAATGCCTGAGCAGCTGACCCAGCCTGGGCTCCACCTCTCGCTGAAGGCGCCTCTTTAGGACCACAAAATGCAGGGCAGAGGACAACCTGTTTTTTTAGATACTAATGAAGTCACATGACGGGACCTATAATAAGAATAATAATTATGATAATGATAAATAATAATAATAATAATGATAATGACCACCTTCCCTTTTATTTATACAGCACTTTAAAGTGGTCAGAGGGCTTTATATACATTATCTCTAGCTAAATGAGAAGGGTGTCCTAACCACTTGGGTCATGGCTGAAGAACTTTTGGCTTCAGCAACTCATAGCCGATCAGTGAAGCTGTATGTGGGGAGGGAATGCTGGTGGCTGAACTCGTAGATTCCTGCAGTAGTGACAGCTCATCCTAGGCATGTGCGGGGCTGTTGGGGCTTTCAAAGCATTGAATCTACTCACTGAGATGCCTCCCTAGAAAGGGTGTCCACTGACGAAGGACAAAGTAATGTGGTTATTATTGAAGATACCAAAATCTACAGAAAGAAAACCCAGAATGATCCCCATCAGTCCAATCATGATCTGAATAGCCTGTAGAAAGAAAACACCAAGAAGAGTGAAAAGTGTTAATCGTCTTCCTTATCAGAATCTTGGAATTGTGGCTGTTGTTTGGTTGTTTCAGTCATGTCTCACTCATCATGACCCTATTTTGGGGTTTTCTTGGCAGAGATACATTTCCTTCTCCAGCTCATTTTACAGATGAGGAACTGAGGCAAGCACGGTTAAGTGACTTGCCCAGGGTCACACAGCTAGTAAGTGTCTGAGGCTAAATTTGAATTCAGGAAGATGTGTTCCTGTGCTATCCATGTGCCACCTAGCTGCACGCTGAATCTTGGAAAGTTCTTATCTCCACTGTCAAATGTATGCATTTTGCAAGCATAGAAATACTGTGTTATTTAGGTGTTCCCTAGAAAAAATGATCCATGACCCTTCGAGCCACAAATAGGAGTTGGAATGTTTTTTTTTTTTTTTTTTTTTTAACTCTTAAATGTGACAGTCTGTGTCCCATTACTGAAGCTCTGGACTCATGTGGACCAAGATTTTCTTTTCTTCTTACCTTTTGCTAAAAACAAAAAGCTAACCAAACCAAGCCTAATTAAAAAATAATTTAAAATGTTTTGTTGATTTTTTTTAAACTTCACTGTCACCATGCAGCTTCTTATCTTGATCCAGAAACCTCTACCTCACAACCACAACAACAAAGTTAGGCAAAACAGATACATCCGCCATAACCAAAGCGAATGGCTGTTGATGATCTGCGTACCTCCTCTTGTATGCTGTTGATCCATACCCTATGTACTGAGAAATGCCTCATTGTTATTATATATACATCTGATCACTATATATTGTCACTATCTCGGTACACGTTGGACTAGAGGCAGGATGGCATAGCTAACCACCTGGGTTCAAGTCTCACCTCCAACACATATTGATTGTGTAACTTTGGGCATGTCAGTCAACCTCTCAGTGCTCTAGGCAAACTCTGTAAGCCTAAGTCACAGAGAAAGTTCTCACCTGCATTGGTGGAAAGAGTTTCCTCACCTGGGAGTTGCCTATACCCAGTCCATTTCCCTGTCAGACTTTTATCAAAAATGTTTGATGCCAAGATTGACCTCCTCACTTAACAGCTTCTCTCCTTATTCTAGTTGCATTGGTTTTTATTTTCCTGCAAATTATTTTCAGTCATTTTTACAGATTGCTTACAAATTACAATTTACACATCAATTTTACAAAACTGAAATGACCTGTTTTGTCCACTGTAGGCTCTTCTATCCCTTGCTTGATTATGAATTCTCCTTCTAACTAATGATCTAACAAGTTTCCCTAATTCTTTTTCTGTGATATGACTTTTTACGTTTCATCCTTTTTTTGGTATTACATATTACAGGATGATATTCTAAATCTATTTTCTGACAAACTCGTGTCCAGTTTTCCCAGTAGTTCTTGTCAAATTGGAAGGCCTTTCTTGTTCTCATTTCTTGGGTGCAATGAATTTTGAGAGGCTATGTTCATTTGCCTCTCGTGTTGTTTAAATAGCCTGTTCCACTAATCTACTTATAAATTTTTTAAACTAGTACCACGTAGTTTTGATGGTTATTTTTTAAAACATATTTTAAAATCTGGTAATGTTAGACCCCCTTTTATTCCTACATTTATCATAATTATTTCCCTTGAAATTCTTGACTTTTTTCTCTCTTCAAATGAATTGTTATTATTTTGTCTAGTTCTACAAAGAAATCCATTGATAGTTTGATTGGTATAACACCAAATCTGTAAATGAAATTGGCAGTATTGTTATTTTTATTATATTGATGCTGTCTGTCTATGAATGTTGAATAGTCTTCAATTATTTAAGACTTCCTTTATTTTTGTAAAAAGTGTTTTATAGTTATATATCTTGAGTATGTCTTGGTAGCTTGATTCCAAGTTATTTTGAACAAATAAACTATTTAATAAACATTTATTAAGTGCTTAGTCTGTTCTAGGAATTTAATAGTTATATGAATGGAATTAAAAAAAATTATTTCATCCTTATTTTGGTTAGATATATGTAGAAAGGCTGATTATCTGGTCAGTTTGTATATATGTTGCTATGCTATTGAAACTGTTGTTTTAATTGATTTTGTACTTGTTTATGAGCTTTTTGCCTTAGGAGCAGTCAGTTTTTGTGAAGGTTCCATGGAATTTTTAAAAAGATTACTTTTTAATATTTCCCTCCAATAATTTCAAAAGACCTTACACGACTCTTTTTTTTCTAATATTCTATTAAAATCCATGCTTCTTTGAGGGGAGAATTATCCTATTATATTTGTTTAAATCTGGAAGAGGCATGTTAAAGTCCCCCTAAATTATTTTCTTTTTATATAGATATCTAGAAATTAAGTTAGTTTTTCCTTTAAATTTTTAAATTTAATTCAATTTGCACATATATATTTAATGTTGATATTATTCCATTATCTCCAGTAGGAATTTGCAACCTAGAAATTATGAATTTGCTTTTAAAAATAATATTTTGATAAATGAATTTCAATATGATTGGTTTCTTTTATAATCCTATTTATCTTAATTTCTGCATTTAGAAACATTATTTTGAGAAGGGGTCCAGAGGTTTTGCCAGAATCTGCAGGAGTCCAGGATGTGAGAAAAGGTTTAGAATGAACCTTTATAGTAGGCATTTAAGAAGTTCCTGACACAAAAAAAGTTAAGAACTCCTGATCTACGGTACATTGCCTCAAAACAGAATGCTGTTTCCCTATGTAATCTCTTATCTGTATTTATTTATTTTTGTTTTCTTGTGTAAGATCATATGGAATTTACCTGGATGGAATCCTTGTTTGAAGGAAATCAGGTAGGGGAAGTGTCATGTTGTATAATTTGTCTCCTAGATGGCTTGGCGTGGAGATATTGAATGACACTCCCTACCTACCTCAAAACCTGTAGTTCTGAACCAGCAGGATGGGAGGTGCCCCAGATGACTTGTGCAGACAGAGGACCCTGGTGGTGGTACTCCTGCCATGCCAACATTGGTGTTCCTGGGTCATAGCACCCAGATTGAACCCCCTTGACTCCCACATTTAAATCTGGCTGGGAGCATTTAAATACTCTTGGGAGCAGCAAGAGAAGCTTCCAGAGCTGTACTCTCACGTTGAATTTTATGTTTATGATTAGACTTCACCCAGTGAGAGTCATAAACTTCATCTTCCACACCCTTAACCCCTGGCCCACTAAATCATGTAAATACAAGAATGACATTCCAATGAGAGCTGACTTACTCATAGTGTTTTCCCTTCTCTAAAGAGTAAATTTGATTCAGTCGTTGTAGCTCAGTATACAAAATGTGTAGTACTTTGGATCTGAGGACTGTTAATTTGAGGATACTGACCCACCATGGGCTCGTTTGCCATGTTGACCAGAAGTAGAGGATATGAAAAGTTGAAGACTCTAGTATTACTTGGTAGTTATGGATTAGGAGGGTATTCGTGAACTTTGTCAGGCCACGATTGAGCTGCTGAGGCCATTGTGTCTAAGATACTGTAAAACACATTAAGAGATGATGCATTTACCCAGGAAAGAATAAAAAAAAATCTTAACTTACCTGATTTTGATTGTTGATGCCAGTGAAGGAGAATAGGGGTACACAGAAAGGGTGATAGCAGCCAACCCCCGAACCTTTACATTTGGCTTTGGCCTGGATCCCAAGGAATCTGAGAGAGTAGTTGATTTGTGTCCTTTTTAGCTTTGGCTTAATCTGATATTGAAAAGAATGGCTGTCTTCTGACTCTCTAAATGATGGAGCCTAGAAGTGGTTTAGACTTTTGCTAGGTGACGGAGATGTTAGCTTTGGCACACAAACATTTCTGTCAGTCATCCACAAAGCAGGTAGTCCACATGTCAGTTATTGAGAATTGGTCATATCCCATTTTTATCCCCCCTCTTTGGAGACTTTGGAGATTCCTTCTGGGTATCCTGACGAGTCTTTATTCTGTGGAAGGTCTGAGGATGCCAGATTCTTTGTCCTCATGTCTCCAAGCCTAGTATTCAGGACAGGACATTGGGCAATAAGATCAGAGATTAAATCATGACTCTCCTACTAACATCCTAGGGAAATGAACTTTGCTTAGGTCTCCATCTTGTCTGTCAGTGATCAGACCCATTTATAACTCTGAGGTAAACCCTGCTGAAGTTTTGAGAGAAAAGGATTTCCTGAGTGCCCAAATTGAGGAGCTCTGGTTTCTAATAGAGGCTGTGTTACACTGAGTAGCCCTGCAACCAAAGGCAAGGCCTAGACCCATGGGGCACAATGGAAAGAATACTAGATTTCAGAATGGAAGATGTGGGCTTAAAGTCTGTGTGACTTTTGCTAAGTCCCTTAACCTTTCTGGGCCTCAGTTTGATTATCTGTGAAATGAAGGACTGGACCAGTTGGCCCCTAAAGCCCCTTCTGGTTCCAAGTCCATGATCCAAGATCCTATTATCTCTTTTGGGTCTTGATTTATTAATCCCTAAGAAGATTTCCTCTATGATCAGTCAGTCAGTCAAGCATTTATTCAGTGCTTACTATGTGTCAGGCACTGTGCTAAGCACCAGAGATATAAGGAAAGGGGGGAAAAAGTAGTCTCCGACCCCCAGGAGCCCATATTCTTAGGAGGTAAGAAACGTGTGAATAACTAGATACGTGCAAGATAGAAAGTAGGTGGAAGGAAATCTGAGAGGGAAAAGCATTAGATTGGAGGGAGGACCAATTTTTTTCTGTTGCGGAAGGTGAGTTTTGAGCTGAGGCTTGAAGGAAGCTGACAGGTGTGGGGGAGGAAGCAGAGCTTGCTAGGCCTGGGGTGACAGCCAGTGCGAACACCCGCAGACCTGGGAGATGGAGGGGTTGTGTGTGAGGACCTCCAAGGATGGCATGTAGCCGGATGACAGAGTTTGTGGAGGGAGCTAGGTTGGGGGAAGGGGGTAGATTATGAAGGCCTTACCTGCCGAGGATAAGACTTCTTTGTGTTTAATCCTGGAGCTACAGCAGCTCTTTGAGCCAGGGGGTGACATAGTCAGACCTAGAATTTAGAGAAATCCCCTTGGCAGTTTAGTGGAGGCCAGATTGGACTGGGAGAGACGAGTCTGCAAGACCAGTCCAGAGGGTGTTGGAAGAGTCCAAGTGAGGCTTGAGGAGGACCAGAAGTAGGCTGATGGTTATATGAGTGGAGGGAAGGGGGCATATTCAAGAGATGTTGGGAAAGAAGAAATACCTTTGGCGTTGCGTATGTGGTTTGAGTGAGGGGGAGGAGTCAGGGATGACGCTGAGGTTGGAGGCTTGGCTGACTGGGAGGACGGTAATAGAGAAGTTCAGAATGGGGGAGGTTTTTTTGGGAGAAGATAATGAATTCTATTTTGGGCGTGTTCTGGACATAAGATACTTATGGGATTCCAAATCAAGATATGCAGGGGGCAGGTGGAGACGTATGACTGCGGAGCAGGAGGGCTAAGGTAGCCTAGATAGAGCTGGGAATAACCTGCAGAGAGATGAGAGCTGAATGAATAAAATCAATAAGCGTAATGATAACTAGCACTTCTGCAGCACTTTAAGGTTTGCAAAGTAATTTACACAGGCCATCTCTTTTGGTCCTCACTGCAGCCCTGGGAAGGAGGTTCTCTTATTTTTCCCATTTTATAGATGAGGAAACTGAGAATGAGAGAGAGTGACTTGGTCAGTTACACATTTAGAAGGTGTCTGAGTCAGGATTTGTACCTAAGTCTCCCTGACACTAGGTCTGGTTCACTATCCACTATTCCAACCAAGGCAGTTTAAAGGGAAAAGAGGAAAAGGCCCAGGAAAGAGCCTGTGGGAACATCTGGGATGGATTCTCTAAATTTGCTCATCTTGTACTTCTTTTGAGCTATTTCAATTCTGCTTTGCTCATAGAGCATAGCACCTTTTCTGATGTGGGCACGCCATGCTGAGTGGTCCTGTGCCAGTGTCTCCCATGTCACACAATCGATTCCAGAGTTCTTACGAGAGACGTTGAGAGTGTCCTTGTATCACTTCTTCTGACCACCATGTAAACTCTTGCCCTGTGTGAGTTCTCCATAAAATAGTCTTTTTGGCAAGTGTATGTTTTGCTTTCGAATGATGTGGCCGGCCCATCGGAGTTACACTCTCTGAAGCCGAGTTTGAATGCTTGGCAGTGTAGCTGGAGAAAGGACCTCAGTGTCTGGTATCTTATCCTGCTAGGTGATGTTCAGAATCTTCCTAAGACAATTCAAATGGAAGTGATTCCATTTCCTAGCCTGGTGCTGGTATACTGTCCAGGTTTCACAGGCATACAACAAGGAGGTCAGCACAACGGCCCTGTAGACCTTCATTTAGTCGGTCTAATACCTCTTCTCTCCCATACTTTCCTTTGGAGCCTCCCAAACACTGAGCTAGCTCTGGCAACGTGTGCATCAACCTCATTATCCATGTGTATGTCCCTGCAAAATATGCTCCCGAGTCAAGTGAACTTATCCACAACATTCAAAATTTTTCCATTTGCTGTAACCAGTGGTTCCAACGTATGGGTGGTGTGGTGGTGGCTGACGGAGCAACTGTGTTTTCTTGGTGTTAACTGTTAGGCCAAAATTAGCACAAGCAGCAGAGAATCGATCCATACTTTGTTGCATCTCAGCTTCAGAGGCTGCATTGAGTGCACAATCATCTGCAAACAGAAAATCATGCACCAACATTCCCTCTACTTTGGTCTTGGCTTGTAGTCTTTTGAAGTTGGAGAATTTACCTTCAGTGTGGTAGCTGACCTTGATGCCATGTTCATCCTCATTGAAAGCATTTAGGGTTAGGCACAGACAGTGAGCAAGGCTTGGATGAATAACTAGTAAGGAAGACTGTGAAAGTGCATTCATATCGATTGGAGGAGAACTAGGAGAGAGCAGTGTCATGAAAATCTGGAGAGGAGAGAGTGTCCAGGAGGAGGGGAATGCTCAGTGTCGAATTCAGCAGAGCCAAGCGGGATGAGGACTGAAAAAAGCCCATTGGCGGTGAAGAGATAATGTGTGATGACTTTGGAAAGGCCAGAAGGCAGATGCAGAGGGTTCTGAAAGGAGAGGCAGGGAAGTTGAGATGCTTATGGCGGGTGGCTCCTTCTCCAGGTGTTTAGCCATGAAGGGGAGGAGACTAATGTGAGAGGGGAGGAAGGGGAGGCAGTGAGTTTGGCTGTCAAGGGGGAGAGAAATAGAGGATAATAGCTTGAAGATATCAGGTCTGGTAAAGGTTTTCTTTTTTTCTCTAAGGATTGGGAGACTTGGACATGTCTGAAGGGAGTTTGGAAAAAAACCAATTGATAGAGGTGGAAGATTTTAGAAGAGAGAGGAGTTATTGAGGACAGTGGAGGGATAGGATCAAGTGACTAGGGCCAAGGGGGAGAGAGTGGGAGATGATGTCAAGGAGTTTTGAGATGAAGATAAGTGGAGAAGAGAGGACCCTTTTATGCCATTTATTATACATAAATTATTTTAGGAGATATGCTCCAGATGGCTTATGCCAGCCATAGGTCTCTCCATTGCCCAGATATTCCCTGATTCACAACCATGTAATACTATGTCATTGAGAATATTGGTGTCTCAAAAAGAAAAAAAAAAGAGATAGATTATTGTATCAGGGAGCAGTTTAGGGTCAATGAACACACCATGTACTTTCCCCAATGTAATCTAGTCAATCTGCTTCTTCCTTTTCAATTCAGGACCAAGAACATTGTCTCTCTGCAGTGCCTTCTGATGATACATGGATGAAAACAAAGGACTTCCCATCCAATTGTATATGACATTATTGGCAGGATGAAGTCTTCATCTACTTGGTGTGTCCTGTTTGGATTGTTAGGCTGATCTCCTTTAAATGGCCATGGATATCTTACTGAGAAGGCTCCGTATTGTTCTGGAGCTTGATGCAATCGGCAAAATATCATCTGTTTGCCTATCACCATTTTAGATTATTGAAAAGACATTCTCCATGGCAGAGGTAGATATCTTTGCTAGGCTTAACATCTGCATGTTTTATGCTTCCCTTGATCTTGACCTTCTGGGTTATAGGATGAAGTTTTCTTGGTGATTGCACCTTTACTGCAATCTCGTGTGAGCTTAACTTAGGCATGGAGGACTTCTTGTTGGAAAGAGCCTGTTATTTAGGAACATGACATTGGCAGCTATGTGGATGATGTCTTGGAGAAAGGGAGAAAATGAAACCCAGAGACCAGTTAGGAGGCTGTTGGAATAATGCAGATTAGAGAGGATGAGGCCTTGAACCAGGCAATTTGTTGTATGAGTGGAGGGAAGGGGACAGATTATTAGATTTTGTGGAGATAGAATCCATAAGAATTGCCAGCAGATTATCCAGGAAGGGCAAGAGAAATGGAATACTCAGGAATTACCCTAAGGTTTTAAACTTAGGTGACTGGAAAGATGGTGGTGCTCTCAACTGAAACAAGAAAGTTTGGAGGAAGGATAGGTTTAGGAAGGAAGACAGTGCGTTCTCTTTCACGTGGAGTTGGAGCTGTCTCTCAGACATACAGGCACACTAATATTGCTGTTTCTGGCTCATCGCGTAAGCAGTGACCTTGACTCCTGTATGAAAGGCTGGCTTGGCCTGAATCAATCCTATCCATCTTGTCCAGGAGACAAGCAACGTTTGTAAAGCATTGCTCTCAGCTTACAGTTGATATTTATGTTTGGTCTTTACTTGATGGCTGTCATGAAGTACTCCACTCATGACATTGAGCCACAGAATTATATAAATGTGACAAGTAAATTTTCAAATGAGAGCTGACTAACTAGGGTCCTGCCTACTTTAAAGAGTGAAGCTGATATCATTGGAGTTGAGTTTGCAAGGTGTACTGTGAAAATCAAACATTGATCCTGTATTTTATATTTCTTTCCATTCTGTAATTGACTGTATTCTGTATTTTATATAACAACCTAAGCCTTTTCTTTGTCTCTGAGTGAAGAAGCTCATGAGTTCAGAAGTTCAGTCTTCCTCTCTCATAGAGGCCAAAAGTTTAGTCTCCTTATCGACTTGTAATTAAAGAAAAATTCTGAGCTAAGTTTAGAGGTTTGGTACTCTCATAAAACACTTTAATTCTAAGGGAATTGTTATCTCAGCACCACCTACAAATCACTTTGTGCCCAGGAAACTTGTTATCCCTCATAACTTCATCTCCTGAGAAACTCTCTGACATTTGTATTATTTTTGAGGGCCAGCATGCTGACCTAATCCCATCTTAGCCCATCCTGGCCAATTAAAAGGGGGTCTTATCTCATTCCCAGGAGCTGGTCCACTATCAATGGCGTCAGGATGCATCTGGATCCCATAAATCAATAAAACATTCCTCGAAGACAGAGAGGGGTGGTCTTGTCCCCACATGTCTATAAGGCCCCTTTCCTGATGTAACCAATCATAATGTCCTCACCCCCCACCCCCCGTGATGCTGTCAACCCTTTAACCAGTTATGTTATTTCCTCATTTACCCTGTTCTGTTCTTTGTTCTAATCATATAAAAAGGAGCTCCGTCTCCTCTTTAAAGTTTTTGGCTTAACTGAGGCACCCACTGACCCATTCTGTTAACAGGTTCAGGCCCTGCTAATAAACTTTCCATAATTTCCATAAGCCCTCATGACAGACAGTGTCAAAGGCCTTGGTTAGATCTACAAATGTTGTGTACTGTTCCTGGCATTTCTCCTGGAGTCGTTGGGCAGCAAATACTGTATACACCATTCCTTGGCCCTTTCTGAAGCCTCACTGGCTCTCAAATAGATGACCATCTTCCAGGTGAAGGACCAGCCTATTAAGGAGGACTCTGGTGAGAATCTTGCCAGCAGTAATTAAGAGAGATACCTCAGTAGATTGTCCTTTACCTTTATAGAGATGGACAATGGAGGCGTCCTTGAACTCCTGGGGGATAACTTCTTCTTGCCATATTACCTGGAACATTTCAGTCAGCTTTTGTATGAGCAGTGGACCCCGACCTTGTAAATCTCAGCTGGAATAGAATCAGAACCAGGTGCTTTGCCACAGGAAAGAAGCCTAATGGCATTCAAGACCTCTTCATTGCTCAGAGAAAATGTGCCTCTGTTTACCTTTGTGGAATTTCATTCTCAAAAGTATATAGACTTGGGCTGAGACATTGGTAATTGGAGGATGCTGACACCATCCCTAGAAGAGGATAGTTTCCTGTTTTCATTGGGAATGCTCAGGATGACCAGGGGACAGGGAGAGGGTGTGGCTTCAAGAATTCCATCGAATTGTGGAGGATGTGGCAGTCCTGACATTGTAAAACATATTGAAAGATAATGCATTTGCCCAGGAAAGAATGATAAAGCTACAGAATCTAATTTTCATTACCTTAACTACTAGATCAATGGCACAAATAGTAGAAAACTGAATTAAATCTCAAACAATTTGTATTTGGCTCCATTCTGTACCTTGTGGATGGATGGAAAGTTGTGAATTTGATGGATATTTAAAAAGTTTTTGTCTTGAGTCCATACCAACCCATAGAAAGTAGAAGTGGCTCTTCTCTCTCTACCCTCTCCTCCCTTGATGGTCTCTTTGGCTCATAAGGGTTCAGTTATCATCTCTACACAGATGCACACCCTTGAAGCACTGAAGTAAAATTAAGTGCACTTCTAAAAAGGTCATATTTCAAAGTGCCCCCTCATGAGACCTCTCTGGTGCTGCTGACCTTGATTGCCTTTGAGACACTAGGTAGAAGAAAGAGGAAATACACACTTATTAAGCACTTACTACATGCCAGCCACTGTGCTGAACACTTTTACAAATATCTCATTTGATCTTCACAACAACCTTGGGAGGTAGGTGCTGTTATTATCCCTATTTTACAGTTGAGGAAACTGAGGCAAATAGAGGATCACACAGCTAGTAGATATCTGAGGCTGGATTTGAACGTAGGTCTACCTGACTGGTGCTAGTACTCTGCCCACTGTGCCATCTAACTGCCTAACACTTGGACCTAGAGACTGGAAGACCTGACTTTGAATCCTGCCTTAGGCACTTAATTGGCTATGAGATTCTGGGCAAGTCACTGGATCTGTCTTAAGCCTCAGTTTTCTCACATGTAAAATAAGGACAGTAATTTATGTGAGGATCAAATCAGATCAAATGACATAATGTATGAAGAGTGTTTTGCAAACTTTAAATCACTATATCTCTATATATCTATATACACAAACATATTTATGTGTGTGTATGTATATATGTGCTAGTTATTTTATATATATGCTACTTCTAGTCCTGACCTGCTGGCTGGGAACTCTAGCTTGATAGAAAGGCTCATCAGATGCTTTATGGATTGTTAGAAACCAATTTGATATTTTAAAAATAAAAGAACCTGTCACTTTTTGTTTTTTCTTGTTTGCCTTTTGGATAACAACTTGACCATAGTACTGGAAGTTTTAATGACTTCCCCTTTACCTTCCAGTTTCCCCAAATATTCTTTTATTTCCAGGAGATGTCATGAGACCAGTTACTGACAGAGGGGTGCCTTTAATCTCTGTTAGCATTTATAGCTTTGTAAATATTTGTGGGATTTGAAGATTTCTACCATCTTGTGATTTGTTGCTGTGACAAACTTGTTCTTAAGTTGGGCCAACTGCAGCTGTTTCCTGTAAAAAACTAAAATTGTGAAAGCTGAGGTTTCACTTCCTAATAATCCATCAGCAATGCATTACGCACATTATTTCTTGTAGCACAGAAATATTATGTTACCTTCTTGTACCACAGTGATGTTTGTTTAACTATTCCCCAATTGATGGATGTCTTATCACCATGCTGCTCACTCTAGCTTTGATTGATACTGTCTCTCTCATCCTCTTCTCCTGTCTGAATGGAGGGCTGGAGGGTGGAGTACCAAACTCTTTCCAGTGCCTTCCTTTATACAGGGCAAAAACTAGACTCGGCTCCACATCTGCTGCTCTGCTTGGTGTCAACTCCTCAGAACTAGGTGCCCTCCACCAGTTACATCCTGGTCTGCTCCCTTCTCCTTACCCTCCTCCCACTTTCTTGCCTCCTTTTATGTGTTGTCGCCTCCCACATTAGATTATAAATTGCTTGAGGGCAAGAACTGGCTTTCTTTTTGTTAATTGTATCCTCAGTACTTGGTACAGTGCCTGGAACATGGTAAGTGCTTAATAAATGCTTATTGTTTCCATTTCTTACCTATCTCAAAAATGGTGCTATAAATACTTTGGTATATATGGGCACGTTTCTTCTTATCTATGACTTCTTTGGGTTATATAAGCCCAGTAATGGATTCTCTGATTCAGAGCGTATGGACATTTTAGTCATTTTACTTGAATAACTCCAAATTGCTTTCCAAAATAGTCATATCATTTCACAGCTCCACCAACCATGTATTAGTGTGCCTGTCCTTCCACAACCCCTCTAACGTCTTGGGGTCATTTTGCCAGTTTTCAGGGTGTGACAAGAAGCCTCCGGGATCTTTTGGTTTGTATTCCTTTTCATTGGGGCATTCTCTTCATTTGGCGCATTTGTTGTGCATACTTTGTGATTCATTTTTTGAGAACTGTTCGTTCATATTCTTTGACCACTTATCTATTGGGGAAATAAGTGTGTATATGTATATGCATATGTATATATATAAATATATATATAAATATATATACACACACATATAGAATACACACATACATATATATGTGTGTGTAAATGATGGGGCATTAGTATTGGACCCCTAAAAGGCCCTTGACTTTCCCACTTGGCCCAGGTCCCAGGTGTTAACCTGGGGCACCTGGCCCTTCCCAATTAATCCTTTCAACCTCCTTTTCCTCTTGGCCTTCAGTGTCTGCACCTGCCCCAGCCTGGATTGCCACTGCTTGATTCCATCTAGACCCCCTCTCTGTTAAGTCCAGGTCTGTTAACTCCCAGTCATCCCAGACTACTTGGCCACTCCTAGATCACATCCAGATCCTCCCACAGTCTGACTGTATAAAAGGTCCATCTTGCCTCCATTAAAGTGCTCAGGGTCCTTAAGAGTCTGGCCTGCTTGTCAATACAAGTGTTACAATAGCCCAGATTCTTAAAATCTGGCCAATAGTGCCACTCTCTCCCACCCCAACCAGCATTTTAATAAACCTCGTCTCTGACTGAAAGAAGGAATGGGTCAGATTCTTTTGAGGCAGGACCTGAGCTTTTGCCCTTAAATTTCAGGGTTCCTAGCAACCCTCGACCTAAAAATATATGTATATATGTTTATTCATTGTTGATGTATCTTGGATAACAAACCCTTATGAGAGAATTTGATATAAAGATTTGTTCGCACTCAGTCAATTCCCTTCTTATTCTAGGTACATTCGTTTTGTCTGCGTAGAAACATTTCAGCATCATGTTATCTTTTACTTCATCTATATCTGGTTTGCTTAAGAATCTATCTCCTACCCATAGGTGAGAAAGATATATGATCTGCTTCTCTTCTATTTTTGAAGTATTTTTAAAGTGATGTGATCTTTAAAGGGGGAGCTAGGTGACACAGTGGATAGAGCACTGGGCTTAGAGTTCAAATTTGGCCTCAGACACTTAGTAGCAGTGTGACACTAAGCAAGTCATTTCACCTCTATTTGCCCTAGTTTCTCAACTGTAAAATGAGGACATACTGGAGAAGGAAGTGGAACCCCTCCAGTATCTTTGCCAAGAAAATTCCAAATGGGGTCATAAAGAGTTGGACATGACTGAAACCATTGAACAGCAACAATGATCTTTACTATTAAGGTCTCATCCATTTAGAATGTATTGTGCAAGACCCCAGGAAATGTGACCAAGAGCAGGAGTTCACAGAAAAAGCTAACAGGCCAATCCTTCCAGCTCTTCCTTGGAAGCAACCTTGATGTGACAAATTGCTTGTGCAGTGAATGGGAGAAATGTGAGGAGTGGGACAGAGGCAGCCCTTTTCTCTTCCCATTAGGGAAGTGGGAGAAAATTGAGCTTTTTCATGTAAATAAGAACCTCTATCCCAGGTAAAGGCAATCCTAGCATCACTGAATCTCAGAGCTGAAATGGACTTCAGAAGTCTTGGCCAATGTGGACCTAAACAGAAATCAGCTTTAGTGGGATAAATGTTCAAAAAGCTTATTCTCTAGCTGTTGCCTTTCTTTAAGTAAGGCACAAAGGCAGATTTTTCTACCTATAGGGAAATGGAGAAGGATTTGAGTTCCTCCATACAAACTCGGAAGCTGGAGGGAGGCGCAGGGAGTGGCACAGATGTGGAGGAGAGTGGCAGGGAGAGAGGGGGAGCCAAGCAGCCCACTCAGGGGGAGCCTGAGTCATCCTCTGGAGGTGAGCTTTCCTGGGGGGGATCTGGGAAGTGTGCCTCTTTCTCTTCTTCTTGAGCAGGGAGAGTTTCCATTTCTTCCTCATCCTTTGGTTGGGAGGGCTCCACAGTTAGCTGGACTACCTGCTCCTTCCTTTCTTCTGCAGATAGGAGAAGCACACCCTGCGACAGAAAGCCAGATTACTTTTCTTGTCCTTTAACCCTCAGCACTTCCTAGTTCTTTGTCATGTCCGTAGTTTCTACATCTTTAATTTAATGGATTATAGGACCATAGATTTAGAGCAAAAAGAGAGTAAAGGGGCCATTAAGTTTAATCCCCTCATTTTACAGAGGAGGAAACTGAGACCCAGAGAGGGTAGGTGACTTAGCATAGTAAGTGGCACACCTTTGTTAGTTCTTCTTACACTGTCCATGACTGTGTCCTGTTATCCTACAGGGCCAGGCCTGTTCCTTGTGCCCATCTTTCTGAACATGCATAAAGTCAAGCTATACCGAAAGTTATCGGGCAAGTGCCGGATTCACTGATTCATTGACTCTGGGAAGGAGCAGGCATCTCAGAGGTGATTTAGTCCAGTGAGGACTTGAACAATAATCCCCTTTCCAGAATTTGGTGAAATGGAAGGGGCTCAGAACTGGGCATCAGGAGACCTGCACTTTCATCTCTCTGCTGCTCGTAATTTGCTCTGTGACTTTGGGCAAACTATTTCTTAGCCTCGACCTGTCATGTCTGAAATGAAGGCTCAAAGGAAACCAGCCCCAAAGCACTCTTTTTAAATGGCCTACTCCATGATATGGGCATGAAGCAGAACAGAATTTTAAAAAACGATGCATTTATTATGTACCTACTGTGTGTATAGCATTGTGCTAGGAGGTAGAAGGTTTAGATAGGACACAGTCCTTACCTTCACTTTAGTAGAATTCAGCATATATGTTTTTTTAATTTAAATCTTATCTTCTTGTCTCAACACTTTTTCCGTCATCTGTCATTTCTGTCATCTGCTGTTCATCTCCTTGTATCCCTTAACTCCATAGAAGGCCATAGTGTCCTTTCACCCTTTCAGAAAACCTTTAGGAGGTTGTGTTGAGGGGAAAGGGTACAGGGAGCTTTAGGCATACAGGATTCGTCCTCTTCTGTGTAATTATTGGCATAGTTAATTCTAGATTAGGAGTTTCAAGGGATTTTAGAGATCATTAGGGTTCAGTCCACTCATTTTACAAAGGAGGAAACTGAAGCCAGGGTGTGCACAGTAAGTGCTTAAATGCTTGCTGATGTAATTGACAAACCCAGAGAAATGTAAATAACATTACTGAGGTAGCAGACTCAGGATTTGAACCCAGGCTTCTGACTCCACTATCTTGGGTGTGGCAGGGGGAAGTAAGTAGGGGTAAGTGAGTTTGGGTGGGGTGGGAGTGTAAGTGGGGCTTTTCTTAGAAGGAATCATCATTTGTCAAATTTGTTTTTGTTTATGAGGCATTGGGTGTAAGCTCAAGTTGATTGCTAATTAAACTAAGTATCTGGTGTTATAGCTAAGACAGATTGAAGCTAATGCTCCCTGGTATCAAGTCAATGTTTATATTGTAAGGTTATGCTACTGCATGTTTGGGGAGAAAGAATGGTGGGAAAGTGTAATTCGACAGGATAAATCTATTCATATGGAAAGGATTGCTGTCAGCGTAGAGAATGGCAGTCAGTCAGGTCATGGAATCAGGCATGAGGGTCCCAGCAGCCAGCGTACAATACAGAATCATTCTGGTTGTTTCCTAGCCTGTCTTCCTCTAAAGACATTTTGGGACGATCCTTTTTTTTAAAGGCCATATGCAAGAATTAGTTGACTGGGGCTTAGGCTGCTGACATTACTTCTTGGTTTCCTGGGTACAAAGCAGCCATGTATAGTTCCAGGCACTCTTTGTGATGCTTGACTGATGGACCACTATGGGCAACTCAGGCAAGGGTGCTTTGTTCACCTGTATCAACTTAGTATATCCTTAATGCCATATCCTTATTGAGTATCCTTCTCCTGCTGTGGCTAAGTGAATTTCTCCTTTTTGTTAACTGTTGAATGTTTCATTTTGTACCAGTATTGATCATAAACTACCAAAGGATAAGTCTGAGTCAGGCCTAGCCTTGATAGAGGAAGACCATGAATGGATCATGGTTCTGTAGCTAATAGGTCATGAAATCTTTGGGGTCAGGGCAATACTCACTGTTTGGGTACCAGAGCAGAGAGTTTTCCATTCATCCTCTGCAATGCACGCTACCAGGAGGTTCTGGAGAAAAGTGAAAATCAGCATGATGGCCAAAATTCCCTATAGAATGTCCAGAGAAGGAAGAGTGAGAAAATAATTGGATTTGAGTTTAAGGAGACCTCATAAATCGATCATTTAGACTAGAGCCTAGGTCAGAATCAGAGATAGAATCTTAGAGGCCATCCAATCCAACCCCTATATTTTACAGATGAGGAAACTGAGGCCCAGTTTCAATTAAAAAATGGTAGATATATCATAAGATTGGAAAACAATGTTCCAGTTTTCAAGAGAAAAAACAAGAGGAGAATCTTCAAACTTCAGGCCAGTGAGCTTACCTTAAGTCTGGGGAAAATTCTAGAATGAACCATTAAAGAGGTAGGATGTCTAGAGAGGGAAATGATAATTACAAAGAGCGGGTGTTGCTTCATCAAGAATAGGTCATGTAGGGCTAACCTAATTTCCTTTTTTTGGACAGGATTACTGAACTAACCCATGAATAATGATTCAGCTTACCTGGATTTTAGCATAGCTTTTGATAAAGTATCTCTTGCTATTTTTGTGGAGAAGATGGAAAACTAGGGATTAGATGAAAAAAATTAGATGGATTTAGAACTGGTTAGATGGTTGGACTCAAAGAGTGATTGTTAATGGCTCAATATCAATGTGGCTTTAGGTCTGCAGTGGAGAGCTCAGGGGATCTGTGCTGTTTAACATCTTTATCAGTCACTTGGATAAAGACCCAGATGGCACGCTTGCTAAATTTGCAGATTACATCTAATTTGAAGAGGTAAGTATCATACTGTAGGACAGATTAATAATCCAAAAGGATCATGACAATTCAGAGCATTGGGTAGAACCTAGGAAGATGGAATCCAGTAGGGATAAGAGTAAAGCATTGTACTTGAGCACAAAAAAAATCAATTTTTTTTGTGCAAATAAAGTACAAGACGAGTCAGTATGCATTTTAAGTACCTACTATGTTCCAGCCCCTGTGCTAAGTGTTGGGAATACAAAGAAAGGCAAAAAACTGGCTATATCCTAGAGGAGCTTCCAGTCTAATGATTGTGATGGGGGGTGGCGGGGGGGGGGAGAGATGGGTAGACAGTAGTTGTTTGGAAAAAGACTTGAAGGTTTTCGTGTACTGAAAGCACAGCGTGAATCAGCAGAGTGGAGTGGCAGCCCAAAAAGCTAACATGATCTTGGGCTGCATTAAGAGATGCAGAGCTACCAGGAAGAGCCCGTGGCCTGCCTTTACCTGATCTCATCTGGAACGTTTGTCTAGTTCGGGATGTTACAGCTCAAGAAGACCATTGAAGTGTTTGAGAGTATCCAGAGGAAAGCCAGGCTAGGAAGGGCTTTGAGTCCATATCATATAAAGATTGGTTGAAGGTACTAGGGGTGTTTAGCCTGGAGAAGATCAGACTCAGGTGGGACATGAGACGTCTTTTTGAGGATTTGAAAGGTTATCATTGGTTGGAGAGATTTGACTTGTTCTCTTTGGCTCCATAGGACAAAGCCAGGAGCAATGGGTAGAGATTTGCAAAGTGGCTAATTTAGGGTAGATGTTGGCAAACCTTAACAATGAGGACTGCCCAAAGTGGATGGGCAGCCTTAGGAAACAGTGGGATCCCCTTCTCAGAGGCCTTCATGTAGAAGCTAGATGACCACTTGTTTTTGTTGTAGTGGGATTGGTGTTTGTCCTTTGTTGTCGAAGAGATCCGTGACGTCAGGAAGGTGATGCCATGACTTGCAAGTGAATTGGATTTAAGTGAGGGAGGGCTGTGCATAGTCGCCAGCCTCATTTTCACCTCTGTAACCATCTGGGTCCAGTGGCCAGATGTAGATCAGGACAACTTTGTAGTGGGAACTGTTTTCGCATGTAGACTGCATCATATATGTACTACTGCTGAAGTCCCTTCTAATTCAGTGAGTCTGTGAAAGGTAAGACAACTTGCCCCAAATCCCATAGCTAGTGAATGTCAGAATTAAGAGTGGGGCCCATGACTTTTTGTGCCAAATCCTGTGGTCTTTTCATTGCATGATGTCTCCTGGTTCACAGGCACCTAAAGGTGCTGAATGGGTGAGATAGATTGTAGGATCCAGTCTGTGTCTATATCTGTATTTGAATCTCTATATCTGTATCTATTTGCACCTGTCTATATCTATAGAGTGAGTCTTTGAAAAGATGTATGGCTGAGGGGAGAGCCGGTGTGTTATTGAATGTGTGGAAAGAGCATTGGACATAGAGTCAGGAGAGACCTCAGCTATGACACTTAGGAGCTGTGTGACCCCAAGAAGCCTCTTGATTGCTTTGAGATTCATTTTCCTCATCTGAAATGGGCAAAGTAATAATTATACTGTTCACCCTTGTAGATGAGAAAAAGCTAGAGAAACGGGGCCTGGAATTATTGAAGTATTATCAACTTCCCACTGACAGGGAAATAAATGGCTCACTCATCATCTAATATCTCACTTTTGGAACACTCCCTGAGACAGAGAGCTTCATGTGCAACCGTGATGCATTTTCATGGAATTCATGAAAGAGAAATAGAATGCCTTTCTCTTCAGTCACACAGTCCCCACTCAAATGCAACCTGCAGCGAAAGCCTCCTGCTTCACCTCCCTGCTGCTAGCTCCTCCCCTCTCTAATCTAGCCTCTACCCAGCTGCCAAATTGATTCCCACAGAGCAGAGGTATGAGCCAGGTACTGCTTTGCTCAAAGAGCTTCAGTGAGCCCCTGTTGTCTCCAGGATACAATGGGAACTCCTTGCCAATCTGGCTCCTGCCTGTCTCTCCGGGGTTACTTTGTATTATTCCCCATCATGTTCCACTCTAGCTGGAATCCTTGCGGTTCCTTATATATAGCATTCTACTCCCACCTCTTCCATCTTCCCTCTCCCATGTCTGGAGGGCCTTCCTGCCTCACTTTGGCTCTCTTAAAATCCCAGTCTCCCTTCAGGGCCACGTCTTTTCCTAGTTGCCCAGGTTACTAGTGCTCTTATCACCACCACTGAAATTACTTTGTCTCTATTTTGTCTGGATGTTACATTTACTTATCTGTGTGCATCCTATGTTGCCTGTCCCCCCACTTTTCACATCCTCCTTTGAATGTAAGCTTCCTGAGGGCAGGGACTGTTTTTGTGTTTCTTTGTTTCTATATCTTTATCCCAGTGTGTCTGCACATAGTAGTTGAATTAAGGCCCAGGAGGAACTTACCAAGAAGAGAGGCTTCACAGTGAGACAGTACTGCTGCATGTCAGTGCTTTGCCCAGGTGGGTCATTTTGCTCACAGCTGAATATGTTGACATTTAGTTTGGCCGTTTGAACAAGATTCAGACTTGGCAGTTTTAGAAAATGAGAAACAGTGAGATTAAATATGTCCATGATTAGAAGAATCATCCCGGAGATGGAAGAGAACAGGCTTATTGCATTCATTCCTAGCCTCGTGTTGACCTGGAATAGAGACATAATGGGTCATGCTTGTTTTTGGCTCTTTATTGCTCCTGGACTAGTAGAATCTGATGATTGGATGGTACATTCACAAGTTGTTGATTCTTGTCTCTGCCTGAAGGGAAGCCATGTTTAAACTCCTCCCTTTGGCATTCAAGGTCCTCTGCAACTTGCCATCATCCTACCTTTCCATTCTTAACTACTATTACACCTTTCTACCTGTGTTAGTCTCCAGTTACACTACACTGCCCTTCTCAACACAGACACATCTTGAATTCTTCATCTTTTCTCAGTTTGTTCCCAGTGCCCAGAACGTCCTTCTGTCCCCTTCTCCCTTGTTGAATTTCACCTGTCCTCTAAACCAACTTAAATGTCATCTCTTCCTGAAAGCTCTCCTTGGTTTCCCCTAGAAACTAACAGCTTGTTCCCATTAGACTTCATATAACATTTTGTCCCATGTCTCTGATACGCTTATCATGTAACATCATGTGTATTTTAGTTATTGCTGAGAGGCAGTGTGGTATAATAGTTAGAGAGTTGGCCTTGGCATTGGGAAGCCCTAGGTTCAAATCCTGACTCTCGTACATAAATGGACAAATCATAGAACCTTTCAGTGCCGCAGGTAACTCTCTAAGGCCATAAATTACCAATGAGTGGCTGGTCTGCATTGTTGGAAAGATTTTCTACATTGGCAGATTTTCCTACAAATGAAAGCATAGATGCCACCTCTACCTTTAAAAGGAATAGAAAAGAAAAAGTCATTTGTATTGGGATCTGGTCCCATACTAGATTGTGAGCTGCTTGAGGGTAGGCATTTACATAAAGTAGGTTTTTAATATTTTATTGTTGTATTCAGTAACACCTGCATTTCAAGTTTGCATAGGAAGACTCCTCACCCAGTTGCTTGGCAGATGAATGCATGGCTCTAAGTAGAATAGTCATAATTTCCTTAAAGGTGGGGCCCATCTCTTATTTCTGCTTTATATCCCGTTGCTGAGCAGGTGCTGGGGCTTAGGGATATGTGTTTATTGGATTAAATTGAATTGAAGGAAGCACTTCCTCCACCTTGAGGTGGCAAACACAGGTCGGGGCGGGAGTGAGTAGAGAGGCAGAAGGTGGCATTCCAAGTATGTAGCATTGCACGGAAGCCAGAAAGAGAAGGGATCATATTTGAATTGCCTACTTCATGGGGCTATTATTTATCTTAAAGTGCTGTGTAAATGAGATGTATTACTAATATTGTTATTAATTGCTAGCATTTATACACATTTTCAAGGTTTGTAAAGCATTTTATGTGTGTTTTATTATTTTGATTCTTACAACAATCTTGGGAGATATCCTCATTTTACTGATAAGAAGCTGAGGCTGAAGGAGGGGGTAAGTGACTTGCCCAGGATCCCACAGCTGGTAAATGTCTGTGAAGGGATATGAATTCAGGTCTTCCAGTACTCTATCCACTGTGCTATCTTGTTGCTTTAATATTATTATCAGACCAGAAGAGTCAGAAAAAAAGCGATTGTGTTACATGGCACAAGATAACAATCACATAAAATGGGTGGCATCTCAGAGAGCAGCTGGCATCTATCTCACGGAACTGTTAGGAGGATGATGACAGAAGATAAAAAGCACCTTGAGAAAACTCAGAGGTGCTATCCACGCAGAAGGGACTAATCTCAGCACAGAACTATCTGGCCACTGGGGCAGATAAATGATGGCGGCCACCTTATGGGGAGTGAGGCTTTTGGGGATGGGCAGAGAGGGTGGTTTGTTTTTATAAAGGCTAGAATATATTTCTGTCACATTCTTCGACATTTACAGTTGTTAATTAGTTGGTTGATTGATTTTGCAATGTAGAGTTTTCTCAGTCCCATCTTTCATGACACCTGTGTACTCTAGTGTGCAAAGGTTCTGGCTCACCTAAGTGGAGGAAGCACTGGGTCAATGAAATCCCAAGTCTTTTGAAGTGGCCTGTAAGAAGAGCTTCCCAGACCTCTGTGGCTCTCTGTGAGGCCATTAGGTGCTTTGTTCCTGGGTACCACAGTCCTTATGACCCATTTAGCTAGAATGAAGCAATCAGCATTTATTAAGTGCCTACTGTGTGCATGTTGGGGACACAAATACCATGAATGAGAGAAATAATCCCTATACCCCAGGAGCTTAATCAGGGAAAATAGGAAGCTACTAGAAATCTGCTTCCCCTTCCAGTGAAGCTTGCCCTGGGTAGGCTTGTTGCCCCAGTTACCAGGTTTCCTAGTTGCATATCTGCAGGTGGGGGCCATTTCTACTTGCCCTACTCTTTCATCCTCTCTAGAAGGCAGTCCAGAGGAGGGGAAAGGGCAGGGTTTTCCCATTTCTTATTTAGAAGACAAGCTAGCAATTTCCAGACTCTAAGACAAAGATGCTTAACCATTTTTGGGTGTCCTCAATGTCTGGCAGGCAGTCTGGTAAAGACCATGGATCCTTTCTTAGAAAAATGGTTTTCATTGCATCAAATTACCAAGGAAACCAATTATATTGAAGTACAGTGATCAGTGTATTTAAAAAAAAAGTATACAGACCAAAGGTTAAGAACTCCTGCTAAGAAGAGACTCATACTGTGTTTCTTTTTCTTTTTTTTTTTAAGGCAACTGAGGTTAAGTGACTTGCCCAGGGTCACACAGCTAGTAAGTATCAAGTATTTGGTCTGAGGCTGGATTTGAACTCAGGTCCTCCTGACTTCAGGGCCGGTGCTCTATCTACTGCACTACCTAGCTGCCCCTCATACTGTGTTTCCCAGGCAGTTCTCCTGGCCCCACCACCTTAGCTTGTTATTCCAGAAATGCAGTACTTACTTTGGGAAGCTTCTTGATCGCACTGGGGTTTGCTCGTTAGGGACTATCTTAGCGATTCTAATGCCCTAAATAAGGCCGCTCTCAGAATATCCAGCAGTATCATTCCATTCCACTGTTTATGCCCTGAGGAATCTGGTTCATACAAATTATATAACTGCCACCAAATTATCAACAGCTAGCCCTTGGAGATTCTCTCTCAATTCCTAAGCCTTCCGAAGAGAGGGAAAATCTGTTACTTGCCAGGCAACTTCTGGAAGTTTTCTCAGCTGCCACCAAGAATGATCCCGAGGTGATGTACTGTGATTGGAAAAAAAGAGGCCATGATTATTCACCATCTTTTCAGAAAGCAGTCCACAGTCGTCTATACACATACTAAAGCCGGATGGATCCATGGGGTGAGGACAGGGGAGGAGTCAAGGCAGACACCAAAGGTGCCATAAAGCCTTGCATCTGGACTGTTTTGATTCCTACATCTTCCCCACTTCCCTGCCCCCCCCATTTAATTTTTTCCATTCCCTATTTCTTGGAAGATCAAGTATAAACTTCTCTATTTGGCGTGCAAACCCCTTCAAAACCTGGCCTCAGTCTACCTTTCCAGCCTTATTACATATTCTTTCCTTTCACATATTCTGTGGCAGAGTGTCAGACTCAGGTTTGTAGGCAGCCCAAACCAGATTAAAATCTAATTGGAAAGTATTTAAGAAAATAAACAAAAATACCAAACAACATCGATAATATTAATTTATGGTTTTCGAAGTGATCATGCAGCTGCAGGGATCCATTTCTATTTGAGTTTTACCCCACTGCTAGGCAGCACAGTGCACAGAGTGCCAGGCCTGGAATCAGGAAGACTTATCTTCAAATCCTGCACTTATTAGCTGTGTGACTTTGGTCAAGTCACTTCACCCTGTCTGCCTCAGTTTCCTCATCTGTCAGATGAGCTGGGAAAGGAAATGGCAAATCACTCCAGTATGTTTGACAAGAAAACCCCGATGGGTTCACAAAGAGTTGGACACAACTGAAATTCCTCAGCAACAACAATTTAGCTTGGTTGCTGGCGTGGTAGTAGGAACTTAATAAGTGATTTCACGGTGTCTGGCACACAGTAGGTGCCAAATAAACACTTGCTGATTTGAGTTAGGAAGGTAACTAGGAGAGAGCATTGCCACAGATGCTAAGAGATATCAGTACCTAGGGGGTGATGGTCAGCAGAGTCCAAATATGCAGAGAGGTGAAGGAGAATAGTAGGGGGGAAGGCCAGTGTTTTGAACTGCTGTAACCTTTGGGAACACCGTCAGAATCCACACTATAAGAGCCTGAGAAATGAATGAGCTCCGGGGAGGTGGAGGCAGTGAAGGGAGGTTGGGCCGTACTTTGTCTGTTTGTGTCCTTGCCAGTTTCCTTTCGTCATCTTCCTCTCTTCAAAATGGGTCATAATGGTTGTCAGGGATGTTATAGAGGGCATTCATGGTCAGGAGAGGGTAGACTAGATGTCTCTGAAGTTCCGTCCAGTGCCAATTCTAAAATTCTGTAATTAATGGAGGCCTACCGTCTTTGTTTTCATGCATTTTTAACGAACAGGCCGGCCTGATGTTGTTGTTATTGTTACTGTTTATTGTTTTAGTCATAGCAGCCTCTTTCCTGTCTGGACTTTTCTCTCTGAATTGTAGATTCAATCAGGTGAATTCTCATGGTAATATCCAGAGCTATGTCTCCATCACCCAATGACCTTTATTATTATTATCATTACTTACGATAATGCCTCCCCAGAAAGGGTACCACACTGCCACACAGATGGCGGCATATGTGCCCACGGGCACCATCAGCAGAATCCCCCCCAGTCCAAAGTGGAACAGGCCAATCATGATCTGGACAGCCTACAGTGTGAGAGAATGAGGTGATGAAAAGGGAACAAAAGTGGTACCCATCCATCCATTCATTCATTCATTCATTCATTCATTCATTCATTCATTTGGCATTCACAAACCATCTATTAAGAAGTGCCTACTGTGTGCAAGAGAGGCAGCATAGCCTACTGGATAGCCTTGAAACTAAGAAGCCCTGGTTTCAAGTCTCACCCCTGACACATACTGGCTGTGGGGTCCTGAGCTAGTCGCTTACTTCTTAGTCCTTCAGGCAGCTCTTTAGGACTGAACATTGCAGAGGGTTTGTTGCCTGGTATTAGGAAGTTTCCTTATCTGGAAATTCTCACGGGGCAGCAGGGATGCAGAGCTCAGTTCCCCCAGCTAGAGGAGACACAGAGTTTAGCTAAGGTAAGGTCCCTGGCCTCAGGAAACTGACTGTCTGGGGAGAGATCATTCCTTCTCTATTTATTCTGTATCGACTTAAATGTGCCCTTGTCACCCCTACCTGAATGTGTGTTCCTTGGGAGAAGAGGTTGTCTTTCCCTGGATGTGCCTGGCTCAGTGCCTGGTACAAAGCAGGTACTCGATAAAGGCTTGTTAATTCATTGGTTGATGGATCAGAGAATCATAGATTTAGATCAGGAAACAGCCATAGACGTAATCTTGTCCACCTCTCCCTGGTTTTAGAGATGAGGAGACTGAGGCCCAGAGACTTCAAGTGACAGGCAGTAGAGTTTTGGACAGGACAAAAGCATGAGTAACTGTGATTATGTGTATTTAAATCATGCCTTTATTAGAGTCTTACAAATTAAGGTCTGAGGTTTAAGCATCGTTCAAGAAATATTTATGCATTAGTGCATACGATGCATAAGGCCCTGGGTTACCTGCAAAAACAAGGGAGTGGTTCCTGACTGGGACAATCATGGCAGGCTTCCTGCTAGAGGTGATTCTTGAGTGAGGCTTAGCAAAGGAAGCATTAGCCACCTATAGGTGTCAGGACCTTGCCAGGCTTGAGCAGCTGTAGAGTAGGGCTACCAGAAGAATGGAGCAGTTATTAAGCACCTGCAGTTTTATGTGCAGGTCACTGCTGCTGTGGCCAATGAGGATCATTTAAGTTCAGTTCCACAGACATTTATTAGTTGAAGGAACTGGGAGTCTTTAGATGAGAAGGGAGAATACTCAGGGGGCACAAAATAGCCATCTTTCAAGTCTTTGAAGAAGAGGAATGAGACTTGGTCTGCTTGGCCCCTGAGGGCAGAACCAGGAACAAATGAGAAGAAGGTACAGAGAGGCAGATTTCAGTTTGACATAAGGAAAACTTCATCATAATCAGAGCTGTCCCAAATTGAATGTGGTCCATGAATAGGACACTCTCAACTCAGACACAGGAAGACCTGTATTCACATCCCAGCTCAAACACTTACTGGCTGTGGGAGCTTGGGCCAGCCTCTTAAATTTCCCGTGCCTCAGTTTCCTCCTCTGTAAAAAGAGTGTTGGCAGTATGGCAGAGGGCATTCTTGGGCAGGCACTGGTTGTCCTAAATGGACTCTAAGGTCCCTTCTGGACTCCTGTGGCTTAGAGTTCTTATTAAAAAAACAAACAAAAACAAACTAAAAAACCTCTTTCCTGGTTATCAGTCTGGTGGAACATACAACCTGCATTGATATGGGGTGAAGGTGTGAGGGGGCCATCATCTCCTGCCCTTGTGGCCCAGAGGAGGGGCTTCTACGCTGCCTCTCTGACAACACCTAAAAGATATGAGCCTTGATGGTCATGCTTTGCCTGAGAAAATGGCTGCATTTTTAGAGGGAGTGCACAGACTTACCCCAAGAGCTTTGGATTCTCTCCTGAAGAAACTTTGCAAGGTGGGACTTTGTAACAGGGACCCTCTCCTGAGGACCGTCTTTTGGCCTGGCTGTGTGGTGCTGGGGCCCTTTATGGAATCAGCCGGGAAAGTTCCGTTGACTGAATTTCTTGGGGTCGTCATTTTGTTCTCAGAGGTCCTGTAAGAAGGAGTGAGACGAGTTGAAGGAGCTTCAGCTTTGGATGGTGCTCTGGGTCCTCTGTCTCATGTGCAGATCCTCCGTGCCACCCGCTAGCCACTCGTTGCTGTCCTCCCTAACCCTTCCCTCCTGCCTGCCATTCTGGCTGTGGCTCCCTCTAGGCTGAAGACCATCTGAGGGCAGGACTGGCCACTAAACATGCATCAGCAGAGTGAGAGGTGGTAGGTTCAAATCTCACTCGTTGATGCTCTTCACTTCAGTAAAATGTTGACCTCTGAAGTTCCTTCTGCCTCGGGCTCTGTGGTCCTCCAAAGGGACAGGAACAGTGCACCCATCAAAGGGAGGTGACCGCTCAGAACCATAGACTCTTAGAGGTACAGCTGGAAGGGACCTCAGAAGCCTCTAGTCAGTCAGTTCGTGGGCGATTATTAAGTGCCTAATGTGTGGCAAGCACTGGGGATACGAAAAGAGGCCTTCAGGAGCTCACGGCCACATTTTATAGATCAGGCTGTTGAGGCCCAGGGAGGGAAAGGGACTCGCCAGTTTGCGCATAAGTATCACAGGTAGGGCTTGAAGCCAGGCGCCCTGACTAGAGTCTGTGAAGGGAAAACAGCTTCTCTGAAGCCCTCTGCTGTGTCTTCTCTTGGGCCTGGCTTTTCTTGATTCAGTTTCCTCTGCCTGAACTGATGGTACCTTGATTATCTCTTCCTGAAATACTGCTCATCAAGTTTATTTATCTCATCCTAAATAAAATCAGTGGGACAGCTAGGTGGCACAATGGATAGAGTGCTGGGCCCAGAGTTGGGAACACCTGAGTTCAAATTTGGCGCAGACACTCACTAGCTGTGTGACCCTGTGCAAATCACTTGACCCTGTTTGCCTCAGTTTCCTCATCTCTAAAACAAGCTAGAGAAGGAAATGATAAACCATTCCAGTATCTTTGCCAAGAAAACACCAAATGAGGTCATGAAGAGTCAGACATAAGTAAAAACGACTGAACAACAACAAAAATAAAATCAAAGTTCTTATTGTAGCTCCAGGGCAGCTCCCTCAGCTGTCTGCTGGATGGAGGAGAAAAATGCCTTCCTAATTAGAGCTGTGTGCACATGGAATGTGCTGTTTTGTAAGGTAGTGAGTTCTTCAGTGGAAGTATTCAAGTGAAAGGTGAGTAATCCCTTGTTCAGAGGTGTCATAGAGGGGATTTTTGTTCGGTTTGGGGTTGGGCCAGATGATCTTTGAAGTCTTCGGCTGAGATTCTGCCCTTCCATTATGTGACCTGCAACTTCTCTCATCTCATATATTCTCTCTGAATCTGCCTGCTCAGGATTGGTTCTCAGGGCATGTCATTTCAGGGTTCTGCCTCATCCTTCGCATGTGGGGAGACCACCTAATATCTGGAGGGAGGCTGGGGAATGAAATGTGCATGGAAGGCAGCCCAAGTGAAGCTGCAGCCCCAGAAACCTCCCCCTTCCCCTTCTTATACTCAGATACCCTTAGATTGGCCAGTATGGAATGGTATGTCTGGGGGAAGGACCTTCCCAGGGTGCTTATTTAGCCTCCCTCAGTTTCCTTTCAGCATTCTCTTAATGTCACCAGAAAAGAAAACACCAGAGAAAGGGTTTTAAAAACTGCTCCTGTCATTCACTAGCTGGGCAAGTCTCTTCATCTCTATCAGCTTTGATTTCCTCCAGAGAGCCCCAGCTCCATTTTATAAACTAGCAGATCGCTTCTGCCCAGTGACATGGTTGTATCAGTATGACTTTTTTTTTAATGCTAAAAAATTGTGCTTCCTAAAGTGAACCTTTATTCCAGGGGTTCCTAACTTGAGGTCTGCAGACTTCTAAGGTATCCATGGATAAATTCATGAGGACCATAAACTTGGATGGAAAATAATGACATCTTTATTTTTAGTAACCTCTCACTGAAGGTTTGCATTTCTTTCAGTTATGATCTTAAAAAACTCATTATTCTGAGAAAGGATCCATATGCTTCCCCATAATCCCGAAGGGAACCATGGCCCCCAAAAGGTGAAGAACCTATGCTTTATATCGAGCCCTTTTAAGGAAAGCACAAAAAGCCAAGCCACATGCTTCCAGCAAAACAGCGGGACAAAGTCCTGTGGAGCGGGGATTGTGGGTAAAAACAGGGCCGTAGGAGCAGACGAGCGCAGCACTCCAAGGTCGCCCAGGCAGCCCGCTCTTCTAAGGAGGGATGGCATGTGTCCACATGCAGCAAATGGAGGCTGCTGGATTTGAGCCCATGGCCTCAGTTTACAGGCCCGTGCTGTGTGGTTGGTTCCATCCCCCCAGGCTACGAAGGCACCTGCTCCAAGCCTTAGGTGCTTTCCTATTCTTGTGAGAAGCAAATGAGATGATGAATGGAAAGGGCTGTGTTGTAGGCAGGGCAGCTATCCAGAGCGCCCCCTCCTGATCGGCAGAGGACAGTGAGGCCTCACACCTTATCGCGCTTAATGAATGCCTGTTGAGTGAATGAACGTGGGAGGAGGCCGACCCCTCCATATACACGGCTCCTCCCTCGATCCCCCCTGCTCTGGGTATTCAATAGAAATAAGCTACACAACGCCCGATAAGTATTGTTGGTGGGATGGTCGGAGCTACCAGGACAACTTGCCCCGTGTGGAATTATATCACACAGATCTAGTATCTTTGTGCTGAGAGGTAGATGCATTTCCGCAGCAGGCAGGCCCTAATAGTCTGATGTCAGGCTACAAGAGGTGCCTGTTCCATAGCTCCCTCTGTCGCTATCCCTTTAATTTCCCTTGGGGTGGTCCTGCTCTGTTCTTGGCCTAAATAGGGAAGGCTTGCCATCTTACAGAAGGTGATGTTTGTGGCTATGCTAGGTGGTCGCTTTGTGAGAACAGTGGGGGTGCAGTGGGCCTGACTTCAAGTCTGCTCTGTGTAACCTTATGCAGGTCACTTCCTTGTGTGTAAAACCAAGATGTTGGACCAGATGACCTGGGGGATCCTTAACATCCCTGACATTTTTACAACCAAGCCTAGTGCTGGTGCCCTCCCTCTTGAAAGAGCTCCACCCTGTTCCACCTCAGGCAGAGCCTGGCTTCTGTTTTCCAAGGAGGATCTTCCTCTGTTAATCCTCATTAAGAGGTGAACAGTCAAACTTTACTCCTGTGGAGAGTAACATTTTAATGGAACCCCAAACCTCCCTAGGCATCAGATTCATCCGTCAAGTGAAGGAGTTGAACTGAGCCCCTTCCAGTTCTACGGTTATAATCCTGTGATACTATGAAATGATATTAGAAGAATAACACATTTGGGGGCTGGGGCCTTCCCTTTGTCACACTAAAATTCACATAGCCCTATGAAGTCTCTTTGATCTAAGACAAGATTGAAGGAAATAATAACAGTTTATATTTATATAGTGCTCTGTTTGGTATTCTAAGACCTCCATAGCCTGGTCCCCTCCTCCCTTTCTAGTCTTCTTACACTTCACTCTTCTTGTGTTCTCTTTGATCCAGTGACCCTGACTTTCTAGCTGTCCCTTGAACAAGACCCTCCATCTTCAGACCCTAGGAACTTTTACCAGTGTCTCCCGTGCTTGGAATGTTCTTCCTCCTCACCTTGGCCTTATGACTTTTCAGGCTTCCTTCAAGTCTTAACTAAAATCCTGCCATTGACAAGAAGCCTTCCCAGTCCTCGTTACTCTCATTTCCATTCCTCTGAATTTATGCAGTCTTTATTTTGGTGGTAAATAGTTTTTCCATGTTCTCTCTGAATTAAACTGTGAGCTTACTTATGAGTGGGGACTGTTCTTTTTTGTTTTTGCCTTTCATCGTATCCCCCTATGCTCAGCCTAGGCACAGTGCCTGGCACACAATAGGTACTTCACGCTTGCTGACTGTCTGCTTTAGAGTTTACTAGGTGCTTTTCCCCACACCAGTTTTATTATCTTGATTTTAACAGTCAGTAAACTAATGCTCTGAGTGGTCCAAGGTCCCCCAGTGATGTGGATGTGAATGGTGCCCGAAGGGCTAAAAGAATATTGAAGATTGTTTTTATAGTACCTTGGGAGGCCTCTCCTGAGCTTGGGTCCTAAAGTCTCCTCCCCTTATTCTGAGATACCATAAAACTTCTCCTTATCCTGGACCATAAAATTCCTTATCTCTCTCATCCTGAATCATAAAATTTCCTCTCTCTTCCTTATCCTGAGTCCCCTGTCTTGTCATTCGTCTTCTTCATCTTGTGTCATGACAGCTCCCCCTTATCTTATAAGCAGCCATCTTCCTGATTCTGCCTTATAAAAACAAGCCCCTGTCCCTCTGTAAATTGATAATCCTTCTTCCAGGGATAGCCCCCTGCTTTTGCGGCAATAAAGCTCCCCTTGGTTGAGAAAGTCGTCCAAGTGAATTTTTTCACACTTGAACCGCTCTCCTAAATCTGAACCTCAACGCCAGAGAATAAGCGTGGCATCTTTGCTATAGCTCTCAGTCTCCCTGGGCCAATGTAGAGCTTTCTGTCACCTCCCAATTGCTCTTACTCTATTCTCACTTGTCGGAGGAGAACAGTGGAAAGGTCTGCCACTCAGGTGATGGAGATATTTATACCTTAGCCCATACTGAATCTGCTGGGCCACACTAACTCTCTCATTCCATACTTTTAGATGGCGTTAACGGGGATAAGGCCACCTACCTGTTGGGTCCTGTTGGGGTCGTCCAATTGATGGGGTCAGAGCAACCTGAGAAAGGAACCTTTAGTCAGCCAGCCTTCTGTAGGTAGGTGTGAAGGCAAATGGGGGAGGCCTTGGCTAGACTAGGCTGAACCCAAGCAGGTGACAGGAAATACCTAGCTACAGACCCCTTCATCCCATGCCCTGCGATCACCAACCACCCCAGAAGATGCTGCAAATGGAAACATCCTAAAACATCTTAGTTTCACTTCCTGAAAGGGATTCCCTGGGGGACCCTGGGGAACTGTGCTAGGCCTGAATTAGAAGATCTTTGAAGTCCCCACCCAGGGGGCAGGTGTAGAATGAGGGCTCTGAAGGGTGAAAGGACTTGTGGGAATCCCCAGCAATTTGGTAATGGCTTCTGTAGGATGCCACCTTTACCTTTCGTTTTATTTTATTTTTAATTTTTTTTTGTGAGGCAATTGGGGTTAAGTGTTACACAGCTAGTAAGTGTTATGTGTCTGAGGCCATATTTGAACTCAGGTCCTCCTGACTCCAGGGCCGGTGCTCTATCCACTACACTTTCACCTTTTATTTCATTTTGGTGGGGGACTGGGGAGGAAGTATCTCTGCAGTTAGGATCCAAGGGGAGTATGTATTGGAGCTCTCTTTAGAAATTTGTTACAAATCTGGACTCATTTTTTTTTTGTTTTGTTGATTGTCCAGACTTTAGAAAGTGTTGGAGAAAATGTGAATAATGCACATTTAACTCAAAGGTCTTGCTTGCAATTCCCCCAGATAGCATGTTGTTAAACATTTATTAGCACACTCCTGTCAAAGGATCTTCAGACCCACAAAGGTTTTTCATTATTAGAAAAAAAAAGATTAGTGTATGACTCGTTCTGCTTTTCTTCCTTGGGTTTCACATAACGAGCAATCTTGTATCTCCATGTTCTTACCTTTCAGGAGGGTAGAGTCATTCAGTTCAGTTCAACAAGCATTTGATTAAGAATCATGTGAGGACCAGAGATTTTTATTTTAACCAGCCTTATGAGTTCACTGGAATAGGGAACTTCCAGTGAGGACATTGCTTTTATGCATGTGTGTGTGTGTGTGTGTGTGTGTGCGTGTGCGCGTGCGCTCCATGTCTTGGGCCTGCACTTAACTCTCTGCTCTGAGGGCTGGGATCATGTCTTCTCAAAACTTCCCCAGTTCCTACTTTTCATGGGACGTTACGTGGTGCAGACTGATAAAGATGCAATCAGTGAACTCCTTTATGCTCCGCTTCCCACATTTAATGGTATCTCAGGCATAATGATTTCCATATCAGTAAGCCACTGATCAATATGTATGATATGTTATAAATAATATAGTTAATTTATTAACTGTGGTGTAATAATTTAGTAGTGTCTTAAATTTAGTGTACGTATACTATATTCAGTGCTCATAGTGAGATGTCACATTCCAGTCACTCTCTGGACAATTTTAGGCTTCAGTCAAGTTAAACATAATAGACATTTACTAGTCAAGTATTGATTATGATTTATTTGTTCATAAAGCACTTTACTAAATGCAAATAACTTTGCTGGGTGGTCAGGCTATAAAAACAGAAACAACTCAGCCCTGCCCTCCAGGAGTTTGCATCTGGTGAGTGGGGGTAGGTGGCAATGGTTTGGTGATTTAGAAATATGGCCTGTACCCAGGTAAGTAAATATAAGGAATGCAGTGAAATTTGATGGAGGGGTTGCTTGCAATTGGGAATATTAGGAAAGCTTCCAGCAGGAAAAGGCACCAGCTGAGGCTCTAGTGTCCTATGTGCATGTGTGCACGTGTGCATATGTGTATGTGTGTGTGTATGTGTGTGTGTGTGTGTGTGTGTGTGTGTGTGTGTGGTTGAGACCCCTGGAAAATGGCTCCCATGGGTGGAAAACCTTGGGATTACATTAGGCTGCCACTGGAGAAAGCCCAGGGAGCCCCTAAAGAAGACCAAGATTTAGAGAGGTAAGACAGAGGAAGAAGTAAATTCCAGTTGATGCAAATGCACTGAGGTAGGAGGAGGAATGTTGATTTCTGGGTAACTGCAGCCAGTTCAGTTTGGTTAGATCAAGCAGGGCCTTTGAGTGAACGAGGTGAAGTTCAGGTTTAGAAAAGACAGGTTTAGAGTCAGACTGTGGAGGGCCTCAGATGCCCAGCAGAAAACGCATCGTATTCTAGAGGCAACAGGGAGACGCTGAACATTTTTGCAGCCCAAGTACATGAGCTAACTGTGCCTTGTTCATCTGGCAGCTGTAAAGTAAGAAATGGGAAGCAGAGAAGGTTCAGAAGATCTGAAGGTAATTTAGACAAGGGAGCGGAAGGACTAAATTAGGGTAGAGTATTTTCTGGCCAGGTGCCTTGTCCAGATCACTCAGTGAAGTGCCAGAGGGGCGACTCAGCCCCAGCCCGCCTCCCTGGTGAAAGAGGTGAAGGAGGGAAAAACAACGCTGAGATTTTAAACTCAGTTTGGAAAGCTGGTAATACCCTCAACAGACCTTGGGACATGTGGAGGAGGAGCAGCTTTAGATGTGGGAAGGTAGTCACTTCTGTGTTGGACATTTTTATATTAAGGTCCTAATGGCTCCAATGAGCCAACATACTGAAACTTTAAGGATGCAGCTAAAGCGTTTTATATCTCTATATCTCTAAAATTTTATAACTCTTTAATCAACAAAAGAGAAAAAGGGCAAATCAATAAATTCGACATGCAACTAAAAAAGTGACAAAAATGGAAAAACTGTTAATTTAATTGTTAATATAATGACTGAAATTTGTTAATACTGATTGTAATATGGACTGCCTAAACCTCTTATCCTGACAATGCCAAAATTCTTGTAATGTCCTTATGAGGGGGATGGGACCTCGACCCCTAAAAGGAAAAGACCACGTCTTTGAAAGTAACCCGGGTGCTGAATTTTCCCACACATTTCAGTAGCTTAACTAGAGAAAATTGGCTCCCCAATTTTACCATCACTTATGATTATACTCTTAAGATATTTACCCTTATCCTTGTCCTTCCTGGGGTTTACTGGCTAGATTTCTTTCTCAGAGACCAAACCTTAAATCCAACTCACTCTGGATCTCTTGGATTGGACAACAATAGGTCCCTACTCAAGCATCACTTAATGGTTTTTTTTTTTTGGGCCCTCCTTGCTCAGAGTGAATGTAAATAGTAACTGTTTCTCTTTCGGCCAGCAACTCTGAGGGTCTTCCCCTCTCAATTTGATTTTTTTAAAAAATTTTTTTATTAAAGGATCCATCATTTAACTCACTTCTTAAAGAGGCCTATTCACTGAAGAGGCGTTGCCTCACTCAAAGTGAGAACCTGAAAAGACATAGCTTAAAAGGGCCAAGGTCATCTGCAGTCTGCAGTCATCCTGACCTATATCTGGCCACTGGACCCAGATGGCTGTGGAGGAGAAAGTGAGGCTGGTGACCTTGCACAGCCTTCCCTCACTCAAATCAAAGTCATTTGTAAGTCATGTCATTTTCTCCCTGATATCATGGTCTAGTAGCCAAATTGATTTGAAAAAGATTCCAGAAAGGGGTTGAGGTGGGGGTGGTGTTAATGTGAATTTGTACCTTGTACCCAACTCCCCCCAACTCCCTTTCAGCTACCTTTTGTGTATTGTCTTCTTTTAGATTGTAAGCTCTTTGAGGGCAGGGACTAGACTTCTTTTGTGTATTCGTATCCCCTGCACTTAGCACTGTGCCAGGTACTTATTAGACACTTAATAAATGTTTGTTGACTATTGATTATTGACTATATCTAAGATCTGTTGTGAATCAATCCAAACATACAAGCAAGAGCCATTCCTCAATATGTAAATGGTCAAAGGATATAAACAAACAGTCCTCAAAATAAGAAAGGCAAACTATCGACAACCATATATAAAAATGCTCCAAATCAGAGAAACATAAATTAAAAGTATTCTGAGGTTTTACCTGATGCCCATCAGATTGACAAAGTGACAAAAAATGTGAAAAAACCATTTTTGAGGCACTCTGATAAGATACAAAATCAGTCAGTCAGCATTTATTAAGGGCCTACTATATGCCATCCACTGTGCTAAGTGCTGGGGATACAAGAAAAGGGGGGAGAAACTAGGACTGGTGTAGCTAGAATTCTATAAAGAAATGTGTAGCTATACCCTAAAGTATGCCTGCACTACGCATACCCTTTTGATGCCACTACTAGACTCAATTACCAAAGAGAGCAAAGAAAGAGGAAAAGGGCCTCTAAGTATAAAAATATATGTTTGTATATTATACCTTTTGTCAGAGCAAAGAATTATAAATACAAATGATGCTCATCAGTTGGGGAGTGGCTGAGCCAATTATGACATATATATGTTATAGGGCATTAATGTACTATAAGAAATAAAGAATTGGACTCATAAATACCTGAGAGAGTTTGTCTGAACTCATGTGGAAAGAAGTGAGCAGAACCAGGAGATCAATTTATACAGTGGCAACAACGTTAGAAATCTAACCAAGGAAAACAGCTTTGAAACATTTAAAATTAATGCAGTGACTAATCATGGCTTCAGAAGACTGATGGTAAATTATACTTCCTACTTCTTGGCAGAGAGGTGATGGTCTAGAAATGTAGAAGGACAAATGATAAGATAATATAAGGGTTTGTTTTGTGGGACTGTGACAATTTGTTAGAAGTGAGTGCCTTTGTCTGTCTATCTATCTGTTTATTCATTCATTCATTTTTAAGGGAAGGAGGATTGAAGGAGTAGGATATGGTCAGTAACACTAAAAGGAAGAAAAGAAAGAAAAGAGCATGAATAAATTTTTAAAAAATACACTGAAGAGTTGGAGCAAGTACAGAAGGGTTCAAAAATAAGCAGGGCGGTATTGAAACTACCATTTAAATTGGAAATATACTTTAAAAAACCAAACTCCATGTAGTGGAAATTTACAATTTCATATGCAGACCTTTTTTTTTTTTTTGTCTTGTTCTTTATATTGGAAAATTTTCATGACTGTCAAGTTTATAATAATAAAAAGGAAAGTTTTTTTTGGTGAAAAGTGACATTGCCAGGAGCAGTACGGGTACCCTAAATTCTGTAGGAATGTGGCTGCTGTATTGAAACAGGGAGAGCGTGGATGCAGAGAGGCTGAGTAGGAGGCTGTTATGGAGATCCAGGCTTCAACTGAGGGGATGATAATGTGATTTGAAAGGAAGTGAGAGACATGAGAAAGATAGCAGGAGTACCAGTGAGACTTGGCAATTGATTGGATGTAGGGTGATGGGGAGGGAGAAGGGAGAGTCAAAAATGACTCTGAGGTTACAAGCTTGGATGATTGGGAGAATGACAGGTCCATCTATAGAAATAGAAAAGTTCAAGGGAGGGGCAGCTTTTGAAGGAAAGAATCATGAAACTGTTGAATGTCAGAGCTGAAAGGGACCTTGGAGATTGTCTCGTCCAATCCTCTTCCTCCATAGATGAGGAAATTGACAATGAGGGATTTGATTGGAGACATGTTGAACTTGAGGTGGTAGCTGGGCATCCAGCTGGATATGTCTAGCTGACAGATGGACGTTGGCACAGTAGATCAAGGGACAGGTGGGGGCTGGGGATCTAGAGAGCTGGGAGTCATCGGCCCAAGAGGGGTCCACTTGTGTTCCTTGGTGGCATTGCCATTTTCTCTTTTCTTCAGGCACATTTAGAAGTGTCTTTTGACTCAATTCCTGATCATGGAGCAGGGTTAAGAGTCACAATGGCAGTGGTGTTGTCATTATTAATTGTCATTATCAATCGAGAAGCATTTATGAAACATCTACTCTTTGCTATGCGTTGTGCTGATCACTGGGGACATGAAGAAGGGTAAAAACTGACCCTGCCCTCAAGAGGCTCTCAATCTGATGAGGAGACGGCATGTCCATAACTAAGTGCAATTAAGATTCTCTAAATGAGAAGAAGATAACCTTAGAGGTGAAGGAGTTAGTAGTGGGGAAGATAGGAAAGTCTGCCTCCTGTAGAGGGTGCCAGGGAGTGAGGAGACTGGCATGCCTGGTGTGAGAGATCCCAGAGGTGGAAGAACAGTGATAACAACAGTTAGTATTTTTTTAGTTTCTTTAGTACTTCAAAGTTTACAAAGCATCTTATATATATTATCTCATTTGATCTTTACAACAACCCTGTGTCATAGGTGATATTATCTCCATTTTATAATTGAAGAAACTGACCAAGGTTAAATTACTCATGTAGGACCACACAGCTAGTGTCTTAAGAAAGATTTGAACCCAGGTATTACTGACTCCACATTCACCTTTCTGTGCACGGTGCTGCAGAGCTCTGGACTTGGAGCCTAAGCAGCTTCTTGCAGCCGTTTGTCTTTCGTTCTCGAAGAGGACCATGATGTTAGGGAGGTGATGCCCTGACATGCGAGTGAATTGGATTTAAATGAGGGAGGGGCTGTACAAAGTCACCAGCATCACTTTCTCTTCTGGAGCCATCTGGGTCCAGCAGCCAAAAATGATTCAGGACAACTGGAGATGGCTCAAGATATAGTGGGAGACCTTGGCCTTTGTAAGCCAAGGTCCTTCCCAGATCTCAGTTTGACTGAGGCATCATCCATTCAGTGATTAAGGCTTAATAAAAAATGAGGCAAAGGATGAGCCCTTAAAAAAATTAGATCTGGGAGGGGAAGACCCTTAGGGTTTCTGGTGAAAAGAGAAACAGTTGTTATTTACATTCATTCTGAGCCAATCAGGGCCCAAACAGTAACCTAGTAGGGCTTGGTCTGGGACCAGAGTTATTTGGGGTTAAAGTGGTCTTTAAGAGAAAAACAAACAAAAAAAAATTTTAGAAAAAGTTTCAATTCTAACACCAAGGAGAAGTCACTTGATTTTTCTGAGCCTCAGCTTTATCACCTGTGAAATGGGGAGAACTGTGAGGAGAGTGTCCATTTGGTGGTTTATGGTAAGGGGAGCACAAGGAAAGGGCTACAGGATTGTGAATGACTTTTGAAGTAGGAGCTAACTCCTTAGGGGCCCAGGCCGAGAGGTGGGAGCTATGATGCCAGCAACGTTAAGGGAGACTAAGAGGATTTCTAGGAGGAGTGGCGGCTCAGGACCACTCTTGGACAAATGGGTCAAGTGCCTAAAATTTAGTTTCGTACTGTTTGTTAGCACTATTTCATTCTCTGGCTCCAGTTGCCTTCCTGTTAGGTGGGATTATAGAGAGAGAAAATCTGATCGACTCATTCCTACTCATGTGCAGGTGACCTGGATGGCCTCCCATCTCCTCTGTGAACAACAGTGATGATGATGATATTGTGGGAAAATGCTTTATTATTTTGTTGTGAAAACTTATTATTATACTGTTTATATCCAGCTTTGTGTGACTAGAGGTTGTTTCTGGCCACAATGTAGCCCTGACCTTGGGAGCTCCCTAGGAGCTCAGGAGATGCTAGAAGGAATTTTGGTTTCCCTCAGGTCCTAGACTTCCCCAAGAACATTTGTCACCACACTCAGGTCTTGTTTTGGGTCTATCCAAGCTTGTATTTCAGCTTCAGTTTTGAATTCCTCCTTGGCTCCTGCCCAAAAGTTATTGAGTGTCTCCATGAACTGATACCCATCTCACTGGACGTGCTTTGTGGATACCCTTATGTAAATCATATCTAATGTAAACCTTCCAGAACCTGGGGGAGAGGGAACTAAGCTTTCTTTCTGGTTCTCTGTCTCTACCAAACACTTAATAAATCTCTTCCTAAAACGATTTCAGATTTTGGGGTTTGTTCTCACAAATAACAATGATGACAATAATAATAATGAGAGTTAACAGCTATTATAGCACATTAAGATTCACAAAGCACTTTATATACCTTATCTCATTTGGTCCTGCCAATAACGCTGGAAGGTCGGGGCTGTTATTTTCCCCTTTTTCAGATGAAAAAATGGAGGCAGACAGAAATGAAGTGATTTTTCCAGGGTTACGCAGCTAGTGCACTGGGTTAGATGATTTCTAAGATTCTTTCCATTCTGAGCCATGTGAACTCTAGCCCTGGCACTTTGCTCCAGATTCTTGTGACCCTTCTTCTTACTAGGTAACGTTTACAATTGCCCCTTTTGCCACACCACAACATGGTACCAACCTGCTTTTGGATCATTGCGTGACACTGTTCTTTGTCATGTCTCCATGTTTCAGCCAAATTGCCCTAATGATGTCCCTGCATTTTCCTATAGCCTAATGACATACTGATGGGATGGTGGCACCTGGACCCCAAAAGGGAAAGACCCTGTCTCTGGAAACACCCCTAATCTCAGTAGGCCTCTGTGAGAAAGTCCTTTTCTTGTTACAGGCACATGCAGGCCTGACTTTGTAATTCCTTTAATAAAGGCTATCAGTACAGGTGCAGGAGTGCCAGATCCCCAAGGACCGTGCCTTGGGCAAACCTTTGTATAAACAGAACTATCTTGTCCCTGCAATAAAGTTATCTCTGTTGACTCCCTGAATTTTCCCATTCATCCCAGAAGCCCAGCACCCAGACTGTTTGCCTATACTGACCACTCCCTCCTCCCACCCTCATCACCTGATTAGCGTACTTGGCATTCCTTTCTCTGTCCCTTTTTCCCATCAGCTTTAGCGTCACTCCTATCAGGAGTGCCACTTGACTGGAAGACAATTTGAGTGCGTGATTTCATTCCAGGCAACACTGCCCTATACCCTGATATTTTGGGGGTCCCTAAACTGTATCAATACCCTGAACTTTCCAGCCTTCTTGCTCCCTCTCCTGACTTGGGGCATTTTCACTGACTCTCCCCCATTTCTGGAATGTTCCTCTCCCCTTCCTCATCTCCACCTCCTGGCTTCCTTCAGTCTTGGCTAAAATCCCACATCTGCAGAAAGCCTCTCTTCACCCCTCTTAATTGTGGTGCTTTCCTTTTAGTGGTTATTTCCCATCTGTCCTACTTATACCTTGTTTGTACAAAGTGATTTGCCTGTTGTCTCCCTTCATAGACTGTGAGTCCTTTGAGGACAGGGACTGTCTTTTCCTTATCTTTGTGTCCCTAGTGCCTGGCACATAATGGGTGCTGAATAAACACATGTTGACCAGACCCGCACAACTTAACAGTAGGCAGGGGCCAAAATTACCAGTAGAAGGCAGGTTAAGTGGGGACACAGACAAAGCGCTTGTTACATCTTTACTTTCTTTGACATCTTCTGTATTTTTCGTAGGCCACCCAAAATCCTTTGGCAGACCGCAGGTGGCTCACAGCCCTGGCCGTGTGTTGTGTAGGCCTGCATGTTGACTGACGTTGACTTAGTGACATTCTCCATCCTTTCTACTTGTCTTTACATGAATTCCTCCTCGTTCTTTAATGAATGATATTGGCCTATTGTTTTCCTTTTGTGTTTTCTCTTTCCTCGGTTTATATATTAGGACTATGTGTCATAAAAGGATTCTGGTGGAGTACTTTCTCAGTTTTTGAGAGCAATTTGTGGAATAGAAATATTAATTAATCTTCAAGAGTTTGATAAAATTCTCCTGTGAATCCATCAGGACCAGGAATTTTTTTTTTCCCCTTCCTTTGCAGCTAGAATCATTCTTTTCTGAAGATTTCCACTTGGTCTCATAACTTGAATATTTTATATTTTTGAAGGTATTCCTCTTTTTCTTTTGTATTTGCAGTTTGTTAGCATATAATTGTGCATAATGTGTTCTGATAATTCTTTTTATTTCTTCTCGTTTTGTTGTGATTTCACCTTCCTCATTTGTTATTTTATTAATTTGATTTTTTTGCTCTCTAAATGAAATTAGATAAAGGTTTAAAAATTTTTTTAGTCTTTAAAATACCTGCTTATACTTATATTTATTATTTCTATGTTTTTTGTTTCAAATTTATGTTTCTCCCTGAATTTTAAATATCTTCTCTTTTTTACTTACTTTGGATGGAGTTATTTGTTAACTTTCTAATTTTTAAAAATGCTTATTCAGTTCCTTAATCCTCACTTTTTCAATTTTGTTAACGTATGTTTGTAAGGATATGATTTTTCTACTGATGGATGGTTTAGCTGAATTTTTCTTATTTGTAAATTGCTTTAGCTGATTTCTTTACCAGAAATTTTGATATGTTATTTCATTATTATAATTGTCATCCACATATTTATTGTTTCTGTAATTTGATCTTTAGCCCATTCACTATTTAGGATTTAAGTGTTAAAGTCTCCGTTTGGGTCTCTGTCTTTTGTTTGTAGTTCCTGAACCAATGACTGTTTTTACTGCATTATGGTCTATAAAGAATGTTTTATTTTATTTATTTGCTTGTTTGTTTACTAAAAAAACCCCTCAAGAATCCATCAGATTCCATGATTGGACTCCAGAGGAGGGAATAAAAACCCTTTGATTTTTTTATGAAAAAATATTTTTCATTCTATTTTATTTTCAATACAAAATTCCCTCCCTTTCCATTCCCTCACTCACTGACAAAGGAAGAGAACCAGATCTCATTACAAATGTGTATAGTCATGCAAAAGAAATATACTCATTAGCCAAATAAAAAAAAAGAAAGAAAAAGGAAGAGAAGGAAATGTTTCCATTTGTACTCTGAGTCTGTCAGCCATCTAACTGGAAATATTTCATCGTGAGTCCCTTGGAGTTGTAGTTGGTCATTTTATTGACCAGAGTTACTAAGTTTTTAAAAGTTAATTATATTTACAACATTGTTGTAATTTCATACAATTTTATCCTCATTTTGCTCACTTCACTTTGTGTCAATTCATACAGGTCTGCCCAGGTTTTTCTTAAATCACTCCCTTCATTGTTTCTTTATAGCACATTTGTTATTATGTCACATTCGTATATCGTAACTTGTTCAGCCATTCCCTAGTTGATAGGTATTCCCCTAGTTTCCAACTATTTGCTACCACAAAAAGAGCTGCTATAAATATTTTTGTAGATATGGGTCCTTTTCTACTTGATGACTTTGGGTATAACCTACTAGTAATATTGTTGAGTCAAAAGGTATGAATAGTTTAATAAATGATATATTTACTATCCTGCCTTTTTACATTTATATTTGCAATATCTCTGTGGCCTAATATATGGTCAGTTTCTGTAAAAGTTCTATGTGGTGCTGAGAAACTTTTATATTCTTTTGTAATCCCACTTAGAAGATACTAAATGTCTTTTAACTTTAGTTTCTTTAGCAAGTTCATTTCCATATTTTCTCTTTTGTTTATATTTCTGTTAGAGCTACCCAAAACAGAGACAGGGGCATTGAAGTCTCCTGTCACTATTGCATTAGTTTATTCAGAGGTGAGAAACTTGTGGCCTTGACCAAAGGGTCGCACTTGAAGGCCTACAGGGCCACATGTGGCCTCGAGGCTGCAGGTTCCCCACCCTTGGTCTATGTCTTCTTGTAGCTCATTAACAGGTTTTTATGAATTTGAATGCTAAGGCATTTGGAGAATATACATTTATTATTGGTATTGTTTTATTGTGGATGATTCCTGAGCACAATGTTTCCCTGTTTATCCCTTTTTATTTTTTTTGAATATTTATTTCTTTCCAGTTACCGTTTTTCCTCCCAGTTCTTCTGTAAACATATTATGTCCCTTCTGTTACTTCATTTAGTTTTTTTTTTTTAAGGTGGTCCTATTCCCTTTTGCTCTTTTCTGCACATCCCACATGTACCTCTTTGTCTTTGGAGTTTTGCTTATTAGTTGTTTTTTTCTTACTACTTTTATCTCATTTAAAAAATTCTTTCTCTTTTTCCTCCCTCTCAATCAGTTAGATCCCCCTTTCCTCTCCTCCCCTTCCACTAGTACTGTTCATTAATTAAAAAAATTTTTTTGCTTCCCTTTCTAGAGTGGATTTATTTCACTCATTCTCTTCATTTACTTTACTCTGGTTCATGACCTCTATACTTATCTAGTCCCTCTAAGTCATGTTCTCAAGACATCATTTTAATATAACCCACCTTCCAGTATGTCAGCCAATTATAGTTGATTGGTGCCCCTTGGGAACAACTCCTCTTTGAAGGGCATATAGCTCTGTATCCCAAATTGAGCAGTTTTGGATTGAATTCCCATGCAATGCATGTCAAGCCAGCCTGAGAGAAATTGAACTGTGGACACATGCATCCTAATCTTGTTAATCTCTTTCTTAGAACAGACTCTGTAATAAATTAGGGTTTGACATTAAATGGTGCCATGTGACTTGGATTTGGACTGGGATTTTTTTAGGGATACTTTTTCACCCCAACAGTGCTGGGATTGGGCACCCACAGGACTTTTCTCCTGAAGTCCCAGCCCTGAAGGTGGATGAGTCTCATCCCCCAAATCCCTGCTCCTTATTTATTGGACTTCCATTTTAGGTTGCAGTCTGTTTTTCTCCAAGTGGCTCTGGGGTTAGGGGTCTCAAAACAGCCCTTCTCTGAGGTGATATCCTGTAACTTGGCTATGGGTCACTCAGAGTAAATTGGCACGTGATAACTCTGAATTTTGAACAGTCTAATATAAATTGCATTGTACTATGAATTAATTGTTCTAATTCTAAATTGGTTTATCTTAAAAACAAACTAAGCCTACAAAGCCAACCAGAAAATTAGAGTTGTGCGCATATTGTCTTGTCAAGCTGTTTCTGTCTTTGTGTGTGTTTGTTAAAGGTTTCATGTTTGTGGTGAAAGATTTAAAATGCAGCTGGAAAAAACTTCTAAGGAACTTCTAAGGTCTGTAATTAGTGAGAACATTGGGAAAGAATTCCCACTTTAGGCTTTCAGTAGGAGTAGGAGATTAAGACTTTTTTTGGGGGGGGGTCACCACATTGACCAAGTTGAGATACCAGAATAAAGTTAGATGATGAGTAATAGAATTAAAAAGCCAGGAGAGACTCTCCCAGAACTTAGTGGAAGGTGGAATCTGTTAGCAAGCAGCTTTAGACGGATAAGAATCTAAACCAGGCAAGGGCTGAGAGAGAGAAAAAGCTGAGAGTTTGAATTACTGTCTTTGCATCCTCCTGCCAATGTATGTGATATCACATCAATTTTTCTGTCTTTTAAGCATTAACATTATAAAAAGTTTGTGAAGGGTATGGAGGAAATAACAGCTCTTTTGATTTGTAAATTGCTAAGCATTAGCTTCCTCGATATTCTAACAGGTGAAGAGAAGCAGGACAAAAATGAGGTGAATATAATTTTAAAATTTGAAATGTAAAGAAAAATGGAGGTAGTCTGAGTAATGGGTTTGAAAGATTAGGAAAGAGAAATAAATGTTTGAGCGAAAATATGAAGGGTAGAAAAAATGGTTTAGAGACATATGGGGGTGGGCAGCAGTAAGCCCATATTCACTAAGCACCCCAATTCTTGGAAGGTTGTTCTGGGTGCCTTTGTGCCAGCTTCAGATAGTTTAAGCACATTGAGAGGGTCTGAGAGAGTTAAGTAGAAGAATTGAAAATGAAAATTTTGTAGCTTGGTTTGAAAACCAATAAAGTTACAGAGGATAAACCTGTAGAAAGGTGTTATTAAATCTAACCTGACATAAATATTGGCTATAGTAAAGATATTGGTTATTGTGATTTGAGATTATTATATAAAATCTTAAAATGTTTCCCTGTACTGTTGAATTAATTATTGGCACTCTGGAGGTTTATGCCTGGAAAAACTAGCCACACCCAGTCACTAAATCAAATTCCTTAGGTCTCTTTGCCTGGGCCAAACCCTTTAGCTAACCTGACGATTACAGGTGATTTCAAACTGTTTGTAAAACTTTATATGCATTTCCTAGTATACCGCCACATGTCTTTCTAAGGGAATGTATGAATTTGTGGATATTTACTTTCAAAGGGTCAAGAGTATTGGACTTTAAAAAAAATTAAAATGTTTATCATTGGTGATTATAAATCCAGATTTGATTTGATTTAAGTCAAAATCTATCCTGAAGGTATAAGAACAGTATCTGAGAGTGCTCTTCCTATCAGGATTAAGCACAAAAAGATAGTATTTGGCATTAAGAAATTTATTAACTGTATGACTCCAAGAAAGTTCTATTTACCTCATTTACTGTTCTGTAAGGCGGTAATAGTGGAACCCACTTCCCAAGGATGTTGTGAGGATCACATTATTGTAAAGTGCTTAACACAGTGACCGGCATATGCTAGATACAACATTATTATTATTTCTCTAATTTAATGTAACTGTTCCACACTTGATACCTTTGAAGTAGTTTTAAAATACCAAAAGTAATAAGGACAATCATTTCTATATGTGATAATCTGAAAATGCAATTGATGTCATCTGAATTTTATTGTTTGTGTTATTACTGTATTTCTAAATTGTATCGTATTTCTAAAATTCTCTTAGATTGTAAAATTTGAGAGACCATTGTGAGGTGGAAATGGTTTTAAAGTAATTTTTAATCCGGATTTTGTTGCATATGAATTGGGCCTTTAAAAAAAAAGAAGGATGTGATAATTTTTTTTGAAAACAACATTTAATGAGTAATATTTGGTTATAAACAAGTAATAGTAATACTACTGATATTTACAATGAGAGCAGATTTTTCATTTGAAATCTTGGCTATTATGAAAATATATAAGGTGATTTCAGGTTGTAGTTTCAACATATTAATGATGAAATGAATAATTCTCTGTGCAAGGTGATTTAGAAATGCATTTACCCAAATTGATAATGGGTTGTTTCAAGTTTAAAATACATAATAATGTGTAGGGTATTGTTACATTTCTAAATTGTGTAATTTGGTAAACAATTGTATCACCAATATTGTTAGAAAAGCAAATTCTCTTATAATCTAGGTGTTGTTAGATTAAGAATTGTACTGTTAGAGGAAAAGAAAAAAAATGAATGGGTTAGGAAGCTATTAGGTCATTTTACCTGACCATGTTTTGTAATGTTTTGAAGCACTGTAATTTAAGAAATCATAAACTCTCAAGTTTTATCTATATTTAAAAGGAAGTTTCAGCTAAAATAATTTGGTTCTCACTTATGAAAATTAAGAATGTTAACTAAGCTATTTGGAGTTATTGTTTAAATCAAGTATTTACAAAAGTATTTTTGTGAAAGGAAACTTGGTAATTTTGCAAAGAAAGGACCTTATAAAATCTCCTTGTAATTAATTTAGTTCAGGATAAATTGTAAGGTGTTTTTAAGAAAGGGAAATGCTTTTATGAAAAAATGTTTTGCAAAATCTTTGTATGATTTTTAGAATGCTTCCTAAATTTCCATTTGCAAGCTAATTTGTTGCAGTAATAGTTGATATTAATGACAATTATGTCCAAACCTACTGTGAATTTCAAGTTTCATTCCTATCTTTGTTGTGTCCTTCGCCTGGTCTTAAATGGGTGCTTTCTGAGAAACAGAGTCAGAAGCTCGTTAGGAGCAGCATCAGAGGTCTAAGGCTAGTGATTGATACTAAAGCAATTACTGTAATGAACTGTAAGTGGGAAAGATCTTGCTATTTTGATCTGAATTTATTCCCATGGCCTAGCAGGGGTTAAAATTAGTGTTTGAACTTATCATATGTATAAGATTCAATTTAATAAGGAACTAGAACATGTATAGGAATGCATGTTCCCTAACCGATATGAGATTATAGTCACATCTGAAACTCTGATTATTGGAACTTGCTATTCAAGACCTTATGGGACTGATAACTGACTTTATTATGAGTCAGGTATGGTTATCAAGGAATGCTGTTGAGCCACTGACCCATGATGCCAGCAACCTGTGGGGAGGGGTCTGTGAACTGCATCTATGAACTGCAGAGGGTGTTCTCATGGGAAGGTTGGGAGAATAACTATTCTGCATGAGCTGAGGTAGGATTCTTCTCAGTTTCCCCACTCTGACACCTGGCAGACTAAGCCTGGCTCAATGCAATTGGCTATCTACATAACTTCTGCCTAGAATTGACATGAAATTAGGGAAACATTGTTCCCTTACTATAGTTATGTCCTTATTTTTTTTATGGCAAATTTCTATAATCAAAAGTTTTGTAAGCCCAATATTAAATCTGTTAAATAATGGATTGATTCTGGAACATCTGAGCTTACTATAGTAAGATGCAAGTATAAGATTGAACTATTTGGCCTAGAATTTTAGAATTAAGTATTTAGCCTTGACATCTGTTACTAGTATATATTCCTGTATAATGTATGGGTATAACTAGATCAAGAACTTATGAAACCAGGATATTATTCTGTTATTTAGTTAATATCATACCTGTCTAAGTTTGCTATAATCAGTTAATGTTAAAAGAAGAATGGCTTGTGGTTTATCTTATAAATGCCTTAAAAGAAGTATTATGTATGTATTGGAGTCCATCTTTTTACAAAAAGTGTTCTGTTATTAATTCCTTAGTTGAATCTCATCCTCCTGATGGGGGAATGAATATGAAGTACAAACAACTTAAACTGGGTTCTGATTTTCTTGTTTTTATTTGAGTTTCTTAAACATGACAATTGGCTAAGGTTTCAACTTTAATCTTACAATAATAGAGACATAAAGGTTGAGTTAACTTTCATTATTTGACCTGGTTATTGGCAAGGTAATTTAAAATTGTGTTAAGATCAATTTTGTAGGAGATTTCAACAAAGAAAGAGGCTTTCTCTCTACAAGGAGTCTTTATGGGATGCTCTGCTGGAGACTGCTTGAACAGCACTCAGACCAGAAAACTTAATCAGATGATGTCCCAAAAACCAGAAGACTGTATGAGATGCCTTAAATGGACTATTTATTGTTTCCTTTTTCCCTTTGGGTCTCTGCATCAGTACTTACCAAGGGGACTGTCCCCTTTTGATTTGTCAGTTTTTGATCAATTTCTTCCCCTTCCCCCACTTCCCATATTGTTCCCAAGGTCCTCGATGAAGTGTTGACCATACCAGTTAGTGATTCATTGAGAAGGCTACGCCTCTCATTGGAATCAGATGGGGAAATGTGAAAAATGATTTCTCTTGATAATTTGTTTCTTGGAAACTCAGAGCTCCCAGCTGTGCCATCTTCTCCTGCCCCCGTCCCTCCCTTCCCAAACCTTCTGTCCAAAGTTCTTCAGAAGGACCTTTCTGATAAGGAGATTGCATTGAATCTTCTTGTCTTGATCAAACTCCAATCTAGGCCTGATGGTAGGTGATACCAACCTCTGTTAACCAAGATTAAGTGACCTAAGTCACATACGTACTCAAGACCTCATTTTAATATAATCCACCTCCTACTACATTAACCAATCACGGTTGATTGGCACCCCTTGGGAGCATCTACTCTTTGAAGGTCATATAACTGTGTACCCCAAAATCCCAAATTGAGCCAGTTCTGAACTGGCCCTCTTAAGGGGGCCTAGTTTTGAATTGAACTCCCATGCAATACTAGTCAAGCCAGTTTGAGAGAAATTAAACTGTGGACACGTGCACCCTAATCTTGTTTGTCTCTTTCTTAGAACAAACTCCGTAATAAAGTAGGGTTTGACATAGTGTGACTTGACTTATGGCAACCAATGCATTTGCCCTGATTGTAGTGGAGACCCGGGTTTCATTGTTATAAGGTTAACATATTCCTAACTGAATCAGTCCCAATGGCTATAGCAGGCTTGGGCTTGTGGATGGTTGTTCAGGGTGGTGTGTTAAGGATCAGTGTATTTGCAAATACCAAAGCTACCAATGTAGCTTGTTTAGTCCCAGGGATAAAAGAATGTAAGGCTTTGGTTAGGTGGGTCTCTTAGATGTACCCACTTGCCTTCCTGGGCAGGGATGATTAGTTTTTGGGCAGAATGTGTACCAAAGTATATCCTAGGGTCAAGTCAGCTTGGCACCTAGTGATAAAGGTCCCTGATATAGCACATACATCCCTGTAGCATTTATTTTATTAGTGAAGTGTGTGTGTGTGTGTGTGTGTGTGTGTGTGTGTGTGTATGTATGTATTGTAGTAGGGGTAAACTCACTGAGTGTGAGGAGCAGACATTTTCTTTATTATCTCTAATTGAACTGATTTGTGAAGTGTTTATGGTAACTTAATTTTTTGGTTAGGCCATAAGATTTTAGCACTGGAAGGGACCTAGGCATAGGCACATTGTTCTTGGACTAGGAGGCATCTCAGAGGTCATACAATCCAGACCCCTCATTTTATGCATAAGAAAACTGAGGCCCAGGGAGGTTGAGGGATGCCTAAGGTCAAACAGCTAGTAGGCAATGCAGCCAGTACTCGAATCCAACTCCTCTGAATCTCAGTTCAGTGTTTTCTCTATGAGCCTCTGGATATGAGATGCCACAGTGAGGAATCCTAGTGAAACCCAGCAGAGAAGCACACAGACAGCTGTGTGGTGGGCAGAGGCTTCCTGGTTTCTTGCTGACTCCAGAATCTGGTCTAGTGATGCATATTGCTCAGTGTGCTGGGTTCTGGTGTCTGCGGAGCTGCCTGTGAAGTGAGGGAGGAGGGGAAGTGGGGAGGGCCTAAAACTGCTTCTCTGTCTCTGCTGTTCCCCAGGGAGCTAGCTAGAGGAATCGAGGCTTCTGTTCTGTTGAGTCGAGCCATTAGAGTAGAACCGCCTCAAAGAGAGCCACCACACATCCTTATTTTCACACTTCTATTGAACACCAATCCTCAGATTTAGCACAGGTCAAGTTGTGCCTAAGTATTGAGTAAGACAGAGAAATGAGGAGTTCAAGGGCAGCGAAGAACATCATCATACTCAAAATCCCCTGCAAAAGATGGAAACCAAATGGTAATAGAATTAAAAACAGTCCTGAGCTTATGGTCACAAAGAGCTATTAAACCTAGTTTGGGGAGATGGCCACCCTTCATCAAGAGAGCCAGGCTGGAGACATCCACCCATTCATTGACCCATCCATCACGACTTAGGATCCATAGGGGAGGAATCAGTGCAGGCCCACAGGAAGAAAAAAGCCCCTGAACTTGGTTCATCATTCTTTTGTGGATTGCTCTTTGAAGACAGAAGTTGTTTCATTTTTTTTCTTTGTATTTTGGACCTCTAGGGCAGTACTTGACACATACTCAGTTCAGTTCATTTCAATTTGATTCAATTCTTGAGGTCATTCTTGACCCCCTCAGTGGGGTTAATTAAATCAATCAGTAATCACTTATTGAACACCCACTGTGTTTTAGAAACTAGGTTAGGCACAGGGAATACATGCTGTTGTTTGAACCTAGGTCCTGTGACTCCAGAGTCAGTGCTTTGCCTCCTATACTAGGCTATTTCTGTTTATTTGTCACTTTCTTCTCACTTCTCCCTTTTTTGAATTAACTAGGATCACCTAGATTGGAAGGAAGGAAGGAAAGAAAGGTAGAGGTTATGGGGGACTCCTTCATACCCCCACATTTAAATAAATCCTTGAAGACAGGTATTGTTTCATTTTTGCCCTTTTTTTGTGCTCAGTGCTAGCTCAGTATCTGACCCTTTTTTAAGCATTTTGTTGGTTTCTTTTTTGGATAGGACCTGAATTCGTTTTTCTAGGGGATTCCAAATGAGGAAGCTCCTTCTCCCAAGAAGTGTGATATTCTAGAAAGAGCATTAGTTTTGGAGTCAGAGAGCCTGATCTCAGATCTCGTCTCTGACACCACTTGTGTGTTGTGACCTTGCCAATGACTTAACCTCTCTGGGCCTCAGCTTTCTCCTCTGTGAAATGAGGGGGTTGGACTAGAACGCTTCCAAGGTCTTTTCCAGCTTTCAATCTTCATTCCTAATCTAGCTCTACATCTTATTTCCCTTCTGAATGTTGCTTGGGGGCTCTGTCCATAGTCACCTAGCCTGGCACATCGTAGTAGGCATTTAATAAAATGCTTGCTGATTAATTGATTGAAAAGAAATTGATGAAATATTTTGTTCATTCTTTTCTACATTAAATACAAGGCAGGTGCAACAAAGAAAGAAACATAAACTACAATTCTCTATTACGCTTGAGAGAGATAAAGATGTACACACAGATTGGGAGGGAGGGAGAGAGGGAAAGAGAGAGACACAGAGAGACAGAGATAGACAAAGACAGAGACAGAGGAGGAGGAGGAAGGAAGAGAGATGTAGACACAGAAAAGGAGGGAAAGAGACACAGAAAGAGAGAGATAAAAAAAAGACAGAGACAGAGAGAAGGAAGAGGAGGAAGGAAGAGAAATGTGGACACAGAGAAATATGTCTGCAGAGACATACACCCAGATACATCCACAAAGAAAAGACATACAGCAGCCCAGAGAAGCAGAGAGGGAGAGAGGCAGTGCTTTTCTGGCTTGCCATGTTCAGCACTCCTTAATGTCCTTTAAAGCTGGGGTGTGTTTTTTGCAAAGGAAGGCATAACTTAGCCTTCACTAGCCTTAGCCTTGTGGTGTTTGCCTTTTAGGCCAGATGAGAGAAAGAACATTAGCAGAGCTTTCCCTTGTTCTAAGTCTCCAGGTGAAGAAAGGCTCCCTTATCTGAATTACAAATAAAACAGAATTTAGAGTTTCCTCTTGGCTTCCTTGACTGAGTCCTAAAGAGACCAAAACAGTCTTCAGTTATATGATGCCTTGGGTTCTTGATGTGGTTAGGGCTTTCATCTTCTCCTGGGTTCCTAATATAGTTCCTGTTAATAAAAGCTGACACTATATAGTACTTTATAGATTGCAGAATACTTTACATGTATCATCACTTCACTGGAATCTCACAACAACCCACCTCTTAGATGAGGAAAGAAAAAGCTTTAGAGGGGCCAGGGGACTTGCTCATGGTCACGCAGCTAGTCAGTGTCAGAGGTGGGATTTGAACCCTGGTCTTTCTGATTTCAGGTCCAGCAGTCTGCCTACAAAGCCCTACTAATGCTCCTTCCATGATACCAGACTGCCTGGAAGAGGGAGTTCCATGATACCATGCTGTCTGTTCTGTTCTGTCCTGTTCTGACTTGTCAGCCATGTGAATTGGGGTTAGAATGATGCATATTGTGGAGGGCATTCCATTTGGAGAAACCAATTGTTGAGGACACTATAACTACTTCCTTTCCTTACACCCTTAGAACTTGGCCTTAGACCATCACTCAGTCAGCATATATTGAACACTGTGTGCCAGACATTGGCTAAGTACTGGGGATAATTTTTTTTTAAAGGTGAAAACACTCCTTGTTCTGAAGTAGCTTATCCTCAAATATAGGAGATAATGCACATATGTGGAGGTACATAAAAGAGGATACAAAGTAGATAGGTGCAAGGTAATTTTAATGCGGATGGAGCAGGTGTGGGCGGTAGGAAAGACCTCCTGTGAAAGATAGGACTTCAGCTGAACCTTAAAGGAAGTCAGAGAAGCCCAGAGGCCCTGGCAAGGAAGGAGAACCTTCCAAGGATGGGGAAGATCCAGGGCAGAGGTAAGGAGCTGGGAAAGGAATTGTCACATGGGCAGAGCAGAACGTTGACTGGGCTAGAAGGTGTGTGGAGGGCAGTAATACGATACAAGTAGAAAGATAAAAAATGGGACAAGGTGGTGAAGGGCTTTAGATGCTAAAGAGGAGTTTTATTTCATGCCAGCGGTAGAACAGCATTGCTGACATTTACTGAATGGGTGTGTGTGTGTGTGTGTGTGTGTGTGAGTGACGCTTTCAGAGCTTTAGGGAAAGCTCTTTGGCACTGTGTAGAGGATGGATCTGTGACCAGGAAACCAACGAGCAAGGTAGTCCATTAATACCAGCACAAGACGATGTATGTGGGCCTGAAACTTTGCAGCTGAGTAAGTTCATTTCCAAGAAATATCATAGAGAAATGCCAAGCACCTGTAACTGCTTGGCTCCATGATGCTAACATTTTGAACCTAGAGAACTAGAAAAATGATCATGACTTCAATAGTCACAAGGAAGCTCAGAAAAAGGGAAGGTTTTTTGGAAAAGAGGGTAAGTTCTGTTTTGAACATGTTGAGTTTGAGATGCTAAAAGGACATCCATTTTCAGATACCCAGTAGGCAGCTGGTGATTCACAACTGGACCTCTGAAAAGACACTTGGCCTTGATATGTGGGTCTGGATTTCATGTGCATAGAGATGGGCGTTGAACCCATGAGAACTGCTGAGATCATCAACTTGAGGGTAGAGAGTGAAGAGAGAGCCCCAGATAGAGCTGTGGGAGTTGCCTACAGCTAGTGAGTGTGCCATGGATGAAAAACCAGCAAAGGACACTGGGAAGGAACCATCATTATCCAGGAGGAGAAGCAGGAAAGAAGAAAGGGTTTTCAAGAGATGATAACAATGTCCAGTGCTGAACAGAGGCCAAGGAGGAGGATCTACAAAAGGACTGGGTGGCCCAGTGCATGGAATGCTGGGCCTGGAATCGGGAACACCAAGTTCAAATCCAGCCTCAGAGTATGAACTTGGGCAAGTCACTGACCCTGTTTGTTTCCATTTCAGCTGCAAAATGTGAATAACAGCAAGCATCTGCCTCCCAGGGTAGGCAGCTAGGTGGTGCAGTGGATAGAAGCCGGCTCAGATACTGACTAGCAGCGTGACCCTGGGCAAGTCACTTAACCCTGTTTGCTTCAGTTTCCTCATCTGTAAAATGAGTTGGTAAAGGATGGCAAACCACTCCAGTATCTCTGCCAAGAAAACCCCAACTGGGGTCACAAAGAGTCAGATACGACTGAAATGACTGAACAGCAACAACCACCTCCCAGCGTCGTGAGAATAAAACAAGATCCTGCTTGTGAAGCATTTGATACAGTGCCTGGCACGTAAGTAGTAGGCATTATATATGAATGCTAGTTATGATTATTAATATTAATTCACAAGGTAGTCCAATCAGTAGGTCAAGTATACCATCCTGTTCTAGGTGCTGGGGATAATGTCCCCCGGGCCTGGAAGGCTCTTTCTTCCTTCTCATCTCTACCCTTCAGCTCTCAGTTAAAATCTCACCATTTGCAAGAAGCCTTCCTCATTTCTTCTTAATCTTAGTGCTTTCCCTTTGAGATTGTGCTCCCCAGTTTATCCTGCATATAGCTGGTTTGTACATAATTACCTGTGACTTATCTCCCTCATTAGAGTGCTTAGCACAGTGCCTAGCACATCAGTAGGCATTTAATAAATGCTGGTTGACTGACTGCCAGACTAACCTGCCTACAGGGAGTACAGAAATGGGGGGGGGGAGTCACAATTACTACATTGATCTTTTCAAAAAAATAATTGCTAGGATTGTCCTAATAATTAATGCCTCCACAGCTGAGAAGGTCAGAGATGTCATGAGCTGAATCTCAGGATGACTGAGGGCAACTTGTCAACTAGCGATCAAAGAGATATTTCATTTTATAAACTCAGACTTGAGAAGGGAGCGTGGGCTAGTGAGAGAGGCCTGGCCTTGGAAGCAGGAAGACCTTGGTGGCAAGTTCTGTTTCTGACACATATGTGTTGCATGATCCTGAGAAAGTCTTGGAATCTCTTGGTGTACCAGATGATTCTCAAATGACCCACAGATATTATAGCAATTGCCAGTCTGCTTAAGTGGAAGGAGCTTACACATGAGTAGGCAACATTCCTTGCACGAGTGAAATTACAAACCTGGAGGGAAATTAGGAAGTATTAGGAAATGGCTTTTCAGGCCACAAAAATGACCCACCCAGAGCTAGGAGAAACCTTGTTTTGCCTAATAAAGACAGTTTCCTCAAGTTTCTATTCTTTTCCAAACCTAAAGGGCTCATTTACATATACAGTGTTACAGTGGGAAGGTTTTAAGTCAGAGGACGGGGGGGTTTGAATCTTGACTCTGCTAGGTGACCTTGAGCTTCTTAATCTCATCTATGAAATGTGAGCTCTTAAGTCTCTTCTAGCTTTAAAATGTCTGATCCCATATGACAGCGCCTCAAACCTTTCCTTCCTCGTTGGAGTCCATCGGAATCTGAGCCAAGCTCACGCTTTAGGCCTCTCCTGAAAGACTCCTGATACTTACAGTTAAAAGGATAGAGATTCCAGCACAAATAGGACCTCCACCAACATAGCCACACAGGTAGTTCCTATCCAGAATGAGGCTGAATGAGAGAAGAACTATCCCAGCCAGTGCAGCCATAGAGCTAAGTGTGTTTACAACCAGACTCATTTGTCCCTGAAAGAGAAGAAAAGTGTTTGGAAAATAGTCAGGACCAAAAACCCTACCCCTTGTAGGTCAGGGAAGGTGCTAGACATCTGTTATCTGTTGTTTAAGTATGTTTGGCTTTAGGCCTTTTTGATAAATATGCCACTTCTTATCTCTTAATACAAAAATAAAAAAAAACCTGACAAAACAAAAACACCTTCCTGTTTCCTACTAAGAGTTAAATTACAAACCACATCTACTGCTAAAAGAGCCCATCCACAGACCATGATTTTGAAACAGATTGAACTGGAATCCCTGTTTGGCCGGGGCTGAATGGAAGGCCCTTTGAGACAGGGTGGGAGTCATTTAAATGACCTTCACCTAGGAGCACCTGAGGCCTGGTCCTGTTCCTTCTGCCTCTGAATATCTGACCTTGGGCAGTGAACAGTGGGAGCCAGGCAGCTAGACCAAGCTGCTGGTTTGTGGGCCCAGTGATCTTTCGGAAGCCCTTTGTGAGGCTGGGAATTAAACCTTCTGATGTTTAGATGATTAAGAGAGGGGAAACTTACAAGATATTTTGTGGTTCTCCTTTCAAATGCGATTAAGAAGGATCCTGAATTAATGTACTGTCAAGAAAAGAGAGAATCCATTAGTCACTGGAATCTATATTGGGGTCCTATGCCAGTTTTCCTTGCTAAAACACCATTTCTTTATTCCAGGGAGCCTCCTCAATCTTAAGGGAAGCCTGGCAGCCAGGAGAATTGTTCTCAGATCAGCCCGCTAAACAGGTGGATTTCCTTGGACACTCTGCTTAACATCTGTGGGCCTCAGTTTCCTCCTCTCTGAAATCAGAAGGTTAGGCCAGTTGGCCTCCAAGGTTTCTTATAGCTCCAAAATTCTATAATTCAGTTTACACTAAGCCTCAGCAAAAGTCCTGGGTTTGAATCCTGGCTTTTCCACTGACTAGCTGTGTGACCCTGGGCCAATCATTGCACAGCTTAGTTTCCTCATCTATAAAATGGGGATAATAATAGTTCCCACCTCACAGGGTGGTTGTGAGCATCAGAATGCTGTTTTTGAGGGTCTGAAGGGCTATCTTATGGAAGTACGTTCCATTAGTTTTGTTCTGCTTGGCCCCAGAGAGCAGAATTGGGAGCAAGGGGTAGAAGGTTCAGAGAGGCCAACTTGGGCTGAATGGCCTGTCCAGTAGCGCTCCAACAGGAGAATGGACTGTTTGTTTCCCATTCAAGGCCTTCAGGTAAAGGCTGGATGACCACTTATCAGATAGATTGTAGTAAGGATTTCTTTTTTAGGTGCTACATGTCACAGTGGGCAGAGTGCTGGGCCGGGAGTGAGGAAAACCTGAGTTCATATGCAGCCTCAGACACTTACTAGTTTTGTGACCCTGGCCAGCCTCTGTCTGCTTCAGTTTCCTCATCTGTAAAGTGAGGGTAATAAGAGCACCTATCTCCCAGGACTGTTGAGGATAAAATGAGATAATTTTGGTAAAGTGTTTTGCAAATCTTAAGGCACTCAAGAAATGCACTTCTCATGAATTATTTTCTGGTGTAGGTTCTTTGAGATAGACTCTGAGATGCCTTCTAGTTTTTGAGATCCTGGGATTTTTCTGCACATGGTAAGTGATTATTAGGATGAGATACTACCACTGACAAAAGTCTTCAAGATCCAATCAATCAATCAATCAGTAAACACTTATTAAACAGTTATTGTGTTATAGGCATTTTGCCAGATGTTGGGGATACCCTCAAGGAACTTACAAGGGGAAACACCATGGATAAGCATAAGTATTAGATCTGGAGTCCTTCTGTGGGCCCAGGCACTAGTAGCTGGGGGAATCTGGAGAGGCCTGCCAGAGGAGGTGGTCCTTGAGCAAGGAGCAGGGAATTTGAAGGGTCTTAGGAGAGGAAGGGATCTCAGCAGATGGCTCAGGAGAGGGGAATGTCAGTGACCCGAACTAGCAGGGCCACTTTTGGCCAGAGGGCAGAGTTCATGAAAGGGAGTAATGTGTAGATTGGTGGGGAAATGTATGCCAGATGGTCAAAATCTTTAAGTGACAAAATGAGACTTTTTTTTCTTTTCCTAGAGCTTTTTGAACTGGGAATGGACGCGGTCAGATCTGTGCTTTAGGAATAGCACTTTGGGAGCTGTGAAGGGGATGGGGACTGGAATAGAGAGAGATTTGAGGCAAAGTTGAAGGCTGTTTTTGTAGCCTCGGTAAGAGATCCAGAGGGGCTGAGTTAGGTGGTGGCCATGGTATGAGCAGAGAAAATGAATCTCTAATGCCAGAATGTTAGGCCCCGTGGTGATGATGCTTTAGAGAAGATGTTTTAGGCAGAGCCCTTGCCTCAAACTTCCTCTGACTCCTAGGGGTTTGGGAATGGCTTTATGCCCATAGTTCCCATGTTCACTGTACTCACGCATGCTGCTCCCCAGAATGGATACCCTGAGATAAAGATGAAGGGAAAGCGCGGGTATGGAGGGACTCGAGTAAAAAGTAAGACTGCCCCAAAGCAAAAGTTCATCACACCAATTAGGACCTGAATAGCCTGGAAATAGAAAGAGCATCGTGGTCAGCAAGTGCTTCCTGGCGGACCTGTCTCCCGAGAGGCTCAGCCCTGCTGTCTTTTGGGAGCTCCTGAAGGGCTTATCCTGACTCTTCTGTGTTACTGCTCTTCAACATTCTCTTCTTCCCTACTTCCTCATTCTGCTTCTGGCTAGAGGTGAGCCTGACAGGAGGCAGACTGCGCTGCCAACAGGGAGGTGTAAGGCAAAGAGAACCACAGCTTAAGGTCGGAAAGCAGGGTGGCCCAGTGGAAAAAACACAGGGTACTGATTACTTATATGCCCCTGGACAAGTCACTTTAGCTCTCTCTGCCTCAGTTCCTTAACTGTAAAATTAGGAGGGTGGATTCAATTGCTTCTGAATTTCATTCCAATTCTAAATCCCCGATCCCATGCCAGTTTTTTGATGCCCATAGACTCAATCTCTCTACTGTGATGAGCTCTTTTCCTTTACCTTTGTTCTGTGTCCCAGGCCCCTATTCTGGCTAATAACCCTGTTGAACAGCTGTATTTCACCTAGAGGCTCTCATTCTTCTTTCTGGGAAAAAGTTTTGGAGACTATTCCAATGCACCTTGCCTAGGAGCTCAGCTTTAGACTTAAAAATGCTTCTGCAAAGGCTCTTGGTGCACAGGGGAAAGAGTATTCCCTGTTTGAGATTCAGAAAATGGGTTCACATCAGGGATCGGCTTCTTCTGACTTGTGGTCCCTTGGGCAACTGGGGTCATTTGCCTTGGCCTTCATTTTCTCAGTGAGGGGGCTGGATTGGATGACCTTTGGCTTCCCTTCTGGTTCTATTTCTGTCATCGCAAGGCCTCAAATGCTTTTAGCTCTAAGGGTAGGAAACCTACAGCCTCAAGGCCACATGTGGCCTTCTAGGTCCTTGGGTATGGCCTTTTGACTGAGTCCAAATTTTATGGAACATATCCTTTTATTAAGCGGATTTGTTCTGTGAAGTTTGGAATCAATGAAAGGGTCACACTTGAGGACCTAGAGGGCCACGTGTGGCCTTGAGGCTGCAGATTCCCCACCTCTTGATTATCTTCTAGTACAGTCTAGAGGTCTCAGGAATTGTTAGGTTGAGGCAGGCTCTCTCCTGCTTTACTTGATAGCAAATCCAGTTCCTCAACATATTCCAGACTTGGGAGTTTAGGGATTTACTGTGCAAGCATTACTTTTATGTAAGACCAACTTCCTGGCCCCAAATACAAATGCCCTTTCCCTCCCTGCTCACTCTCTCTATATATCTATATATATTCTATATATATATACACACACACTATATATATATATACACACTCAATCTATATATATTGATATATAGATATCAATAATTCTGGGTGGAAACCTGGCATGTAAGCAGTCAACCACAAAGATTTGTGTCTATGAATCTGCTAGTGATTATGTCACTTGCAGACATTCAGTAGGCCTTTGAACCAGAGTTGGAATCAGTTATTTTCTTAAAACTATGACTCCCTATCCCTGGTCTTTCTTTTTCCCCTTTTATGAATTACAATATGGGTCTGACTTACCCCCATGATCCTCATTTCTGTAGCAAGGAAATGTTCTAGACCGGTTTTTTTGGCAAAAGCAGTTGTTTTTAGCCCACTGTGGACATTCAAAACCTTCTGAGGTAGCAGCAGGAACACTGATTTGGGTGTGGGTGCTGACTTGGATTCCATGGTCCTGCCGTTGATTCCACGGCAGAAATAATGTCAGTAAAATTGGTGGGCAGGCATCACAGCCAAGATCGTGTTCCACTCCTATGCCAGGTTCACCTGGAGAGTTGGACTATTGCTATACATCGCATTAGAATCATTCAGTCATTGAGTCATAGTATCATGGAACCCTGGAATGCCAGAGCTAGAAGGAACCTCCAGAGAGGCTGTGGAGGAGGCCTGGACTGAGGTCGGGGACTGAGACTTAGATTCTGGTCCCAGCTCTGCCATTCACCTCGGGCATGGTCTTTGGGCCAGATCTCCACTTCCTCACCTGGAGAATGAGGAGGGTGTTGCCCCAGAGTATTGTTTCTGGAGGTCCCCTTAAACATTAAATTCAACAATGTCATCTCATTCAGTCCCTTCTTTTCAGGTGAGGGATTTGAAGGGGAATCTCCTAGGACAGATAATTTCTCATTCCATTCTGAAAGAGCCCCAATGCTGAGGGCTTTGTCCTAGGATGTCAAGACTGAAATGAACCTTAGAGGCTGTCTAGCCTGATGCCCTGCTTTTGCCAGATGGGCCTAGTGATGTGGCCCTAGTCTCTTAAGGAGGTGCCAGCTAAGCAGCAGAACCAGGCCAGCATCGCCCAACCCCAAGTTCTGTCTCCTGCAGCTTATGAAGAACTTCCTGGTGTCCCACCCCAGTTTCTCCTGTTTAATATTTCTGCCACTTGAGGTCATTTTGGGGTATGTGTGGGCTGGACAAGATAGCCGCTGAGGGCCCTTCCAAGTCTCAGATTCTGCAAAGCTTTTATGATCTTTTATAGTCTCCTGTTGACCCAGAGAACTCTTGGTCAGCATCCTTCTCATAAAATTCCTTTTTAACTGGAACGATAATGAAGCTTCTTTTCTCTAGGCTTGAGCAGATAGATGCTTATTTTTTTCTCCTTAGCATGCCTTTTTCACCTCTTGATTCATTTCCCATGTGTTTGAGTATTCTTTTTTTTGTTCCTTCATGTCTTTTTTAAATGCGTGGGGGACAAAAGACATATTGCCAATCGTGTCTGAGCAATCTCTCTCTTTTGCTTTGCAGAAACAGCCTGTGTAGTGAAAAGAGGCCTGGACTTAGGGTCTGGAGACCTGGGTTTACATTATGGATCTAATACTTATTAGTTGTGTGAATTTAGACAAGTCACTTTCCCTCTCTAAGCCTCAGTTTTCTTATGGGTAGAATGACATTTTTGGACTAAATTATAATAATAATAGTATATATCTATGTACGTGTAAGACACACACACACACACACACACACATACATACACACATCACTTTATGGGGCAGCTAGGTGGTACAGTTGGATAGAGCACTGGACCTGGTGTCAGGACAATAGGTGAAGTGACTTGCTCAGGGTCACACAGCTAGTAAGTGTCTGAGGCCAGATTTGAACTCAAGTCTTCCTGTCCTTAGGTCAAGCACTTTATCCACTGAGCCACCTAGCTGCACTAATAATAATAATAATAATAATAGCATTTATATAGCACTTTAATATGTGCAGAGCACTTTGTAAATATTAATCTCATTTGATCCCTGGGAGGTAGGTGCTGTTATTATCTGCATTTAAGAGATGAGCAAAATATAGCAGACAGAGACTGATTTGCTGAGAGTCACACAACTAAGTAAAAGTCTGATGCTGATTTTGAACTTACGTCCTGCACTCTGAGAAATAATCAGGCCAAATGTCCCAGCATTGTTCCTCTTTCTCTGCTGTGCCTATATTTGTTTTTCCCTCATAAATCTCATCATCTTTTCTCCCTCTGGTTGTGTGGTTGGGAGCTAGCTTTAGGTTACCTTTCTGTCACTTCATAAGCTTGTTTATTTCAGTGAATACTCCCCAGCCCCACAGTATAACTCTGGTGTGCTGGCTCTGTACAATCTCTGCTACTTGCAGGAAGAGTCAAAGCCAAAGAAGTCTTGATGCATCTTAAGGAGCGCACAAGACACGGGGACACGGCTGGTATCGCTGCAGCAACGTGGGTGGTGCATTTCACAGCATACACACATCTTGACAATTCTTCTTCTTGACCTTTCCTGTCTTGTTCCTGGAGAAGCTAATCCAAGTACTTAGGTGCTCTTCAGGGCTCTCATGCTGGGTTCTTATCCTACAGTCTGTGAACTTAAAGTGTTATCTTTATTTCAATATAATTAGATTCCATTGTTTATCCTATATACTTTATTTTATGCATTTTAAAAGCATTCTGAGAAGGAGGTCCCCAGCCTTCACCAGATGTCCAGTAGAGTTCAGGACACAAAAAGGGTTAAGAACCCCTGCTCTAGGTTGTTTCATATTTTGTGAGTGTCAGAGCAAAGGCTGTCCCTCTTTTAAGAATCTCTTCTTATCTGATTACTGTCCTTCTTCCCCTCCCCTGCCCCTTCTGAATGATATCCTTCATGACACTTCTTGAATATATTGTTGTTGATGATGTGTGGATATATGTGTGTGTGTGTGTGTGTTTATGTGTGTGTGTTGTAAAAGTAAAGAATGAGAAAAGAAGTGAGAGATTTTAAAGAAGGAATTGGAAAAAGAATACAGAAGTTAGTACAGGAGGTATAAAACTTTACTCATGTAATAGATGCCTTGAAAATTAGATCGGACAAAACAGGGATTAAGGACTCCATGAGATAACAAGGAATACTAGTACAAAATAATAAGACTGGGGAAAAAAATCAGAAAATGTAAAGTATTTCCTATCCAAAACAACTGACCTAAAAAATAGGTCAAGGTGAGATAATTGAGTAATCATCAGATTACCCAAAAACCTTAACCATAAAAAAACCCAAAAAACAACCAAACACCCTAAATCTAGATACAATATTTCAAGAAATGATGAGTGAAAAATTGCCCATATCTATTAGAACCAGAGAGCAAAGGGAAAATAGAAATAATATCCTAGTAGCTTCATGGAAGAAAGTCCAAAATAAAACTCCCAGGAATACCATAGCCCAAATCCATAGTTTTCAGTTAAAAATAAAACTCCTTAAAGCAAACATAAAGGAAGAATCTAAGTACCAAGAAACCACACAGTTAGGCTCCTAGAGTCTCATGGAGGGGGTAAGGAAGTCAGAGGGCCTGGAAAAAGTCTTTTTCTCTTTTGATGATCTTAAGAGAAAAAAGAAAAAGGAAAAAGAAAAAGATGTACCAGGGAGGAGAGAGAGAGGGAGTGGAACTTATCTTGAATAATTGTGGTAAAGAAGACCCTACAGTGGAGCACACAGTAAGGTGAGCTTACCACACGGCCCCACTTTCATCTGAAGCAGACAAAAGAGGTTTGAAACACACACACGCACACACACAGTCTAGTATAGAAATACGTTAAGGTGAATAGAGAATCGGTAGGGGACAGGGAAAGGGGGATTAAAAGAGAAGGTACATACGGAAGGAATTAGTCATAAAATATAAATGATTATCAAAAAACCTAAGGTCTTGGCAACTGGTCCCATCACTTTCTGGCAAACAGAGGGAAAAAATGTCAGATTTTATATTTTTGGGTTCAAAGATCACTGCAGATGGTGACTGCCACCATGAAATAAAAAGACACCTTTTCCTTGGAAGAAAGCTATGGCTAATCTGGACAACATACTAAAAAGCAGAGATATCATTTTGCCAACAAAGGTCCATATAGTGAAAGCTATGGTTTTTCCAGTAGTACTATATGGCTGTGAGAGTTGGATTATAAGAAAAACTGAATGCCACAGAACTGACACTTTTGAATTGTGGTGAGGATAAGATTTTTGAGAGTCCCTTGGACAGCAAGGAGGTCGTATCAGTCAATAATTAAATTAATTCAAGCTATTCACTAGAAGTCAAATACTGAAGCTCATTGGAAAAGATCCTGATGTTGGGAAAGATTGAAGGCAAAAGGAAAAGAGCATGACTGACAGAGGATAAGATAGATAGTGTCATGAAAACAATGGTCATAAATCTGGACAAATTTTGAGAGATAGTGGAGGACAGAAGGGTCTGGAATGCTATGGGCCATGGAGTCACAACAGTCAGACATGACCAAACAACCCAGCAACAGCCACAGCAGCAACAAAAAGTCATAAACACAAACTCCAACTTTGGAGGGTGGAGGGTGAAGGGAAGAGTAAAAGGAAAGAAAGAGAGGTTAAGAATCTGGGATGGGGGGCTGGGAGAAGTGAAGAAAAGGAGAATAATTCAGTAGGAACAGATTGCATCGGATACAGATCGCTAGCACAGAACACATTATTCCATCAATGCTACTTGTCAAGAGGAGGACAAAAGGAAAAGAGGAAAAAGGACACAAGAATTGAATGGAGGAAAACACACAGTTAACAGTTATAAATATGGATGTGAATGGGGTGAACTCACCTGTAAAATGTAGAGGGGCAGTATAATGGTAGTAAAAAGCAAAATGCAACAGTGTGTCATTTACAAGAAATATTCCTACTAATAATAAGTATTAATATAGCACTTTAAGGTTTGCAAAGTGATTTACATTTGTTGTCAGTTTGGACTTACAATCTTGTAGAGTACCGGATATTAATACCATTTTACAGATGAAGAGTTTGAAATTGGGTGAAGTTAAATGATTTACTCACTTGAAACAGAGATATTGAAATGTAGTTAAAAATAAGAGACTGGAGAAAAATCTGTTATGCCTAAAGCAGCTATTGCTGTTGCTGCTGCTGCCTTTTTTGGGGGAAAAAAGCCAGATAGAGAGGGAAGGAGAGGGGGAACCAGGATCCAGGTTCTGAGCTTCCTTCTAAAGACCTTCTTGTTTAGTCAGACCATAAGCAAGAGGATCACGCAGGAGAGAAGTCTCTTAGCCCTTTCCCAGGCTCCAATCATAATCTAGCTGTGAGTATGGAAGACAGGGAGGAGGAGGCAGTGGGTTTTGTAGCATCTTAGACAAGAAACCTAGAGTAGGCGGCTAGCTAAGGGGCTAGGTTAGAGTTGATGGAGGACCTTCCCAGTATCTTCTACCTCCTGTTTCCCTTGGAGTTTGTGTGTGTGTGGGGTGTGTGTGTGTGTGTGTGTGGGGTGTGTGTGTATGTGTCTGTGTGTGTGGGGGGTGTGTGTGTATGTGTCTGTGTGTGTATGTGTGTGAGAGAGAGAGAGAGAAAGAGAGATCAGGCAAGGTGTTTCAGAACCCAAGAAGGGGCTCACTTGCCAGACTCTGTGCCTCAGCGCCGATGGTGAGAATCATAGTCACCTTCCTAGGGAAAAGAGTCATCATAATTATAATTAAAAAGGGAGGGAGCCATAAGATGATTGAACCACTTACTTGTTTGGCTGTAGTCAAGTCACACAAGTTATCTTTCTCCTCTTTCGTTTGAAGTGGGGTAGTGGCAGTGGTGGAGGATGAAGAGAGATTTTAAGTGAACGCTGCAAAAAACAAAAACAAAAAGAAAAAACACCTTGCTCAGGCTGCAATATATACTTTTATCCACAAGAGGGAGATACACACTCTCTGAATGTCATAGCCTCTAATGTTTAAGGGAAAAGTTAATTGCTTGGCAGGAAGTAGATTGTAAAACTATAATAGTTGATCTCAATCTGGACAAATCAAATGAATAAACAAGAAAGAAGTCAAGGACCTGAATAAAATTTTAGAAAAGTTAGCCACGATAAATCTTTGGCAATTATTAAACTGGAATGAAAAAGGTTATAAGAATTTCTCAGCTAAGCGTGTCAGTTTTACAAAAATTGAGCATATATTAGGGTATAAAACCTTCTAAACGATGCAGAAAATAAAAAAAATATATATTAAATATACCTTTTAGGGACCACAACACAATAAGAATTATAAAGGCTCTTTAAAGAAGTGATTGTAAATTTATCCGAGACTAAATAACTGTAATCCTAAAGAATTTATTGGTCATAAATTGTTTGGTTATAAAATGAATTAAAAAAAAAATCAAACCCTGGCATTCACTGGAATTCTCTTGGCCCTACAGAGGAGGTAAGCTGGTGAATATAAACATTCCTATCAGGCCCCCACCCCTATGGTTCAGCTAATCCTAATAGCTTTTGTAGTTCAGAAGCAGGGAGCCCTTAGAGTACAAGACAACAGGATTTTAGGGGTGTTGGACTGGCGTGAATATATCACAATTGCTTCATACATAATGCCTTGCACTGTTCTGAGCACAAAAAGCACTTAATAAAAATTTAGGTATTATGAAATTAAAAAAAAATTCATTGGTCAAAGAGCAAATTGTAGAAACAACAGAAAATTTTGTTGATGAAGTAGATAACATACTAAAACTTTTGAGATGCAACCAAATCAGTCTTTGGGGAAATTTTGTATCTTTAAATACTTTGATCAATGAAAATGAGAAAGAAAAAAACAGTGAATTAGATATATTACTTGAAAAAACCCCAACAAATTTTAATACAGTAAGTAAATATCAAAATTGAAATTATGAAATTAACTAAATTAAAATAAAAATAAACTAGCAAACATTCAATTGATAAATGAAACTAAAAGCTCTTATAAAAAAAAAACCTCCTCAATTAGGTATGCTATCAGCTATTTTGATTAAAAAAAAAGAGAGAACCAAATTTGTCAGTACTGAAAATATAAAAAGTGAAATCACAAGAAATAAATGAGAAACAAAGGAAATTATTAGAACATATTTTTACCTAATTGTATGTCAGCAAAACAGACAATTTAAATGAAGTAGATGAACATCTAAAGACCTCAAAATGGTGAGATTTACAGAACAAGAAAGAAATTTTAAATAATCTAATCTCAGAAAAAGAAGTTGAATAAACAATAAATAAGTACTGAAAGAGGAAAAATCCTAGGACCAGATGGATTTATAATTAAATTATATCAAACATTCAAAGAACAGTTAATTCAATATTATATAAATATTTTACAAAAATATAAGAAGACGGGATCCTACTAATTTACTTCCATGATCCAAATATCATTTTGATATAGGCAGATACAAATCAAAGAAAGAAAACTGTAGATCAGTATCTCTCATGAATATGGGTACAAATTTTTTAATCAAATTAACCAAAGGTTTATCTGTTTTATTGGCTTTTTCATAAAACCAGCTCTTAGTTTTATTTATTAGTTCGATAGTTTTCTTAATTTCAATTTTATTAATCTCTCCTTTCATTTTCAGAATTTCTAATTTGGTATTTAATTGGGGATTTAAAATTTATTCTTTTTCTAGCTTTTTTAGTTGTATACCCAATTGATTGATCTCTTCTTTCTCTATTTTATTCATGTATGCATTTAGAGATACAATACTTCCCTAAGAAAGCTGCATCCCATAAGTTTTGGTATGTTGTCTCATTATTGTCATTCTCTTGGTTGAAGTTATTGATTGTTTCTGTGATTTGTTGTTTGACCCACTCATTCTTTAGGATTAGATTGTTTAGTTGCCAATTATTTTTCAGTCTATCTTTCCATGGCCCTTTATTACATGTAATTTTTATTGCATCATGATCTGAAAAGGATGCATTTAATATTTCTGCCTTTCTGCACTGGATTGTGAGGTTTTTATGCCCTAGTACGTGGTCGATTTTTGTGTAGGTGCCATGTGCCATGGAGAAAAAGGTATATTCCTTTCTGTCCCCATTCAGTTTTCTCCAGAGGTCAATCATATTTAACTTTTCTAAAATTCTATCGATCTCCTTAATTTCTTTCTTGTTTATTTTGTGGTTAGATTTATCTGGTTCAGAGAGGGGGAGATTGAGGTCCCTCACCAGTATAGTTTTGCTGTCTATTCCTTTCTGTAACTCCCTGAACTTCTCCTCTAAGAATTTGGATGCTATACTACTTGGTGCATATATGTTTAGTAATGATATCACTTCATTGTCTATGGTACCTTATAGCAGGATGTAGTTTCCTTCCTTATTTCTTTTAATAAGATCTATTTTTGCTTTTGCTTTGTCTAAGATCAGGATTGCTACCCCTGTTTTTTTTTTTTTTTTTTTTACTTCAGCTGAAGTATAATATATTCTACTCCAGCCTTTTACCTTTAGTGTGTGTGTATCCCTCTGCTTCAAATGTGTTTCTTGTTGTAAACAACATATTGTAGGATTATGGTTCTTAATCCACTCTGCTGATTCTTCTTTATGGGAGAGTTCATCTCATTTACATTCATAGTTATGATTACTATCTGTGTCTTTCTTTCCATCCTATTCCCTCCCCCTCATTTACGTTTTTCTCTCTCCTTTCTCCCTTTCCCTCCTCACTAGAGTTTTGCTTTTGACTACCACCTCCCTTAGTCTGCCCTCCTTCTATTAACTCCCTCCCTTTTCTTCCCCTTTACCCTTACTGCTTCTTCTCTCCCTTCAATCTATCCCCTCTCTTTTCTTTCCCCTTTCCTCTCCTACTTCCTATAGGTTAAGTCAGATTTCTATACCTAACTGATTATGGTATTCCCTCTTTGAACCAAATCTGCTGAGAATAAGGTTCAAACAATGTTCATCTCCGTCCCTTCTTTGCCTCTATAGTATTAGGTTTTTGTGCCTTTTCATGTGATATAATTTACCCTTGTACTGCCTCCTCCTTTCCTCTTCTCCCAGAACAATCCCTTTTCACCACTTAATTAGATTTTTTATTATCACATCAAAGTCAGCTTATACCCATGCCCTCTGTCTAAGTATACCCCCTTTTAAATATCATAATAACATTAAAGTTCTCAAGAGTTACAAGTGTCATCTTCCCTTGTAGGAATGTTTGCTCTTATTAATAACATGTTTTTTTTTTTTTTCTTTCCTGTTTACCCTTTTATGCCTCTCTCTAGTCTTGTATTTGAAGGTCAGATTTTCTCTTGAGCTCTGGTCTTCTCATCAGGAAGGTTTGGAAGTCCTCTATTTCATTGAATGTCCATCTCCTTCCCTGAAAGATTATGCTTAGTTTCTCTGAGTAGTTGATCCTTGGTTGTAATCCAAACTCCTTTGCCTTACGGAATATCATATTCTATGCCCTCTGATCTTTTAGTGTAGAAGTTACAAGGTCCTGTGTAATCCTGACTGTGGCTCTATGACATTTAAATACTTTCTTTCTGGCTGCTTGCAGTATTTTCTCTTTGATCTGGTAATTTTGGAATTTGGCTATGATATTCCTTGGCATTTTCAACTTGGGATCTCTTTCAGGTGATCAGTGTATTCTTTCAATCACTATTTTACCCTCTGGTTCTAGGACCTGAGGGCAGTTTTCTTTGATGATTTCCTGAAGGATGTTTTTTCATCATGGTTTTCAGGTATACCAATAATTTCTAAATTGTCCTGGATCTATTTTCCAGGTCAGTTGTTTTACCAATGAGGTATTTTACGTTTTCTTGTATTTTTCATTCTTTTGTTTTTATTTGACTGATTCTTGATTTCTTATAAAGTCCATAGCTTCCACTTGCCCTATTCTAATTTTCAATGAGTTGTTTTCTTTATTAGATTTTGTATCTCCTTTTCCATTTGACTCATTTTACTTTTTAAGGAGTTCTCTTCAATGAGTTTTTGTGCCTCTTTTTCCATTTGGTCAATTCTACTTTTTAAAGAGTTGTTTTCTTCAGTATACTTTTTTTTTCCCATTTGGTCAATCATATTTTTAAGGACTTGTTTTCTACAGTTAATTTTTGTCCTTCTTTTCCCTGGCTATTGACTCTCTTTTGCATACCTCTCATTTCTTTTCCCAGTTTTTTTTTTTAAGTGAGGCAATTGGGCTTAAGTGACTTGTCCAAGGTCACACAGCTAGTACGTGGCAAGTGTTTGGTCTGAGGCCAGATTTGAACTCAGGTCCTCCTGATTTCAGGGCCTGTGCTCTATCCACTGCACCATCTAGCTGCCCCCCAATTTTTCTTCTACCTCTCTTATTTGACTTTTAAAATTCTTCTTGAGCTCTTCCAAGAAGGCTTTTTGGGCTTAAGACCAGTTCATATTCCCCCTTGAGGTTTTGAATGTGGGTATATTGACAACGTTGCCCTCTTCTGAATTTGTGCCTTGCTCTCCCCCGTCTCCACAATAAGAATCTCTGGTCTTTGTCTATTTCTGCTCTTTGCTCATGGTGTTTGCCTATTTCCTGACTTTAAGAAAAAAAAAAGTTGAGCTCTCTTGACGGAGCGAAGGGGGAACTTACCCAAGCTTCTCCTCCTGCTCACCCAGGCCTGGCGCTCGAATACTCGGCTCCCGCTCGCCCGGGCCTGGCGCTCGAATACTCGGCTCCCACTCGCCTGGGCCTTGCGTAGAGATGTTTTGCTGCTGGACGACGTCTGTCAGCCTGGAGCTTTGCCTCCCGGTGCTGCGCTTCCCAGAGTTGTGCTGAGGCACTAGGTGATTGGGCTGATGGAGAACACTGTTGCTCGTGGCGGTTTTCTGAGCTGGAGTCTTCTGGTTCCCCTGCCCATATTGAGGCTTGTGAGGGGGGCGTCCTGGTGTTGGTGCTTGCTCGGTCTACCACCTTGGGTCTTAGGATCCCCCCTCGGTGTGCTGAGGTGGGGCTTGCTGCTGCCTTGCTGGGATTCCTCCCATCTTGTACTGCTCCCCCTCCCTCGGAGTGAGAGGGGCATTTCCTGTTAATCTCCCACGTTTCATGGGCTACGAGACTGCTGCACCCTGTCTTTCTGCTGGCTCAGGGTTTTTCCTGGGTTGATATTTTCTGGGAGGTCAATGACGGAGGGTGAGAGCAACTTACTTCTCACTCTGCCGTCTTGGCTCCCAAAAGCAGCAGAGGGGTACAAATATTTTAAATAAAATACTGCAGCATAAAATATAGCAAGTACAGCAACATTGACATGAAGATTATACACTGTGACCAGGTAAGATTTATACCAAGAATGAATGATTGGTTCAAATAAAATCTACAAACATAAAAGAGTATATTAATAACAAAATAGTAAAAATTATATAATAATATCACTCAATATATGTAGAAAAAATTTTTAAAAATATAATGCTCATTTAAAAAAAGCTACAAAGTTTAGAAATAAATGGACCTTTCCTTAATATGATAAATAGTATCTGTCTAAAATTGAGAGCCAACATTATATGTAATGAAATTAATTTTTAGGCCTTTCCAGTAATATCAAGGAAGAAATAATGATGTGTGATATCACCACTACTATATGATAATGGTGTTAGAAATGCTAGATAGAGTGCTAAGACAAGAAAAAAAATGGATGGAATAAGCACGAAGAAGAAACAAAATTATTGTTTTTTTTTTCAATAATGTGATAGTCCACTTAGAGAGTCAACTAAAAAAATAGAAACAATAACTTAAGCAAAGTGGTAGGACATAAAATTCTGCAACAAATCATTAGCCACTCAATACATTGCCAACAAAACAGGAAGAGATAAAAAGAAAAATTTCGTTAAGAATAATTACAAAAATGTATAAAACATTTGGGAATCTGTCTAATAAGACATGCACAGGAAACATTTGAATAAAACCATGAAATATTCTTTACGGAAATAAAGACAGACCTAAATAACTGGAGTGACAGTAACTTCTCATGTTTGGACCATGCCAATATAATAAAAATGATAATACTACCTCAGTTAATTTGTATATAGAGTGCCATAATAATCACACTGCCAAAGGATTTTTTTCTGATTGAAAAAAATAATAAAATTCATCTGGAGGAGCAAAATGTCAAGATTCCCAGCTATGGAAAAAAATGGTGTTGCAATTGAGATTTTAACAAAAGAGTAAACTGAGGCAGATCCCTGCGGAAGATGATATTTATTAGTAGGGGCATGCTACCTGTCAATAAATGGGTCCATGGCTTGCCCCAAAGACTCTGAATAAAAGGACAGCTCCCCTTATGTAGGGCTTGAGGAGTACAGAACAGAGAACAGAGCAGGGTAGATGACATCATGGTATTGAGGGCAACCTGACTGGTTACAAAGCTGAAGGGCAGGAAACAACCTGATTGGTTGGAAGTTTGGTAATGGGGGTTAGATTTTATTTGAACCAATCATTCATTCTTGGTATAAATCTTACCTGGTCACAGTGTATAATCTTCATGTCAATGTTAGCAGACCCCCTTTCTTCTCCCAGGAGACTAAGAAGTGGCCTTTGTTCAAGTCCAGGTGTGAGATAGTGGCCCAGACTTGTGGATGGCAAACCAGGCATCCTTGGATGGTAGCTAGGTGGGGTAAAGCTATCGGGCCTAGACTCCTTTGCTTTCTCACACATTACCCAGGGTTAGCAACATTCCTTGAGCAAGAGAGCCAGATTTTCAAATGTAGCCCATTACAAGCCAGCCGAATGCTGAGTTAGGTGCAGAGACAAAGAATCATGACGTAGGGAGTTACGGCACAAAAGCAGTTACCTGTAAATAGGATCAATGAGAAAATGACACAGGATCAATTTTAAGTTCAGTAGGAAGGAAGAACACATAGTAAGCAATAAAGGGAAGCAGCATAAGCATTTACATAGTGTGTACTGTGTGTCGGGCACTGTGCTTATAATCCTGCACAGTTATCTGATTGGATCCTTACAACAACTCTGGGAGGTAGGTACTGTTACAAGGCCCATTTTACAGGCGAAGAAACTGAAGCAAACAAATTAAGTGACTTGCCCTGAATCACAAGGCTTATTTTTTTCCCTCCTAGTAGTATTTTTTTTTTTTTTACCAATTACATGAAAAGATAGTTTTCAACATTATTTTTGTAAAATTTTGAGTTTCAAATTTTTCTCTTTCCCTTCTTTCCCTTTCCCCTCCCCAAGATAGCAAGCAATCTGATATAGGTTATACATGTATAATCATATTAAGCATATTTCCACATTTTAGTCATGTTGTGAAAGAAGAATCAGAATGAAAGAGAAAAACCACAAGAAAGAAAAAACAGAGAAAAAAAAAATGGAAACAGTATGTTTCAATCTGCATTTAGAATCCATAGTTCTTTCCCTGGATGTGGTTAGCATTTTCTGTTATGAGTCTTTTGGAATTGTCTTGGATCATTGTATTGCTGAGAAGAGCTAAGTCTACCACAGTTAATCATTGCACAGTGTTGCTGTTGCTGTGGACAGTGTTCTGGTTCTGCTCACTTCACTCAGCATCAGTTCATGTGAGTCTTTCCAGGTTTTTCTGAAATCTGACAAGACTTATTGTTAACTCAGGTCTTCCTGACATTAGGCCCAGCACTCTGCACACTGCATCACCAGCTGCTTCTATCTTAACAGATCTCAGAGTATTCTGCAAATAGTCATCATCAAAAGACTGCCTAAATGGGAAGCAGACCCCCTCAGCTCCCTCATACCTGCTCCCCCAAACCCTCAAGTTTGTAACAAAGCAGGTCATGATCCAGAAATCTTATGAGAATCTGTAATCAATGATTTCTTCCACTTTAGGACCAAATCAGAGGTCACACAGCCAGCATTTATTAAGCACTAACTACAAGAAAAGCAAAAGGTAATCCCTGCTCACAAGGAGCTCATAATCTAAAGGTCAGGTTGGAAGGCTGGAAAGGGGCTGCCAGCAAAGCTGTTTCTAGCGTGGATGGAACCCATGCTCAAGTGACTAGCAGTGGGCCAGAGATATTTGTAGCTTATAAAGCTCTGTGTCCAGTGCTCGAAAAAATACAGGAATGAATGGGTCCCATTGTGAGCTTAAGCAGGGCCATTTGCCCCACTTCACTCCAAAGTGTAGCTGGTGTTAGACCTTGACCTTATCAGAAAGCCTCTTTTTAGTGACTAAACCTAGAGAGGAGGATAAATGAAAGAAAACACTGCCTTTGTGTAATAATAATAGTGATAATAATAATAATAATAATGATAGCTAGCATTTATGTAGCATTTTAATGGTTGCAAAGCACTTTATATTTATATTTTCTCATTTCATCCCCACAATAACCTTGGGAACTTAAGTGCTATTATTATTTTACAGATGAAAATAAAACAAATATTTTATTTATAAAAAATAAAGTTTGGGGGCAGCTAAGTGGTGCAGTGGATAGAGCACTGGCCCTGGAGTCAGGAGGACCTGAGTTCAAATTTGACTTCCGACACATAGCACTTACTAGCTGTGTGACCCTGGGCGAGTCACTTAACCCCATTGCCTAGTCCCCCACCCCCCCAAAAAATAAAAAATTAAGTTTGTTTCCATTTTATAGATGAGGAAACTGAGGCAAAGGTTAAGTTACTTACTCAGAATCACACAACTAGTAACTGTGTGAGCCTGGGTGTGAATTCAGGTCTTCCTAATTCCAGGTCCATTATGCCACCTAGAAGCCTAAAAGTATTTATAAAAATTAAAAAAAGAGGCCCATCCAAAATTATTATAGATGTGGCTTCCACCCAAAGAAGGAACTAATAAATTCATAACAACTGCAAGCAGAAAGTCAAGGAGAAAAAGAAAGGATTTTCCACAAGTACAATAAGAATACCTAGAAAAAAATTAAGCAAGAAATTAAAAATGAAAGAAAAGGTTTGGAGGAGATTTAAAGGAGAATGAACAGCTTAGTGGAGAAGGTGGAAACCTGACCCAAGTTACAAACTCCCTGAAAATTAGAATAGATCAAACAGAAATAAATGCCTCCATGAGACAGTAAAGTTTAAACCCTCCCTCCCAGATACCTTGGTGGTCTACTTGAGACTTTCCTCTTTGTTGAAATCGAAACATCAATCAGACAATTTAAGATCTGACCATTTGTTCATCTTCAGATGCTTTTAATTTGATTATGATCATCTATATCTCTCAATTTTTTTTCTAAGAAATTGCCATAACAGTTGTTGCCACATACTTTGTTAAAATAATTGTGGAATAAGGAAAGAGACTGCGGGGCATTTAGGTGGCACAGTGGATAGAGCTCCAGTCTTGCAGTCAGGAGGACCTGAGTTCAAATCCGGCCTCAGACACTTGACACTTCCTAGCTGTGTGACCCTGGGCAAGTCACTTAACCCCAGTTGCCTCACCAAAAAGAAAAAAAGAGAGAGAGACTGCCAGCAAAGCCACTGCCAGCTCAGGGTGACCTTTCAGCACTAGAAATGAGACCCCGTAGCCTGCAAGGTTCTGTGTGTGGAGACAACAAAAGCAGAGGTTCCTTGGGAGATGACCGAGAGCCCTGGAGGGGGCAGCTGGTGGGATGCTGTAGTCCTTTGACCAGGGCTCTGAGGTCCCTAATGCTTTGTTCTGAGATATCACAGAAGGACTTGAAAAAAGTGCTCTGTACTTTAAAGATTCAGGGGAGCCAACTCCAGGAGGTAGAGGTTTGAGCAAGAACCCAGTGGATTTCTTGATCAAAGACCAAAGACCAAAGCAGGACCAAACAGGGCTACCTCCCCCGCCAGAACATAGCAGAGGGCAGAAAACTCTGGCACAAAACTCTAATTAAGGAATTGAACCTTAAAGAAAACACTGACTGATAATCTAAAATTTATACAAATCCAGAGATTACACAAAGAAGGAAAAAAGTAATTATGTAACAATTATAAATGGAAACTCAGAGGAAAATGCAGATTTTTCACAGACTACACGAATACCTGGATGAAATGGAGCCACAGATTTTAAATATAGAATAATAGCTCTGTATTTAAGGAGAATAAGTAGTTTAGAAGAGAAAGTTTTAAACTTTACTCAAGGGAAACTTACTCTGGAAAACTAGAGTAAACCAAACAAAAATCAATGACTCCATGAGACAGCAGTAAATAATGTAACAAAATCAAAAGATTGAAAAAAATATGATACCTGGTATCAAAAGTAACAGACCTGGAAAACAGGTCAAGGGGAGATAATTTAAGAATTAAGGGGTTCCCTGAAATCCATGATTAAAAATAAGAAGCCTTGACACCGTATTTCAAGAAATCATAAATGCTCACACCTATTAGAACGAGAGGGCAATGTGAAGATAGTAACGTTCTATCAATCACCTCCTGAAAGAACCTCTCGAAAGAAAAGTCTCAGAAATGTTTAAGCCAAAATCTAGAGCTCCCAGGTGAATGAAAAAATATTACAAGAATCCAAAGAATCAATCCAAGGACCAATAATAGCTATAATAATAGCTAACATTTATATAGTGTCTACTCTGTCTGCACCAGGGACTGTGCTAAGCACTTTTCAGATGTTATCTCATTTTATCCTCACAGGAACCCTGACAAGTAGGTGCTATCATCATGCCCATTTTACAGATGAGAAAACTGAGGCAAATAGAAGTTAAATGACTTCCCCAGGGTCACACAGTTAGTATTTGAGTCTAGATTTGAACTCATGTCTTTCTGACTCCAGGAACACACCCTATCCACTCTACCACCTAGTGTTCTCTGGAACCAAAAAACTACAGGTGGGATCACAAAAGACCTAGTAACTGAGCTCTTGGAATACAGTATTACAAAAGGCAAAAGAGATAGGCTTACAGTTATGAAAAAATTTACTCTGTAAACCCTCATCTTAGAGAGTGAATAATTCATCTTTACTGCAGTAGAAGACTTTTAAACATTCTAGTGAAAAGAGTAGAGCTAAGTAGAAACTTTGAAATAGAAAGACAAGACTGCAGAGAAACCTAGAAAAGTAAATTTATTTGGTCAATTGAAAGGGGCTATATGATGATGTAGTCGGTCAACAAGTATTTATTAGGCTCTTACTTTGTATCAGTCCCTATGCTAAGTGTTGTTGTTGGGCCACTTCAGTCGTGTCTGATTCGTTGTGACCCCATGTGGGGTTTTCTTGGCAAAGATACTGGACTGGTTTGCCATTTCCTTCTCCAGCTCATTTGACAGATTAGGAAACAGAGGCAAACAGGGTGAAGTGACTTGCCCAGGGTCACACAGCTAGTCAGTGTCTAAGGACAGATTTGAATTCAGTCTTCCTGACTCCAAGCCCAGAGCTCTCTCCACTGTGTCACCTAACTGCCCCACTGTGCTAAGTACTGGGAATATAAAGAAAGGCTAAAACTCTGCCTGACCTCTAGGAACTCACAGTTTAATAAGGGAGATAACATGTAAATAACTATGTACTCACAAGATTTCTACAGGACAAATTAAAACAACTTTGAAGTTTCGGTTCATACATAGACTGACAAAGATGGCAGAATGGAAAATTATCATTCTTACGGTGACTGTGAAAAAACAGACACACTGCTGTAGTGTTGAAACTGTCATTTGATCCACCATTCTAGAAAACAATTTGGAACTGTTGTTCCGGAATTACTAAATTCTGAATATTCTTTGACCCAGAGATACCATCACTAGCCCTGTTCCTCAAAGAAATCAAAGAAAGACGAAAAGAAATCATATGGACCAACATTTATAACAGTTCTTTTTTGTCATAGCAAAGACCTGGGTACCAATCAACTGGGGAGCGGCTGAACAAATTATGTTATATGAATGTAATAGAATAAATGTGTGGTAATAAATGATGAAAGATAGTTTCAGAGAAACCTGGGAACACTTGTTTGAACTGATGCATAATGAGAGGAGTAGAACCAGAACAATTTATACAAGAATACCAACTGTAAAGAAAAAAGTTTTGTAGTACTTAAAAATCTTTGATCAATGCAATCACTGAGGACAGTTGATTACGCATGCTACTCACATCCTGCCAGTGGTGGAATAGACTCAATATACATTTTTGAACATGAAAAAATGAGTGGATTGCTATGCTTATATTGTTTGTGTAAGTGTTTAGATTTGTGTGTTTTAATGGAGGGGAAGAGTTTAGAAGGAAGAGGAGAACTATTAAAATGACACCCCCCAAAAAAGTGGGAGGGAAGAGAAAAAAAGTCACTGAAGTATTTTTTTAAAAAAGTATACCCAAGAGGACAGAAGGAGGTGTGGCTCATGGGAACAAATTCCAAAATCTGAAATAGTTTTAGAAAGAAATTTGTTAGGTCATTTGGTAGTAAGAGAGAGCTAGAAAGAAGGGGTGGTTCTGTCTCCAAGTCTTTGTTATATAGAGTTCAGATAAGGGTGTAAGGGCATTTGCCTGATTGGCTTCATGTAGGCAGTAAGAAGTCTCCAAGAGAAAGGCAGTTTGAGACGTGTATCAGCTTATGCCAATTTAATTTGAGGAACCCAAAACACAAGCTTTGGGTGGTTCCAAACAAGCACTGAGTGGGATCTAACATTCCTTTCAACCATTCAACTTCCCGGGAGCATTCAGTCACACCAAACTCTATAGTAAGTTTTTTGGGTTTGATAATTTTCAATATTAATAAATGGTAAGTAATAATCCACAGAAGATAAGAGGGAAACAGAGAAGCAGGGCCGTGCTCAAAGTTAGATTTATTAAACCCTTTAAAAATAGCAAGATGTACAAAATAGAAATTCACAGTTTTAGACACATAGCTACACACGGTCATTTGAGTGGTTCTAGCAGTTAGAGGGGTCAGGCAAGATCATTTAGAAGGTAGCACTTATATATGGCTATAGATTCTAAAAGCTGCAGGAGAGGAGGGAAAGCTTCCTAAGCATCAGAAACAGCCTATGCAGAGGCACAGAGATGGGAGATAGGACCTGATATTCAAAGAGCCCTAGCGAGCGCAGTTTGAGAGCAGTGCTGGAGAGGCAGGCTAGATTGAGGTTGTGAAGTATTTTCAATACCAAGGAGAAGCTTGATCTGATTGTAGGATTAATAGGAAGCCGCTGGAGTTTTGTTATTAATTGGATACTTCCAGATGATATTGCCTTAACATATGTATGGTGCTTCTTACGTTAGAAACTGTAGCTTATTTTATTTTTCTATCTCCAATACTCCAGTACTATGCATTGTAATAAGAAACACTTAAAAGAATTTGTTAAATTGATTTTTAAATAGAAATTGCTTTCACATAGATTATATTATTTATTATTTGTACTTTATTCACTAGATGATTATCCAATAGGTGATTATTTCATAGATATTATTTGACAGATTACTTGGTAGATGGTTATTCTGTAGACGATTTGGTTTACCAAATGGGTTACCAAAGATGTGGTTCTTGATTTGTAACACAAATCACCTGGATTCTTTGCCGATATTCACACTGATAGCAATGGGAAACATTTAAGCAAAAGAAAACATTTATTGACAAATTAATAGTCTGACAATCTTTTAAATATTTTTTAATTTAGTATTTTATTTTTCCCTAGTTACATGTAAAAACAATTTTAACATTCATATTTAAAACTTTGAGTTCCAAATTCTCTCCCTTCCTCTCCCCACCCCCACACCCATTGAGAAGGCAAGCAATTCGATGTAGGTTATACATGTGTAGCCATGCAGAACACTTCCATAATAGTCATGTTGTGAAAGACTAACTATATTTCCCTCCATCCTTTTCCCCCTCCCCATTTATTTTATTTTCTCTCTACTTTCATCATGTCCCTCCTCAAAAGTATTTTGCTTCTGATTTTCTCCTTCCCCAATCTGCCCTCCCTTCTATCATCCACTCCCTTTTCTTATCCCCTTCCCTTCTAATTTCCCGTAGGGTAAGATTGATTTCTATACCCAATTGAATGTATATGTTATTCTCTCTTTGAGCCAATTCTTATGAGAGTAAGGTTCACTCACTCCCTCTCACCTCCCCCCCTTGCCCTCCACTGTAAAAGCTTTTTCTTCTTTTATGTGAGAAAATTTACCCCATTCTACCTCTCCCTTTCTCTTTCTCCCAGTACATTCCTCTCTCACCCCTTTAATTTTATTTTTTAGATATCATCCCTTCATATTCAAGTCATACCTGTGCCCTCTGTCTATACATATACTCCTAACTACCCTAATAATGAGAAAGGTCTTATGAGTTATAAATACCATCTTTCCATGTAGGAATGTAAATAGTTTATCTTTAATAAGTTCCTTATGATTTCTCTTTCCTGTTTACCTTTTCATGCTTCTCATGAATCTTATATTAGAAAGTAAAATTTTCTATTCAGCTCTGGTCTTTTCTCAAGAATACTTGAAATTCCTCTATCTCATTGCATGACCATTTTTTTCCCCTGAAGGATTATGCTCAGTTTTGCTGGGTAGGTGATTTTTGGTTGTAATCCTAGCTCCTTTGCCCTCTGGAATACCATGTTACAATCTCTCTTATCCTTTAATGTAGAAGCTGCTAAATCTTGTATTATCCTGGCTGTGGCTCCATGATACTTGAATTGTGTCTTTCTGACTGCTTGCAATATTTTCTTCTTGACCTGGGAACTCTGTAATTTGGCTATAATATTCTTGGCAGTTTTCATTTTGGGATCTCTTTCAGGAGGTGATTGGTTGATTCTTTCCATTTCTATTTTACCCTCTGGTTCTAGAATATCAGGGCAGTTTTCCTTGATAATCTCTTGAAAGATGATGTCCAGGCTCTTATTTTGATCTTGGCTTTCAGGTAGTCCAATAATTTTAAAACTATCTCTCCTGGATGTATTTTCCATGTCAGTTGTTTTCCCAATGAGATATTTCACATTATCTTCTATTTTTTCTTTCTTTTGGTTTTGCTTTACAATATCTTGATTTCTCATAAAGTCACTAACTTCCATGTGCTCCATTATAATTTTTTTTTGTGTGTTTTTTTTTTTTTTTAGGCAATTGAGATTAAGTGGTTTGCCCAGGGTCACACAGCTAGTGAGTGTCATGTGTCTGAGGCCAGATTTCAACTCAGGTCCTCCTGACTTCAGGGCCAGTGATCTATCCACTGTGCCAACTAGCTTCCCCTAGGTTATTCTATTTTTTAAAGTGTTATTTTCTTTAGCATTTTTTTGGGTCTCCTTTACCAAGCTGTTAACTCCTTTTTCATGATTTTCTGTCATCACTCTTATTTCTTTTCCCAATTTTTTCTCTGCCTCTTTTACTTGATTTTCAAAATCCATTTGAGCTCTTCCAAGACCTGAGACCAATTCATGTTTTTCTTGGAGGCTTTGGATGTAGGAGCTTTGACTTTGTTGTCTTCTTCTAAGTGTGTTTTGATCTTCCTTTTCACCAAAATAAGTTTCTGTAGTCAGGGTTTTTTTTCCGCATTGTTTGCTCATTTCTCACCCTATTACTTGATTTTTTTTTATTAATTTATTTTAATTTATCAACAATCACTTCCATAAGCTTTCGAGTTTTAAATTTTTCTCCCCCTCCCTCCCTACCTCCCTCCCCAAGATGGCGTACAATCTAATATAGACTATACATATACATTCCTATTAAACATATTTTCACATTAGTCATGTTGTAAGTAAGAATTAGAACTAATAGGAGGAACCACCAGAAAGAGGAAACAAAACATAACAGAAGAAAAAAATTGCAAATAGTATGCTTTGATCTGCATTCAAACTCCATACTCTTTCTTTGGATGTGGATAGCATTTTCCATCATGAGGCTTCTGGAGATGTCTTAGATCCTTGTATTGCTCAAAGGGGTTAAGTCTGTCAAAGTCAGTCATCACTCAATGTGGCTGTTACTGTGTACAACATTCTCCTGGTTCTGCTCACTTCACTCAGCATCAAACCATACAAGTCTTTCCAGGTATATCTGAAGTCTGCCTGTTCATCATTTCTTATAGCACAATAGTATTCCATTACATTTATATATCACATTCACAATTATGATTACTATCTGTGTCTTTCTCTCCATCCTTCTCCCACTCCCCCCCCGTTTATGCTTTTCTTTCTCCTTTCTCCTTTTCCCTCCTCACTAATGTTTTGCTTTTGACTACCACCTCCCTCAGTCCCACATCCCTTTTATTAACCCCCTCCCTTTTCTTTCCCCTTTTCACTCCTACTGCCTATAGGGTATGTTAGATTTCTATGCCTAACTGATTATGTTATTCTCTTCTTGAGTCAAATATGATGAGAGTAAGGTTCAAACAATACTCATCTTCTTCCCTTCTTTCCCTCTGCTGTAATAGAGTTTTGTGCCTTTTCCTGTGATGTAATTTACCCTTTTCTGCCTCCTCCTTTCCTGTTCTCTCAGTACATTTTCTTAGTTACATCAGATTAATTCACTTACTTGGATCCATTTAACCCACTTGAGTAGATTTTTTTCCATCATTTTATCAAAGTCAATTTATACCCAACTCCTTTAACATGGTGTAGTAACAATACAGTTCTCAAGAGTTACAAATGTCATCTTCCCTTGTAGGGGTGTAAACAGTTTGCCCTTATTAGCAACATATTGTATCTTTCTGTCCCATTTGCCTTTTTATGTCTGTCTTGACTCTTGTATTTGAAAATCAAATTTTCTGTTAAGCTCTGGTCTTTTTATCAGGAAGGTATGGAAGTCTCCTATTTCATTGAATGTCCATCTCCTCCCCTCTTCATGTTCCACTTGAGTCTTGTATTTGAAAATCAAATTTTCTATTCAGCTCTGGTCTTTTCATCAAGAATGCTTGAAAGTCCTCTATTTCACTGAATGACTATTTTTCCCCCTGCAGGATTATACTTGGTTTTGCTGGGTAGGTGATTCTTGGTTGTAATCCTATCTCCTTTGCCCTCTGGAATATTATATTCCATGCCCTGCCGTTCCTTAATGTAGAAGCAGCTAAATCTTGTGTTATCCTGATTGTGTTTCCACAATACTTGAATTGTTTCTTTCTGGCTGCTTGTAATATTTTCTCCTTGACCTGGCAGCTCTGGAATTTAGCTACAATGTTCCTAGGAGTTTTCCTTTGGGGATCTCTTTCAGGAGGAGATGGGTGGATTCTTTCAATTTCTATTTTGCCCCCTGGTTCTAAAATATCAGGGCAGTTTTCCTTGATAATTTCTTGAAAGATGATGTCTAGGCTCTTTTTTTGATCATGGCTTTCAGATAGTCCAATAATTTTTAAAATCTCTCTTCTGGATCTATTTTCCAGGTCAGTTGTTTTTCCAATGAGATATTTCACATTGTTTTCTAATTTTTCATTCTTTTGGATTTGTTTTACAGTGTCTTGATTTCTCATAAAGTCACTAGCTTCCAATTGCTCTATTCTAATTTTTAAGGAAGTATTTTCTTCAGTAATCTTTTGGACATCCTTTTCCATTTGGTCAATTTTGCATTTTAGGGCATTCTTCTCCACATTGGCTTTTTGGACCTCTTTTGCCATTTGGGTTAGGCTATTTTTTAAAGTGTTATTTTCTTCAGTATTTTTTTGGGTCTCCTTTAGCAAGCTTTTGACTTGTTTTTCATGATTTTCTTGCAAGACTCTCAGTTTTTTCCTCTACTTCTCTTACTTGCTTCTCAAAATCCCTTTTGAGCTCTTCCAAGGCCTGGGACTGATTCATATTCTTCTTGGAGGTTTTGGATGTAGGAGCTTTGGCTTCGTTGTCTTTTTCTGGTTGTATATTTTGATCTTCTTTGTCACCAAAGTAAGATAATATAGTCTGACTCTTTTTGCGCTGCTTACTCGTGATCCCAGCCACTCACTTGAGTTTTAAACTCTTTGTTAAGGTAAGGGTCTGCTTCCAATGTTGAGAATGTACTGTCCCAAGTTTCGGGGGTTTGTACAGCTGTTTTCAGAGCTACTTCTAGGGACCTGAAAGTTTTCAGTTCTTCCAGGGTGGTCTGATCAAAGGAGAGGTGTTGACTCCTTTCCTGGCCTGGGCTCTGGTCTGTGAGTGACCACAAGCACTCTTTTCTGCCCTGGAGCTGTGAGGAGGATTCCCTCTCCACCACCACCACAAGCTCCACCACGCCAGTCTTCCTCTTCTTCCTGGGACTGCCACCTAGGACTGTGACTCAGATCCAAGTATGGGCAAAGCAACAGAATCCTCCCTCAGCACCAGCAAAGAGATCTCTGCAGTCCCCCTCCAATCAGCCACTGGATCCCCGCCGCTGCTGCCCTGGGGCAGCGATGGGGTTGGGACTGGACTGTGCTCCTCTCTTACCCATGTTCAATAGACCTTCCCTACTGACCTTCTAAATTTTGTTTGGCTTTTGTGGGTTGAGAAATCTGGAAACCACCACATCTGCCAGTGATTCATCCCCCTGAGGCCTTCTCCGGGTTTGCTTGGGCCTGGTCTGGGCTGGTGCATTTTGCACTGTACTGCGCTCCACTCTCAGCCTGATGCAACAGACCTTTCCCATTGACCTTCCGGGTTGTCTTGGACTGGAAATTTATTTTACTCTGATATTTTGTGGGTTCTGCTACTCTAGAATTTGTTTAGAGTCATTTTTTACAGGTATTTGGAGGGGCTTGGGAGAGCTCCAGTGAGTTCCTGCTTTTACTCCACCATCTTGGCTCCATCCCTAAGACTGTGCTGTTCTGAGAGAACTAAATTATTGAACTATGGTTCCAGGTGCTTAATTCTACTTTTCAGAATTGTTGGTGTAAAAATGTGGGTCTAAGGGCCTTTCAAACCTGTATTAACTCCATCTGCCAGAGAGATGAAAGCCTTTAAAAGAGCTGAGACTCTGAGGGCACTAAGCCAAAGAGCATTTCTGATGGTCTTAGGGCAAGGCATGTTGTGCCTTTTGTAAAAGTATTGGTAAAGAACTTGTAGTCTTTAAACTAAGAAATCTTGGCAAAACCCTAGCCGGGGCTTTCAACTGGGCTTAGAGTAGAGGTGGGACCAACTGTAGCCAAACAGCATCCCCATAGATGTGTCCATCAGAGCAACAGCCAGCCAGCAGGAGCTATCAGGGTAGTGACCAGGAGAGCCTAGGAGTCCAGTGGGGAGATATCAGCATCCTTGTAGTACCTTCTTCCTTTGTGTCTTCGCCACACATGTTGCTTACGTGTGTGTCTCTCATGTACATGCCTTAGTCACAGGTACCCTATATTTCTGTTATAAAACATGTGTGTCCCATACACTTTGGTTATCCTACCTGTGTTTCTTTTCTTCCTTTCCATCTTTCTTTCTTTTAACCTGGCCTCTCCTCAAAAGTCTGTTCTGTTTCTGCCTGCCACCTCCCCCTGGCCCCCATCCTGCCTTCTCATATCCTGCTTCTTCTTCTTCCCAGCTGGGTAAGATGAATTTCTGTACCCAACTATGTGTGTATATATATTCTTTCTTCTTTGAACAGTTCTGATGAGAATGAGGTTTAAGCATTGCCCACTCCCCTCCCCTTCCCATTTCCTCCCTCCACTGTAAAAAAGTCTTTCTTGAGTGTCTCTTTTTTATAAAGTAATTTTCCCCATCCTTCCTATTCCTTCCCCTTCTCCCAGTACAACCATCTTTCTCAATCTTCCAATGGGTATAGAAACCTATCCTGCCCTACAGGAAAATTGAAGGGGAAGGGGATAAGAGAAGCGGGGGGAGAGATAGAAGGGAGGGCAGATTAGGGGAAGGGGTATTCAGAATGCATGCCATCTTGGAGTGGGGGGAGGGATGAGATGGGGAGAAAATTTGGAACTCAAAATCTTCTGGAAGTGAATGTTGAAAACTAAAAATAAATAAAAATAATAAGAATTTCATCTTTAGGATGTGGAAGTCATTATTATGGATCTGTATATATGTATTGAGATAGACTTTTCCCTCAAAAGTCCATGGTCTAGCTAGTCCTTATTAATTCCCCTATCTTCCATGAGCAAATTTGTCTGTGTAGTTGGTGGGATTTTTCTACCAAGAATTGTATTGTTCATTGCCTTGAACATTCTGGTCAAAGCGAATACCTAACCTTTAATAGATTTGGTGGAGAAGCACTGGCCACACCCTTAGCATTGCCCCTTCACCAACAAGACTTCTTTGGTGAGATTGTAATTGGCATGAATAATTATTTAGTCATTAGAACAGTATATACTATGTTGGAGCAGCAAGACTTTGTTGGGCTTTACCACACCTTAGATCAAATAACCCTCATAACCAGTTGGCTCCTTCGGCTATGATTCCCTACTCATTAACTAACTTTCTAGTTTCTAGAAGCTTGTTTTCTCAGTGAGAGAAATTATTATTCTATTAGATTAATAACCAATTATTAAGTTTGGATCCAAGTTTTTCTTCTCAGTTTCCTCAGTAAGGCCCAGCTCTTGTTAAAGTCAATCTCTGAAGGACATGACTGATTGATGCGATTACTCTTAGCCCTTAAGAAACATGCTCTTTAATTTTGGATGGGACCCTACCTAACTAGGAGACCTAACTTCTGTTTAGAGTATAAATAGAATCTAGTCTGGATAGTCCTTACCCTGGGGAAAGGAGCCCCTGTCCCTGTACCCCTTCATTACAGTTTAGGGTGACATAACTCATGAAGGAGAAAACCAGAGTGGTCTGAATGGAGATAGATTCCCCTGTCCAAGATTACTGGAGGTGGCTGAGTAGAGCTACATTCTCAGCAGGAAGAGCTGAAGACTTTTAGCCATCTCCTCATTAAATGTCCCCCAATCAGGGTTAATTTTCACTTGCCAAGGGAATTCTCTTTCAGACATTATTTAAAGCTTCCAGGGTCCCCATTGGGTGTCTTTGGTTACTGACAGAAACTACTTACCATCAATTTATTGATTGCCAGCTAGCCTAATTAATGAGTTGATTATTAATTACCCATAAATTTTGTCTCTCAGGATTTTTCATTCATTACATCAGGCCCTTGGTATTGAGAAGGGGCTGCCCTGGATACGAATGTGAATATCTAGTCATTTGATATGCATATGCTCCACAGTAAATTTATAAAAATGACTTCATAAAATCCTCAAAATCTAGAGTTAAAGGAGACTTCAGAAATCATTTACTCCAATTCTTATTCAAAGCACCAATGTCATATACAATATCCCTAGCAAGTAAACTCAGCTTCTATTGGAATGCTTCCATTGATGAGTGAGTGACTCATGAAGCAATCTCCTCAGTGTCACTTAAAATGTCCTCCCAAGTTGTTCATCTTTCATTCCTGTCAAAAAGGAATTCTTTTCTCATATATTACGAATTGTTAGGCAGTTCTTCCTTATAAAGAGCCAAATTCTGCCCCCCCCCCCATAACTCTGGCCAGTTGGGGGCAATGTGTTGTAGTGCAAAGAAGACTGATCTTAAAGTTCAAAGGTCTGGGCTGAAACACCATCCCTTCTACTTGCCAGCTATGTGATATTGGGCAGTTTACAATACCTCTATTACCTTGAATTTCCATATCTGTAAAATGGATATAATTCTCTCTGTACTACTCACCACAAAAGGTGGTTTTGAAAAAGTGCCTTGTGAGCCTGCAAGTACCATCTGGGCAGGAGCTCTTATCTGCCCTAATTCTGCCCTTTGGAATCACAGAATGAATTTAATTCCTCTTATCAATCAATTAGCAAATATTTATAAAGTACCTACTGTGTGCCAGACCCTGTGCTAAGCACCTCTTCTGGGTAAGAGTCTTTTTAATAGTTAGAGGTAGTCATCATGTCTTCTCTAAGTCTTCTTTTCTAGGCTAAAATCCTTATTTCCTTTAAGGAATCCATTTAGGTCAGAAGGGTGGGGAACCTGTGGCCTCGAAGCCACATGTGGCCTTCTAGGTCCTCAGGTGTGGCCTTTTGACTGAGTCCAAGTTTTACAGAACAAATCCTTTTATGAAGGGAATTTGTTCTGTGAAGTTTGGATTCAGTCAAAGGGCTATACTTGAGGACCTGGAGGGCCACCTGTGGCCTCGAGGCCGTCGGTTCCTCATCCTGGTTTTAGAGCATTGTTCGGTTCTCTGTCTGGAAACGCTCCAGCTTGTCAGTGTCTCTTTGCAAAGGCAGTACTCAAAAGCTGGAAGAGGTGTGCTGAGGTGGGCTGAGTAGGAGGGAACAAAACAGGGCTATATTACCTTTCTTGTTTTGGGTGCTCTAATCAACAAGCCTTTATTAAATACTTACTGTATGCAAGCCACACTGGCTCTCAGGTAGGCAGTCATCTTCCAGGTGAAGGATCAACCTGTTAAGGAGGACTGTGGCAAGAATCTTGCCAGCAATGACTAAGAGAGACACCCCATGTAATTGTCACAGGACTATCTGTTTCCTTTAGTTTATAGCAATAGACAATGGTAGTATCCTTGAACTCCTGGAGGATAACCTCCTCTTGCCGTATAACCCGGAAAATTTGCATGAGCGATGGACCTCCCACTTTGTAAATCTCAGCTGGAATAGAGTCTGCACCAGGCTCTTTGCCACAGGAGAGGAGCCTAATGACATTCAAAACCTCTTCTTTAGTTGGAAATCGGGCTGGAGAGGGATTGACTTCAACCCAAGGTAAACAGTTAATGGCTTCACCATTGACTGATAATGGTCTATTAACACTATAGAAGTGTTCAGCCCATCTCTCCAGGATCATGTCCTTATCACTAATCAATGTGGCTCCATCAGCGCTGAGTAGTTGAGATGCACCATACATCTTTAGCCCATAAATAGCCTTCAGGGCATCATAAAAGCACTTTGGATTGTTACTATCTGTGTAAAACCGAATTTCATCTTCCTTTTTACTGAGCCAAGAATCCTGCATCTAAGCCTTCACTTGTATTTTACTTTTGAAGGAGTTAAATGCTGCTTTCTTAGAGATAGATGATCTATCCTGCTGGTAAACTTTGTGGAGTTTTTGTTTTTCATTTAGCAGATTCTGAATTTCCCCATGCCAGGAAATGGAATTGCTTTCATTTGACTTGACTTAGGAAGATTCTGAAGATCACCTGGCAGGATAAGGTTCTGGACGAGAGGTCTTTTCTTGAACTAAACTGCCAAGCATTCAAATTCTACTGAAGAGAATGTAACTCTGATGGGCTGGCCATGTTGTTTAAATGCCAAACATATGCTTGCCTAAAAGACTATTTTATGAAGATCTCCCACAAGGCAGTTGCTCACACGGTGGTCAGAAGAAGCGATACAAAGACACTCTCAAAGTATCTCTGAAAAACTTTCGAATTGATTGTGTGACATGGGAGACCCTGGCAAAGGACTGCTCAGCATGGCATACCCGCATCAAAGAAGGCACTTTACTCTATGAATAAAGCAGAATCAAAGTGGCTCAAAAGAAACACAATATACACAAATTTATAGAATTCATCCTAAATGTTCACATGCAGTATTTGTGCCCGTCCTGTGGTAGAGCTTTCTGAACTTGTATTGGTCTGAGCAGCCCCAGCCGGACATACTGTAACTAGACTTTAACATCGTGATGTCATTTTGGTCCTCTTTGAGAACAAAGGATGCCAGCCAATCAACTGTGTGCAAGGTACAGTGGTAAGCACTGGTGATACAAAAAAAGGCAAAAATTAAACCAAAACAAAAAGTCCCTGCCCTCAAGGGCTATCTTCTTACTCCACTATTCACTCCAGTCTACTGGAGGAGCTCACAGTCTGTCTCCTTTTATCAATGCAGACCAAGATTAGATGTGTTAGCTTTTGTGGCTGCCCTCTTGCAATCTTGCCTCAGTGAATTGGCTGTTCACTATAACATAGAGGTGGTATTTTTTTCAAATGAACAGCTTTTGTCTGTCTTCTCTATTGTGTACTTATGCACTTGCTTTTTTGAACTTAACATTAAGTGTAGAACTTAACTTTTCTTTTTAACTTAATTTTGTTAATCTTACCCTTATCTCCCACAATTGCCCTCCATGAGCCCTATTCTGCAGCTAGGCTGGACTATATTATGTTCCTTCCATTGCTTTTCAGTCCGTGCTTAGAATACTTTCGAACCCTACCTATCCTTCAAAGTCCAGCTCAAATGACCTCCATGAAACTTGATACTCCAGTCAGAAATGATCATTCTTCAGACCTTTAATAATGCTTTAAAACTCTCTTATACTTTCTTATATTTATTGTATATTACTAAATCCCTCCCCTCACAAGGTTCCCTGCCAGTTTGTAAATTCTCTGGACAAAGGGACTTTGTCTTTATTACTACTTTATTACTGAAAGTTGGAACTGCTGGAGGATGGAATGAATTGACTTAGGAGGTAGTGTTTTCTCCTTTGTTGGAACAGAGACTAGATGACTATTTTTTTAAAGGAATTTTTCTTCATGTACATATTAGGCTAGGTGGCTGCTGAGATCCGTCTGTAAGATAGAGGGGACTTTCATAGATTATGTAAATGCTTTTTGTATTTTTCTGTGTATCACAGTGATTTTCACATATTATATTCTTAATGATTCTGAAACACAAAAGCATGGGAAAGCAGAAGGGGAAAAGGAAAAAAGGTAAAGAGAACTAGAAGATATGGAAGGAAGGAGTGGAAGGAGGGAGGAGAAGTAAAGAAAGGAGAGAAGGAAGAAAAAGAAGAAAAGAAATATGAAAGTTGGAATAAAGGAGATACAAAAAGAAGGTAGAGAAAATAGAAAAGGAAAGAGGGAAGGTAATGATACAGGAAAGGAGAAGGAAAATGAAGGAGAGACAAGTAAAAGAAGGGAATAGAGAAAGAAGGGAGGAATAAGAGAGAGGGGCAAAGGCAGAAAACAGAAAAGCACAACAGAAAGACAAAGACTACCAGAGTCATAAAAAGTAAAGAAGGAAAAAAATGGGAGTTTTCCTTTCATTGACCTATCTGTATCCATCCACCCATTCTTGAGCCCTTTTATGGATTGTAGAAAGCAATAAGTGCTTGGGCTTTCTGTCTGGCTTATTGGACACTGGAGAAAGAATGGACAAAAAATGAGTCATTGTTAGAGGAACATTGGTTCATTTAGTATTCAACTGCAAGGATTGTTGTTCAGTCATGTCTGACTCTTTATGACTCCATTTGGGGTTTTCTTGACTGAGACACTGGAGTGGTTTACTATTTCCTTCTCCAACTCATTTATGGATGAGGAAACTGAGGCAAACAGGGTTGAGTGACTTGCCCAGGGTCACACATTAAGTGTTTGAGGCCAGATTTGAACTTGAGAAAATAAGTCTTTCTGACTTCAGGCCCAGCACTGTATCTGCTACACCTCTTAGCTGCTGCAAGGATTGAGTATCCTTTATTTAAAATAAGCACCTGTTAAGTATCATAAAATCAATATGGAGATTTCTTTACTAAATAAAAGTCTCAATTAGAGTTTGATAAATTTTACTTAGTTTTATTTGATTTTATTTAGGACCAAAGCTGTTGATTGTTTTGCTTTCTGCTGAAGTCTTAGAGTCCTAGTATAGTACCATATATGGCTTAGTGGACTTGAATACATTGGTGTGAGTGGATGGAGGGGACTTGGAAACATTAATGTTTAACTGAGTTTCTTTCCATTAACATTATGGGATCTGCATGGGTTCTCTTTCTTCTTTGGAAGGTTTTGTAAGTTTGACAGGTTTTTCTTTTTTGGGGTCTGAAGATGGTTGAATAAATTTATCCACTGAACTTGGACAAGGGGAAAAGGGCACTTGCATAGGTTCTCTCTGATGATATGAAGAGCAAGAGGGAACTTGAATGTCAAAGAATTCATCCACATAATCTTTTGATAAACTTGAAGTTGGAGCATGGGTTTGGATAGATTTTCTTGATGGAATTGATCCTGGAAAAGGGGGAATTTCAAAGTATTCTTTAAGTGAACGTTCTCTAGAAGCAGTAGGAGCTTGTGTTAATTCTCCCATTGAACTGGACTCAGAGGAAAGAGAATTGTGTATGGATTCTTTTGGCAAAACCTTTGAGAAATGGATAATTTCAGTGAAATCTTTTGTTGTACTTGGGGAAGGGGAAGCAGGAACATCTGTGAATTCTTCTGATGATACTGGGCCTGACAAAGGAACATCATCAATGAAATCTTGCGGGTAACTTTGGCCAAGGGAAAGAGGAGTGCCCACAAATTCTTCTGATGAATCTGGACCAGATAAAGGAATAACATCTATGAAATCTTTTAGTGAACTTCGGGCAGAGGAAAGGGGACTTTGCATGGAATCCTCTGATGGACCAAGACCAAATGAGGTAAAAACTTCCATGGATTCTCTCTGGGAGATTGGACTGGAGGATGGAAGAACTTCTGTTAACTCTTCCTGTGAACTTGGGCCACAAGAAGCGGGGATTTGAATAGCTTCTTTCTGGGAACTGCTACTGGAGAGAGGGAAACCCACGGCCTCTCTGTTTGAAGCTAGGCTAAAAGAATCAGTAACTTGAATGGATTCCCTTGCTGAGCTGATGGTGGAGGAAGGATGATCCTTGGAGACTTTCTGTGAACTTTCACTGTAAGAAAAAAGAACTTGAGTGGATTCTCTCTGGGAGCTGATGGTGGAGGGAGGGAGACCCATGGACTCTGTCTGTGAACTTGAGCTGGACAAATCAGAAACATGATCAGATTCCCTCTGGGAGCTGATACTAGTGGACTTTCTCAGAGAACTTGAAGAAGCAAAATTATGAATGGATTCTCTCTGGGAGATGATGGATGGAGAGAGATTCATATACTCTTTCAGTGAACTTTGGCTAGGAGAAGTAGGAACTTGAATGAATTGTCTCTGTGAACCTCTACTGGGCACATGGAGATCTTCAGGGAATTCTTGTGGATGACTGAGAATCAAGGGAGGATGAACTTGCATGAATTCTGTCTTGAAACTTAGACCCATGAGTGCTAGAGCTTCCATGACATCACTCACTGAATGCTGGCTGACTGCAGCAGAAATTTTGTCCTCTTCAGGTTCTTTTACTGATGTCAAGTCAGAAATTGGAATAACTGGTAAAGATTCTTTTGTTGAATTTGGTCTAGAATAGCAGGGAAGAACTTCTAAAGGTTCTCTTGTTGAACCTGGGTCTGAAAGAATGGGAAATTCAGAGGAGTCTCTCAGTGAATTTGGGGCTGATGAAGCTGTGTCTTGTATGGATTCTCTCTGTGATCTTAACATCGAGGAAACGTGAACTTCCATTGATTGTTTTGATATACTTGGGCCTAAGGAGGAAGGAAATTGCATAGATCTACTCCCTAAATTTGGGCTTGAAAGGTGGGAAGGTTGTCTAGATTCTTTTGGTGAACCTGGGCGAGGAGAATGGGCTCTCTCACCCTCTGCATATTCTGTTGGGGACCTCAAGCCAGATGAAGGAAACACTTCTGTAGATCCTCTCAAAGAACTTGAAGGAGAAAAAAAGGGAACATCCAAAGACTGTCTTGTTGAAGTTGCTCCAGAGAGAATGGGAAACTCAAAGGGTTCTGTCATGGAGTTTGAGTCAAAGAAAGCTGGACCTTGTATGGATTTTCTCTGTGAACTTGAATCAGAGAAATCAGGAAATTCTATAGATTCTTTTGCCACATTTGACTCTGAAATAGGAGTAATTTGTGTGTATTTACTAATTAAATTTGGACTGAAAGAAGGAGGTGGTTTTTTGGATTCTTTTGGTGAACTTGGGCTAGCAGAGTGCACAATTTCGTTCTCAGAATATTCTATTGCAGGTCTCAAGACAGTGGAAGGAGAGGTAAGAGAAACTGCTGAAGGTTCTCTCAGTGAACTTAGCCCTGATAAAGGAAATTGCATTGATATACTCACTAAATTTGGGCTGGTTGTAGGGGAAACTTGTATAGGCTCCTTTGGTGAACTTGACCTTGGAGAATGGGCAGTCTCACTCTCTGAATAGTCTGTTGGTGACTTTAGGCCAGAAGAAGAAAGCCTGTCCACAGAGCCTTTGAAGGAAATTGAAGTGGAAAGAGGGGGAATGTCTAATGATTCTCTTACTGAAATTAGTCTAGAGATAATTGGAAAATCAAGGGATCCACTCATGAAGTTTGGGACAAAGAAAGCAGGTCCTTGTATAGATTCTCGCCTTGACCTTGAGGTGGAAGGAGACATTTCCATGGATTGTTTTGATATACCTGTTTCTGAAAAAGGAGGAAGTGGTAATGATTTACTTGATAATCTAGGACTGGTACTAGGGGAAGGTTGTGCACGTTCTCTTGGGAAACTTGGGGAGGAATAGACAGTCTCAGTCTCTTTAAATTCCATTGATGACTTTACAACAGAAGAAGGAAAAACTTCTGTAGCTCCTCTTGACAAACTAAAAGTGGAAGCAGGGACAACATCTATGGATTCTTTCAGTGAATTTGAGGAAGATAAAGCAGAATCTTGTATGGATTGCCTCTGTGAACTTGACATAAAAGAGGAAGGATCATCTGTTACTTGTTTTAGAACACCTGGTCCTGAGAAAAGAGATAGCGTGGGCTTTTTCAGTAATCTAGGGCTAGTAATAGGAGAAGGCTGTGCAGATCCCCTTGGTGAGCTTGGATTAGGAGAATGAGCACACTCACTCTCTCCATATTCTGTTGGTGATTTTAGGCCAGAAGAAGTAGGAACATGTGCAGATATTCTTGAAGAACTGGAGGTGTGGAGAGAGGGAACTGCAAAGGATTCTCTTGTTGAACTTGACTTAGAGATAGTAGGAAATTCAAAGGATTCCCTTATTGAATTTGGGCTAGATAAAGCAGGAGCCTGTGTTGATTCTTTATGTGAAGTTGGCACAGAAAAATCAGGAACTTCCATGAAATGCTGGGATATGCTTGGTCCAGAGCAATAAGGATATGTAAAAGTCTTACTTAGTAGTCTAGGACTGGCAGCTGGGGAAGGTTGTGCTGACCGAGTACCATCATCTTTTGCAAATTCCACTGGAGACTGTAAGCCAGGTGATTGCTGACCTTCTTTTGTTTCTTTGGAAGAAGTTAATGTGGAAAGAAGAGGAACTTGTAAGGATTCTCTTGTGGAACTTGGCCCAGAGATAATGGGAAATTCAAAGGATTCTCTTACTAAATTTGGAAAAGAGGATAGACCCTGTATTGATTCTCCCTCTGAAGTTGTCACAGAAAATGCTGGATTTTCCACAGATTCTTTTGAAGTACAGGCCCTTGAGAAAGAAGGAAATTGTATGGACTTGCTCTCTAAATTTTGACCATAGAGACAAAGAGTTTGAAAATTTGTGCCAGAAAAAGAAGGAACTTGTAAAGATTTACTTGGGGCAGTAGGGGCAGAGAAAGTATAAACTTCCGTAGCTTCTCTTGCTGAACTTTGACTGTAGATAACAGCATCTTTTTCTCCTACTGACCTTGAATAAGAGACAGAATGATCTTGAATGGGGTCTTCCTCTGTGTGCAATGTTAATAAAAAGGAAATATCCATAGATTCTTTTGTCAAAGTTGAGCCTGAGACCGAGTGAATTTCCACTGATTCTTGTGTTGAATGTTGGTCTGAAATAGAGGAAACTCCTGGGTGTTCTCTTGATGTAACTGTGCCAGAGAAAAAAGGAATTTGCCCGTGTTTGCTCAATGAAATTTCCCTAGGTAAAGTGGGAAATTCCTTGGACAATTCTGCCAAATATGACTCTGACAGAGAGGGTACTCTCATAGACTCACTTGCTGAACTTGTGCTAGAGATAGAAGGAACTTGCACAGACTGGCTCAAAGAAATGAGACCTGAGAAAGAGGGAAATTGGATAGATTTGTTTGGTGTATATAATACCAAGGAGGAAGAAACTTGTGGAAATTTGCTCATTGAAATAGTATTAGAGGCCAAGGGAACTTGTTTAAGTTTTTTTGAAATTATGTCAGAGGAGTCAGGAACTTGTTTGGACTCTTTTGATGAAACTGGAACTACGAATGATGGAACATCTCCTATATTTATGCTTGATGAACTTGTGCTAAAGAAAGGAGGGGCTTGTGTGGGTGTTCTTAGAGAAATTGTACCAGAGGCACAGGGAACTTCTTCGTCTTCTGTTGGTGGTCTTGTGTCAGCAAAATCAGGAAGTTGTAGGGATTCTCTGGGTGAAGCTGATGGAGCATCTTCTATGCATATTATGGATGAACCTTGGGAAGAGAAGGTTGGAATTTGTGTGGATTTGCAAATAGCAATAGCAGAGTAGGTAGCAGGAATTTGTACAGCTTCTCTTAGAAAACTTATGTCAGAAACTTGCGTAGAAGCTCTTGATGAAGTTGGAACCGAGTAAGATGAAATATCTTTTGTATTTATGGTTGATAAATTTGTATCAGAGAAAGAAGGAACCTGAGTAGATTTGTTCACAGCAAGAGCATAATGGGTAGATGGAATTTGTATGATTCCTCTTGGTAAACTTATATCAGATAAATCAGGAAATTGTATGGATTCTCTAGATAAAAATGGACCTGAGAAAGACAGAACTTCTTCTAGGTAAATGGTTGATGAACTTGGGTGAGAAAAAGCAGTGACTTCTGTAGATTTGCTCAGTGAAACAGTGTGAATGGTGGAGGGAACTTTCATGGCTTGCTGAGGTAAACTTTTATCAGAGAAATCAAGTACTTGCATGGATCCTCTGGATGGAACTACAACTGGGAATGATGGAATTTCTTCTATGCATGTTGCAGATGTACTTGGGTCAGAGACAGTAGGAACTTCGGAGGATTTGCTCACTGCCATATCAAGGTTGGCAGAGGGAGTTTGCACGGGTTCTTGTGGCGCTCTCCTGTCAGAAAAATCAGAAACTAGTATGGATTCTCTGTATGAAAATGGAGCTGGGAAAGATATGACTTCCTCTGTGCCAATAGTTGATGAAGGTAGATGAGAGAACTCAGGAACTTGTGTGAATTTACTCACTAAAAGAGTGTGACTCCTGGAGGGAACGTCCAAGGCATCTGACCAAGTACTTGCGGAAGAGCAATCAGGAACTTGTATGGATTCTTTTGATGTAACTAGACATGGGAGAGATGAAATTTCTTCTGTGCACCTTGTGGATGTACTTGGGTCAGAGACAGTAGGAACTTGTGAG
>NW_020953709.1:2318103-2325877 GCF_900497805.2 Vombatus ursinus
TGGATGTGCTTGGGTCAGAGAAAATAGGAACTTGCGTGGATTTGCTCGCTGAAATAGTATAAATCCGAGGGGGAACTTGCCTGGCATCTTGAAAAGAACTTCTGGCCGTCCAATAAGTATCTTGTAAGGATTCTTTTGATGAAACTAGAACTGGGAATGGTGAAAATTCTTCTATGCACTCTGAGGATGTACTTGGGTCAGAGACAGTAGGAACTTGTGAGGATTTGCTGACTGTCATAGCAAGCTTGGCAGAGGGAGTTTGTACAGGTTCCTGTGGCAATCTCGTATCATATAAATCAGGAACTTGCATGGGTTCTCTGTATGAAAATGGAGCTGGGAAAGACATGACTTCTTCTGTGCCAACAGTCGATGCAGTTGGCTGAGACAACCCAGAAATTTTTGTAGATTTACTCACTGAAAGAGTGTGAATTCTAGAGGGAAGTTGAATGACATCCTCAGAAGAATTTGTGGCAGAACAGTCAGGAAATTGAATGGATTCTTTTGATGAAACTGGAACTGAGAATGATGAAATTTCTTCTATGCGTGTTGTGGATGTACTTGGGTCAGAGAAAATATGAACTTGTGTGGATCTGATCGCTGAAATAGTGTGAATCTGAGGGGGAACTTCAATGACATCCTGAGAAGAACTTTTGGCAGTGCCGAAAGGATCGTGTAAGGATTCTTTTGATGAAACTAGATCTGGGAATGATGGAATTTCTTCTATGGGCCTTGTGGATATACTTGGGTCAGAGACAGTTGGAACTTGTGAGGATTTGCTCATTGCCATAGTAAGGTTGGCAGAGGGAGTTTGCGTGGGTTCCTGTGGCAATCTCTTGTCAGAGAAATCAGGAACTTGCATGGGTTCTCTGTATGAAAATGGAGCTGAGAATGACATGTCTTCTTCTGAGCCACCAGTCGATGAAGATAGCTGAGACACCCCAGGAATTGTTGTGGATTTACTTATTGAAAGACTATGAATACTAGAGGGAACTTGAATGATATCCTGAGAAGAATGTTTGGCCAAGGAGTGAGGAAGTTGTATGGATTCTTTTGATGAAACTAGAACTGGGAATGATGGAATTTCTTTTATGGATGTTGTGGATGTACTTCGGTCAGAGACAGTTGGAACTTGTGAGGATTTGCTCACTTCCATAGCAAGGTTGGCAGAGGGAGTTTGCATGGGTTCCTGTGGCAATCTCCTGTCAGAGAAATCAGGAACTTGCATGGGTTCTCTGCATGAAAATGGAGCTGGGAAAGACATGTCTTCTTCTGAGGCAACAGTCAAAGAAGATAGCTGAGACACCCCAGGAATTGTTGTGGATTTACTCACTGAAAGAGCGTGAATTCTAGAGGGAACTTGAATGACATCCTGAGAAGAATGTTTGGCCGAGGAGTCAGGAAGTTGCATGGATTCTTTTGGTGTAACTAGATCTAGGAATGATGGAATTTCTTCCATGGGCCTTGTGGATGTACTTGGGTCAGAGACAGTAGAAACTTGTGAGGATTTGCTCACTTCCATAGCAAGGTTGGCAGGGGGAGTTTGCATGGGTTCCTGTGGCAATCTCTTGTCATACAAATCAGGAACCTGCATGGGTTCTCTATATGAAAATGGAGCTGGGAAAGACACGACTTCTTCTGTGCTAGTAGTTGGTGAAGGTAGCTGAGATACCCCAGGAATTGTGGTGGATTTACTCACTGAAAGAGCATGAATTCTAGAGGGAACTTGAATGACATCTTCAGAAGAACTTTTGGCAGAGCAATCAGGAACTTGTGTGGATTCTTTTGATGTAACTAGATCTGGGAGAGATGAAAGTTCTTCTATGCATGTGGTGGATGTGCTTGGGTCAGAGAAAATAGGAACTTGTGTGGATTTACTCGATGAAAGAGTCTGAATTGTAGAGGGAATTCCCATGGCATCCCGAGAAGAACTTGTGGCAGAGATGTCAGGAACTTTTGCAGATTCTGTTGACAAAACTATAAGTGGTATTGATGGAAGTTCTTCTGGACATAATGTGGATGAACTGGAGTCAGAGAGTTTAAGAACTTGTGTGGATTTTTTTGCTGTGGTAGCATAGTTCAAGGAATCTTGAATGGGTCCGTCTGGTGATCCTGTATCAGAGAAATCAGAAACTTCTATGGATTCTCTTTTTGACAGTGGACCTGGGGACGACATAATTTCTACGACAATCATTGATGACCTTGGGTCAGAGGAAGCAGCAGCTTGTGTTGACTTGCTTGCTGAAACAGAATGGCTGATAGAGAGAACTTGCAAGACCTCCTGATTTGAACTTGTGGCAGAGAAATCAGCATTTTGCATGCGTTCACTTGATGAAATTACAGTTGGGAACGATGGAAGCTCTTCTATGCATACTGTCAGTGAACTTGGGTCAGAGAAAATAGGAACTTGTGTGGATTTACTGACTGAGATGGCATGGTAGCTTGAAGGAGCTTGAATGACTTCCTGTGATGATCCTGTGTGTGAGAAATCAGGAACTTGCATGGCTTCTTTGTATGAAAATGGACTTGGGAAAGACATGACTTCTTTTTTGTCAGGAATTGATGAATTTAGATCAGAGAAAGAAGAAATTTGCATGTGTTTGCTCACCGTAACAGTGTTGGGAGAAGAGGGAACATATATTGCTTCTCTTGGTGAAGTTTTATCAAACAAATTAGTAACTTCTATGGCTTCTTTTAATAATTCAGTAACTGAAGAAGAGGGAACTTCTTTTGTGTGGGCACTCAGTGAAATTGGGTCAGAAAAAGAAGAGAGTTGTGTAGGTTTGTTATCGTGAATTGGGTCTGAGGAAGAGGGACATTCTCTCAATGACCTTGTATCAGAAGAGAGAACCTTTATGGATTCTTTCCTTGAAGTTGTACTGGAGGAAGTGACTCCATTTGGAAATTCTTCTTGTGAACATGGGCCTGAGGAAAATCCCACATAATTACTCACTGGGATTATATCAGAGAAAGAAGGAACTTGGGTGTATGCACTAGACCTATTTAGATTCATGAAAGGAGTAACTTGCTCAGATTTACTCACTTTCCTGAGTGCCATAGTTTGAGGAGGTGAATTTGGCTGAAACAAACTTGGTGCTTGTATAGTTTTGCTTTGTGAAATTAAATCTGATAAAGATGAATGTTTGGTAGATTCAAGTGATAAATTTAAGTGAGAGAAAGATAAAACTTGCCCTGACTTGTTCACTGTATTTAGGCCAGTAGAAGGAGGAGATTCTATGGATTCACTCATTGAACTTGGCCTGGGTGAGCAAGGAACTTCTATTGTTGCACTTTGTCCCTCTAAGGAGGGAAATTGCGTGGATTTACTCGTTACAGTTTGACTTAATAAGAGGGGAGCGTCAGTGGATTCTAAATCATAAAGATTTAGATGGAATGAGGCAGGGATAACTTCTGTGACTTCTGTTGGTACACTTGGGCCTGAGAAAGAGGGAAATTGCACGGATTTGCTTAATGCATGTGAGCCTGAGGAAATTGGGTCTTCCATAGATTCTTTGGTTGAACTTGGCCTGAAGGAGGAAAATCGAACTTCTTTATCTTCTCTTGGTGTACCGGGACTTGAGGAAGATGAAAACTGCAGACATTTCGTTGTTACCAGTTGACCTGAGGAAGGAGCTTCCAGTGATTCACTAATTGAACGTAGACTGCGGAAGGAAGGTTTCGGTTGTGTGACTTCTGTTGTTGCACTGGTACCTGAGATAGAAAGAAATTGTACAGATTTGCTTAATACCTGTTAGGCTGAGAAAGAACCTTCCCTGGATTCACTAATTGAACATAGACTGGGGGAGGAAGGTTGAGGTTGTGTGACTTCTGTTGTTGCACTGGAACCTGAGATAGAAGGAAATTGTACCGATTTGCTTGTGGCCCCTTGGACTGACAAAGGAGCTTCCATAGATTCACTAATTGAGTGTAGGCTGGGGGAGGAAGATTGCAGTTGTGTGACTTCTGTTGTTGCACTGGAACCTGAGATAGAAGGAAATTGTACCTGTTTGCTTCTTACCAGTTAGCCTGAGAAAGGAGCTTCCATGGATTCACTAACTGAACTTGGGTTGAATGAGGAAAGTGGAACTTTTTTGTCTTCCCTTGGTGTACTGGCTCTTGAGGAAGAGGGAAATTGCGAAGATTTGATTGTTACCAGCTGACCTGAGAGAGGAACTTCCATGGATTCACTAATTGAACAAAGACTGGGGGAGGAAGTTTGAGGTTGTGAAACTTCTGTTGTTGCAATAGAACCTGAGATAGAAGGAAAGTGTACAGATGTGTTTGTTGCCCCTTGGCCTGAGAATGGAGCTTCTGTGGAATCGCTAATTGAACATAAGCTGGGGGAGGAAGGTTGAGGTTTTGTGATTTCTGTTGTACTGGTACCTAACATAGAAGGAAATTGTACAGATATATTTGTTGCCCTTTGACCTGAGAAGGGAGCTTTTGTGGATTTCATAATTGAACGTAGGCTGGGGGAGGAATGTTGAGGTTGTGTGACTTCTGTTGTTGCATCGGTACCTGACATAGAAGGAAATTGTATGGATGTGTTTGTTGCCCTTTGGCCTAAGAAAGGAGCTTTCATGGATTCACTAATTGAGCATAGACTAGGGGAGGAGGTTTGAGGTTGTGTTACTTCTGTTGTTGTAGTGGTACCTGACATAGAAAGAAATTGTACAGATGTCCTTGATGCTGTTTGGCCTGAGAAAGAACCATTCACTGATTCAGTAATTGAACCTCGGCTAGGGGAAGAAGGTTGCAGTTGTGTACCTACTGCTGTTGCGCTGGTATGTGACATAGAAGGAAATTGTACAAATATATTTCTTTCCCCTTGGCCTGAGGAAGGAGCTTCCATGGATTCGCTGATTGAACTTGATCTTAATGAGGAAAATGGAACTTCTTTGTCTTCCTTTGGTGAACTGACTCTTGAGGAAGAGGGAAATTGCAGAGGTTTGATTGTTAACAGTTGACCTGAGAAAGGAGCTTCCACGGATTCAATTGAACTTGGGTTGAATGAGGAAAATGGAACTTCTTTATCTTCCCTTAGTGTACCATACTGTGAGGAAGAGGGAAATTGCAGAGATTTGATTGTTACCAGTTGATCTGAGGAAGGAGCTTCCATGGATTCATTCATTGAAAGTAGGTTGGGGGAGGAAAGTTGAGGTTGTGTGACTTCTGTTGTTGTAGTGGTACCTGACATAGAAAGAAATTGTGCAGATGTGTTTGTTGCCCCTTGGCCTGAGAATGGAGCTTCCATGGATTCACCAATTGAACTTGGCCTGAATGAGGAAAATGGAACTTCTTTATCTTCCCATAGTGTGCCAGACTGTGAGGAAGAGGGAAATTGCAGAGATTTGACTGTTACCAGTTGACCTGAGAAAAGAGCTTCCATGGATTCACTCATTGAGCATAGGCTGGGGGAGGAAGTTTGTGGTTGTGTGACTTCTGTCATTATAGTGGTACCTGACATAGAAGGAAATTGTACAGATGTGTTTGTTGTTTCTTGGCCTGAAATTGCAGCTTCTAGGGATTCACTAATTGAATTCGGCCTGAAGGAGGGAGATGGAACTTCTTTATCTCCCCTTGGTGTACTGGGTCTTGGGGAAGATGGAAATTGCAACGATTTGATTGTTACCAGTTGACCTGAGGAAGGAGCTTCAAGGGATTCACTAATTGACTGTAAGCTGGGGGAAGAAGGTTGAAGTTGCGTGACTTCTGTTGTTGCACTTGGACCTGACAAAGAAGGAAATTGTACAGATGTGCTTGGTGCTCTTTGTCCTGAGAAATGAGCTTCCATAGATTCACTCATTGACTGTAGGCTGGAGGAAGAAGGTTGAGGTTGTGTGACTTCTGTTGTTACACTTGGACTTGAAAAAGAAGGAAATTGTACAGATGTGCTTGGTACCTTTTGGCCTGAGAAAGGAGCTTCCATGGATTCACTTGCTGAAAACATATTGGGGAAGGAAGGTTGTGATTGTGTGATTTCTGCTGTGGCACTGGTACCTGACATTGAAAGAAGTTGTACAGTTGTCTTTGTTGCCCCTTGGCTTAAGAATGCAGCTTCCATGGATTCAGTCATTGAATCTGGCCTGAATGAGGAAAATGGAACTTCTTTTTCTTCCCACATACTGGGTCTTGAGGAAGAGGGAGATTCCAGAGATTTGATTGTTACCGGTTGTCCTGAGAAAGGAACTTCTATGAATTCACTTGCTGAAAGCAGATTGGGGAAGGAAGGTTGTGATTGTGTGACTTCTGTTGTTGTAGTGGTACCTGACATAGAAGGAAATTTTACAGATGTGTTTGTTGCCTCTTGGCTTGAGAAAGGAGCTTCCATGGATTCACTAGCTGAACTTGGCCTGAATGTGGAAAATGGAACTTCTTTTTCTTCCTGAGGTGTACTGGGTCTTGAGGAAGAGGGAAATTCCAGAGATTTGATTGTTTTCAGTTGTCCTGAGAAAGGAGCTTCCATGGATTCACTCATTGAACATAGGCTAGGGGAGGAAGGTTGAGGTTTTATGACTTCTGTTGTTGCACTGGTACCTGACATAGAAGAAAATTTTACAGATGTGTTTGTTTCCGTTTGGCTTGAGAAAGGAGCTTCCATGGATTCACTAACTGAACTTGGCCTGAATGTGGAAAATGGAACTTCTGTTTCTTCTCTTGGTGTACTAGGTCTTGAGGAAGAGGGAAATTCCAGAGATTTGATTGTTACCAGTTGACCTGAGGAAGGAACTTCCATGGATTCACTTGGTGAATTTGGACTGGGAATGGAATGGGGAACTTCTTTGACTTCTGTTCTTTCAGTTGGACCTGAGAAAGAGGGAGATTGCACAGATTTGTTCATTGTAACTAGTCCAGAGAAAGGAATTTCCATGGATTCACTGGAAATATGTATGGTGGAGGAAGGGGGACATTGTGTGACTTCTATGGGTGCACTGGCACCTGAGATAGAAGAAAATTTTATAGATTTCCTTGTTGCCACTTTACCTGAGGAAGGAGGTTCCATGGCTTCACTGGTTGAATGTATGATGAGAGAGGGAGGAGGAACTTCTTTGACTTCTGTCAGTGCAGCAAGACCTGAGATAGAAGATTTATTTGATGAGGGACTTCCCCTGATTTCACTCGTTGAACTTGGGCTGGAGGAGGAAGGAGGGGATTCTTTGATTTCTCTTTGTGAACTTTGGCCTCTAAATGAAGGAATTTGCTTGGGTTTGCTCTTTGCTTTTAGACCCGAGGAAGGTTGACCTTGTATGGATTCACTGGTTGAACTTGGACTGGAGGAGGAAGGGGCAATTTTTTTCACTTTTTTTAGTGCCATGACCCCTGAAAAAGAGAGATATTTTGCAGATGTGCTTTTTTCAATTAGGTATGACAATGGGGTAACTTCCATGCATTCATCGGTTGAAAGTGGGATAGAGGATGGAGGAAGAACCTCTTTAACTTCTGTAGGTACAGTGACACCTGAGAAAGAAGGGAATTGAATGGATTTACTCTTTGCTAGTAGGCCAGAAGAAGAAGGAGCTTCCATGGATTCACTTGAACTTATGCTGGAGGAAGGAGAAGGAACTTTTGTGGCTTCTGTGGGGGCACTGGGACCTGAAAAAGAGGGGAATTGCACGGATTTGCTCTTTGCAAGTAGGTTTGAGGAAGAGGGAATTTCTGTGATTTCTTTTGATTCACTTGGGCCTGAGAAAGGTGTAAATCGATTAGATTTGTTCTCTCCAACTAGTTTGGTGGAAAGGGGAGCTTCTATGGATTCACTTGTTGAACTTGGGCAAGA
>NW_020953709.1:2325887-2339793 GCF_900497805.2 Vombatus ursinus
GGAAAGGGGAGCTTCTATGGATTCACTTGTTGAACTTGGGCAAGAAAAGGAAGGAGAAATTTCTTCAATTTCTGTTGTTTCACTTGGGTCTGAGAAATAGGGAAATTGGATAGATTTGTTCACTCCAAGTAGCTTTGTGGAAAGCGGAGCTTCTATGGATTCACTTGTTGACCTTGGGCTGGAAAAGGAAGAGGGAATTTCTGTGATTTCTGTTTGTCCATTTGGTCCTGAGAAAGAGGAAAATTTGATAGATTTGTTCACTCCAAGTAGTCCTGTGGAAAGGGGAGTTTCTATGAATTCACTTGTTGACCTTGGGCTGGAAAAGGAAGGGGAAATTCCTGTGATTTCTGTTGATCCTCTTGGGCCTGAGAAAGATGGAAATTGGATGGATCTGTTCACTCCAAGTAGTCTTATGGAAAGAGGAGCCTCTATGAATTCATTTGTTGAACTTGGGCTGGAAAAGGAAGGGGTAATTTCTGTGATTTCTGTTGGTCCTCTTGTGCCTGAGAAAGAAGGAAATTGGATGGATCTGTTCACTCCAAGTAGTCTTATGGAAAAAGGAGCCTCTATGAAATCATTTGTTGAACTTGGGCTGGAAAAGGAAGAGGGAATTTCTGTGATTCCTGTTGGTCCTCTTGAGCCTGAGAAAGAGGGAAATTGAATGGATCTGTTCACTCCAAGTAGTCCTATGGAAAGGGGAGCTTCTATGGATTCACTTGTTGAACTTGGGCTGAAGTAAGGGTAAGCTTCTGTTAATACTCTTGCTGAACCTAGCCCTGAAAATGTAGAAATTTGCACAGGCTTGTCTGTAATTGAAGGTAAGGAAGGTGATTTTTGTATTGATACATTCGATGAACTTGGGGTAGAGAAATAAGAAATGAGTGCGGAATCCTTTGGAGTAAGATGGGAAAAAGGAATTTGAGTGGATTCTTTCCTTGAAATTGAGCTTTCTGAATCTGGACTTTCAAGGGTTTCCTCTATTGTGGTAGGAGGACATGACGGAAGTGGAGGCGGTGGAGGAGGTGGTGGCGGTGGAGGTGGTGGAGGTGGTGGAGGCCCCAATTGGGTTACAGAACTTCCCGAAGCTCTTAATTTAAAGAAAGTATAGTTCCCAATTAAGGAGACCAATACATTTTCTTCATTTTGGTCAGCAGGATTTTTCTTAATGTGGAACTGCAGCTGGTTTAGCACGCTCTCGGTTTGTTTGGGCTCCTCGATTTCAGAAGGCAGGAAATACACGACCTATGAAGCCAACCAGAAATGACGGGTATTAATTCCACTGCCGTCACCTCCTGTGAGTTTTATCTTCCTACTTCCCAATGCTATGCTGTGTTGTTTTTTAAATAAAAGACTAGAATTGACTGTCGGTACAATGTGCAAAAACTATTATTGTTTTCAAAATAATTATTTTCAATGAATAAAAGTATCATAAATTTTTCAATTATTCCCACTAAGTTCCTCTTTGGAATTCTTTTGTCCATTCATTCTCATTTATTTTTCTTCTTATATTCTCTCTCTCTCTCTCTTTCTTCCTCCCACCTCCCTTCCTCCCTGCCATTCTCTTCTTTTTTCCCTCTCCCCTCTTATATGGCCGTAGTGAATGTATACTTCATTCTTCTACTCTTTGACTTCATATTTCATAAAGGTCTTTCGATATTTCTTTATATATCTAATAACATTTGGTCTTAATTGTATTATCATATTTGATCACATTAATATTACATACTTTATTTAATGATTTCCATATTGGAAATGAGGATTTTTTATGAGTGTAATTGTGGGGTTGGTCCCAGAGGGTCCACTCAGACTTGCCCTTCTTGAAAGCTTACAAAGAGCATGTGCACCATCCCCTGTTTTCAATCCATGTAGAGGCTTGGTGAGCCTACTTCTGGTAAGGAGTTTTAGGATAATGAGAGTGGAGAGTCTTCTAATTGGTGAAGGAGGTGGACCTGGGGGCATCTGTAAAAGGATTCAGCTTATGCTTTCTCACTCTCTTGCTCAGTTAATCCTCTGCTGTAATGGGTCAAGTGTGATGTCCCTCAGGGCCAGCTCTTCACTGAACTTTGCTGCTGCTGCTGCTGCTGCTGCTGCTGCTGACTCCGTGGGTCTCTGCTACTGACTCTGTGGGTCTCTGCTACCAACTCTACGTACTGAGAGAACGACTGTTTTTGCCTTTCAAAGCTCTCAAGCTTGTGGCCTGGTCCATTCCATGTCCATATAAGATCAGGGAAGAATGAACACAAATGCGATAGGTACTACCATGTGCTCAGGGTCATATAACAGTAAGGTAAGAAATAGGACAATCTACCCCTCTCCTACTCAGTGGCCCACAGAAAAGGGTTCAAGTAATAATCTCCTCAAACCTTTTGTATACACCCTCAGTTCTACCTCCTCAGCCAAATAGAAGATTCTCTACCATCTCAGTAGCAGCCCCTGTAACTTAGACCTGGAAGTAGGTTCACCAACCCTTCACATATTAGATTGAAGACAGACAAGGAATAGTGCATGTGCTTGGTATAAATCAGCAGTGAGGGCAAATCTACATATGTTCTGGAGATTGAAGTCTTTCCTTGGCCATTTTCTCCAGTACTTATGTGTTTGATCAGATGTAATCCTTAAAGGAAAATCTTGGCACAAAGAGTGCTTTTTATGGCCTTTTAAAAACCTATTTCCAATCATGGAATTATAAGATTAATGGTTAAGATTATTTGTACAACTTTTAATATGTAATGTGTATTTTCAAATTGCTTTTCTAAAGATGTTATAAGATCATAATCCTCCAACTAATAGATAAGTATGTTTTTACCTCCAAAACCTCAGTGGCATTTTTTTTTTGCATTTAATTATTTTTGCCCATTTGATGGGCATTGTGAGAATTGAGTGAACTACACTGATTCTATCTTATGACTCAATTCTGGATCTTGCTCAATTCCCTTTCTATTCAGTAATGGGTCTGGTCCAATTTCTGTCTTGTGAGAAAACTTTATTCAATTGTGGGAATTTTGAGAAACTTTATTACATTGTTTGAACCTAGCCCTGCCTGTGGCTGGGAAGCTGGACAATCTCCAACTATTGCTTAGTGACCCATAACCAAGGACCTAGGTTATGCTGACCAGAAACCCAGTCAGGTCCAAAAATTGATGCAAAGGAGTTTTCTCACAACCAAACATCTCAAGCAACCCATATGTCTTATCTGAAAACTGGCCTAATTCTGGTCAATTGGTTATTGTTTACTTGTTCCTTTGATTGAATAGAGACCCTGGGGGGGGGGAGTGGGGCACTTCTTTTTCTGATTTCAGGGAGTTGCACCTATTTATCTTTCTCGTCCCAACTTGGAAAGTCTCTAAACTTTCCTCCAATTAGAAATCGATTACCTAATTTTGTATCCTAGTTAATTGTTTTCTTTTAACTAATTGGTTATTTGATTAATCATTTTTAACACATAAAATCTTTCTCACTCTGCATTCAGGCTCTTTGGATTGACTGGGGAATTTGTTGATCCATTTATGCCTGTTTTGCAAATAAATCAAATAGGTCAGAACATTTCCTTGGTTATTAAAACCATAGTTTTTGGCAATTTGGCAAGCCATGCTAGTTTGAGTCAGGACTCTGACCCCCAGGACAACAGCCTTTCAGAAAAACTCATTAGAGTATTCCAGTTACTCTTTGACTGAGAGAATTTTTTGTGGAAGACTGTCCCTGAAGTTCTGACTCCTGCTTGCAATCCCAAATTCTTCCAAGCTAAGGTAAGGTTCAGGTTTAAGTGTAGAATCAGGTTTTCCCCCAGGCATGGGAAAGTTTAGAGTTAAATTTTTCCGTAGAGGTGGGAAAGTTTAGGAAACAGAGTGCACAATTGAATTGTATGACATCTGGCATAAATCTGAGAGATTCAGCTGGTAAATTTGTTTTGCCTCTAATTTGGCTCTTTTCACTATTGCAAATAGAACAAGTTAAGATTAGCAAGTTTATATTTGTCTTGTTTTATGTATTTTTGTCTCTTTGTAAAATATAGGAAAATCTTTGTTTTGTGTTGTGTTTAATGTTTGTAGATTCTGCTGCCTTGTACAGTTTCTAAGGGGAAATTACAAGCAGCCAAAAAACTGCTAAAAAGCTGCAGCCAAAGAGTTTAGAATGTTGGGGAAGATTAATAAATGTCTCACACTTGAAGCAGTTCTCTCTCCCAATAATGAAGACGAATTCCCAATTTAGGCTTTTAGTGGGAGATCAGGTTAAAAAAAAAAAACCCTGCAAGATACTTTCTGTCTGTCATTTCAACCCTGGTCATGTTGAATTACAGAGATAAAGTCATATAACCAAAGAAAGTACATTTTTTTTTTTTGCTAGTTTGTAGAACTGCTAAAGGCACCTTAGTAGATTTTGGAGACTTGGAGATTAATCATTAAGGAGTTTGGAGATTAATCATTTTAAGATTACAGGGGAGAACTCTTGGGACGTTGGGTGATTCCAGGGACTTCTCTTTGTCCTACCTGATAAGGCATTTAGCATAAGCTTAGCATATGGTGAAATGTGTTAGTGAGTTTTGGGGTATCACTCTGTAGAATTTGTTTTAAGGAAAAATAAGAATTAAATTCTGTGAAAGTTTCAAGGGTAGACAACATTTAGATCACTTTTCCCCTGAAGAGTGGTATATCTATTGTTTTAGTGCAATAAAGGGAGGCAGCTAGTTTGAAAGCAATCCCAGAGTGAAGAAAAAAAATAAAACAGGCATGCCCTTTCCATTTTATAGCCCCCTCTTGTTAACCCTTTCTTGATTAGAAAAGAGAAAAGATTGTTTAAATCAGGGAGCAACTTTAAAATGAGTAAAATTTAAGTAAGAAATAGAAAGGGCAATTTAAACTGAAGAGGAGTCCACTGACCCCTACCCACATGGTAGATAATGGAGATAGATGATGGGAGGGGGAAAGTGACCAGGAACCAGGAATTTCTTTTGGGAAGACTGAAGTAGAATTTTCAGAGCTTTATATAATAGAATTAATTATTTAGGTAAAAAAAAAGCTCACCAAAGGATATTAGAAAGAAACCATACAATTGTAAGCTCTTAGGAACCCACAAAAGGTAACAGTATTGTAATTAATTGGGGTTGTATAACATTTTGTGCTAAATTGCAAAGGAGAAATTCTATAGAACAAAGATTAGTTATATAGATAGTTTGGTTTTTAAAAATTTTTTTTTTTTTTTGTAGATAGTTTGGAATGTGATTAGGAAATAGAATACTCTGCCCCTGAAAGACCATTTTGGAAGCATATTCCCTAGTCTTTCGAGTCTTGTGAGCTCCAAAATAAGGGCATGAGAATACAAGGTTGCCGCTTGGGATCTCTCCCTGTCTTTTGCTAGGGTTTTAAAACTAAAAAGCCATAGGGGAAAGACAGGGTAGAAGAACTATGAAAGTATTAGATCTGGCTCTTTAAAGGTGTTTTCCTGTTAATTGGAAAAATGCAGGGAAACTTAAGTTACACTGTGGTCTCAGAAGTTTATTAGCTGTGTGATCTTAAGGAAGTTATCTTATCTCTGTTTACCTCAGTTTCCTGATCTGTAAAGAGGAAAATAATAATAGTACCCACCTCCCAGGGTTGTTGCAAGCATCAAAATCATGTAGTTGTTATGAAGGACTTTACACAGTCACTGGCATATAGTTAAGTAGCATATAAATGTTGACTATTGTTATTATTTCTTTAATTAAACGTAATTACATAACAGATTTTAGATGTGATTAGTATAACATGCCAGAGGTAATGATTAATGGTTTTCTATGTGAGGTAATTTGGAAATGCATTCAGCTAAATTGATGTCATCTGAATGGTAATAAATTTTGTTTCATGTTTTAAACACATGATACTGTGTATGTTATTATTGCATTTCTAAATTCTCTTATATTGTGAAATTTGGGAAATCATTTAATCAGAAATGCTGTTAGAAAAACTTTTATCAGGGTGCTGTTAGATTATAAATTGAGTTTTTAAAAGAATGCAGTAAAAACAGATATTTGAAAACAAATATTTAATAGGAGTATATTTTGTTTTAAAACAGATAATAAAAGTCAGTTTACTAAGTTTTCTTTATTAAATGAGTTTTCATTTGAAAAATTTTGACTATTACATAAAATTATGAAAGATATAGGATAGTTTAAAGATATAACTTCAATACACTAATATGACTCAACTATCATATTTACTATATGTCTGAAATGTGGTTAGTTTTAGTTTATAAGTAAATATTACAATATTATAAGAAATTATCAAGGAAAATTGCCATGAAATTCTAGAATAAGAAGTTAAAGTAGAAATTGACAAAATCTGCTGTTCACCACCTGAAAGAGATCCCAAGAGGGAAACTCACAGGAGTGTCATAGCCAAGATTCAAAACTGCCGGGTCAAGGAGAAAATATTGCAAGCAATAAGAAAAAAAAAATTTTCCCCAAAAGTACAGTCAGGATTCACAAGAGCTAGCAGCTTCTACTCTAAAAGACCATAGGTCTTAGAACATCATATTTCAAAGAACAAAAGAGCTGGGGTTGTGTCCAGGAATACTTACCCAGCAATGTTGAGTATAATCCTGAATGAAAAAAATGGATATTTGATGAACTAAAAGACTTTCAGGTATTTGTAACAAAAAAAACCCAAAACAAAACAAACAGAATTCAATGGAAAATTTGATATAAAAGATCCAGAAGAAATATAAGAAAATTATTAAAGAGTAATTATGAGGCATTCATTAAGGTCAAACTGTTTACTTATTATATATGAAAATGTTATCAATATTCTCAAAACTGTCATCATTATTAAGATAGTTTGAAAGAAAGGTTGGGGTTGAGTTGTGTATGATGGGGTGAGTCTAAAAAAGAAAATCGGGTAGGAAAAGATAAAAAGGAACAATTACAAAATTGTGATGTGAAGGAAGACCTAATACAGAGAAAGCATGTGAGGTTGAAGAGCTGGTAATGCTGGAATCTTACTTTCATCTGAGTTGAATAGGAAATAGCATGTACATCTAGAAGTCTTCTGCTCATGTAGGGAGGTGAGAAAACTGGGAGGGGTAGAGTTGGGGAGGGACTTTTAGAGGAGTGTGTGAATTGGGATTTGGGAGGGTTGGGGAGGAGATGAGGGGATTCTTGGAGGGGTGGGTGAAGTGGGGGTGGGAAAGTGGGATAGAGAAGATAAGGTAACAAGGGATAGGGTAAAAAGAGAGGCTGAGAAAGAAAAAAGCAAAAATAAGATGGAGGGAAATTCACAAATAGTAATTATAACTTTGAATATGAATGAGATGTTTATGGTGCTCTCTTTGTGTCAGCAAGAAACTGGAAATTGCAGGGATCCTCATCAATTGGAAAATGGCCAAACAAATTGTGGTGTGTGCTTGTGATAGGATACTACTGTGCTACAAGAAATGATGAACTCAATGATCTTAGAAAGGCATGGAAAGACTTGCATGAAATGATGGAGAGCCAAATGAGCAGGACCCCCAAGAAAACAAAAACAAAAACATAAACAAAAAACAAATGAGCAGGACCAAGAAAACATTATATACAGTAACAGCAATATTGTTTTAAGAATGACTTTAAATGACTAAGTTATTTTGATTATTATAAATACACAAATCAAAAGTAAAGGGCACATGAGGAAAGATGCTATCTGCATCCAGAGAAAGAACTGATAAACAGAAATATGTATGAAATAATTATATATATATATATGTGTGTGTGTGTGTGTGTGTGTATGTGTGTGTGTATATATATGTCTATGTGTATATACATGTATGTGTATACACACACACACCTATTTGTGTCTAATGGTAGCCGTCTCTGGGGGGGAGGAGAAGGAAAAAAAGGAAAAAAAAAGAGATTTACATGATAACTTTGTTGTATATTTGGAGGGAATAGCAAGTTGTACATGATAGATTTGCAGTTTCATGTGCAATCATCTTTTTTATTGTATTGTATTATGAAAATGCTTATTTTGTTCCATGAATTGAAAATAAAATAAATGTGTAATACTAAATAAATGAGTAAAGGATAAATGAAATGTAACTATTAGAAAATCATGATAAAATTAATAATATTTAATCCCTAAGCTGTGGTTAGTGAAATTTTGCTATTTGAAGTAAAAACTCTTGGGACTATAATTTACTATTATTTTGAGTTTTGATTACAGGGATAGTTGTCTGAATTGTCACAAAGCCAATAGTAGCAAATGAAGTGTGCTACAGTTGGAGAGCTTCTACAAGTTCATGTCTGTCCCTGGAAAAGGTTGAGGGCATTACTTTGGTGTGGCCTATGGTAGGAGCCTCTTGACTCAGTTTCTCAATTGTGCTATTTCCTTTCTGTACAGGAAATTCCCCCACCTGGTTAATCACATGTCTGACTTTTGATGTCTTGTGACTACATGATTGGCTGTCAAGTATTACTCAGGCCTAGAATCAAAAAGAGAGCTAAGGGAGTTTTATTCCTGTTATATGGTATATATTATGTCATTCTGTGTCTTTGAAGGGATAAGTATTGACATTGTTATATCTGTATCCCTCATTTTCCTTTCATAGCAAATTTCTATAATAATGGCAGCTGAGCAGTAGAAGTTTTTTTTTTTTTTCAAGTACAATACTAAATCTATTAATTGTTTGATGCTGGAACAGTTCTGAGTTATAAGAAAATGTAAGTATGAAAAATCTTAAAATTTTAATCTATATTTGTGGTCAAATTATAATATAGGGATGATATCCTCCTAAAGGGGAAATTAGACAAAGTAATAAGAGAAAGATGAAATGTAAAAGTTTTCTAATTAAATGAAATAATAAATTTTAAAAAAGCAACAGGCTTAGACTATTTTCTCTAAGAACTATATATATATGTATATAATTGTCTTCCAAAGGTATGCTTGGAAGTATAGAGATATATGTTTGTAGTATGAAAATTCAGGCTTTGATTATGTTTTAATGATAAGTTCTCAAAATTGGATTAAGGATTTTACATATAAAATTGCATTGATAAAAGTAGCCAATAATTTAAGACAGAAGAGTTTATTTTACAAGTTAGACTCTCATGAATTTAAGAAAAAAAGATTCTTTTGTCAGGTACAAGGTTTAGTAAAGATGAAAGCAGCTAGCGATATATAAAAACTGAAATTCTCTGAAATTTCAGGTGAATTATGAGTTCCTAATTTGACGTTCCTCTTATAGCTCTATTGTTAACAGAATCAGAACCATAAAGCTTGAGCTAGTGTTCCCTACATGAACTCGTTATTGGAAAACCTGATATAAGAGATTGTGCTAAATTGCATTAAGTTCTTGTTACTGGCATATTTTAGCAGAATTGCCTAGGAATTTCTGAAAGTGATTTGGGACCAGAGAAGCAGAACCCCCTTCAGAGCTGCCCTGACAATGAGGCCTATTTCAGAATGTCCAAGAGAAGATATCTCCAGAGACCAGATGACTCTATGGGACATCTGGGACTCAAAACAAGATAAAATTATTAAATGAGTATTGGGATTGGGTCACTAGGATACAAGGAAACGGTATTATTTAATATTAATAACAATCATTGTATTGTTTTGGTCTTTTCTTTCATGGTGTTCAGACTGAGTTTTCTTGGTTACCCTGCTGACATATATATCTCCCCTCTCAAAACAACTATATCATTGTGAGCCCTCTAAATACTTTGATCTGTAGCCTGACTTATGTAATTCTGATTATGAATATATAACAAATTTTACAGATTTGACTTACAGATAAGTAACAATGGGGGGAGTGGACTGGTCCCTGCCTCATGAATCAAAAAAGGGAATTTGAATGAACCATACTGATTCCGTGTTGTGACTCAATTCTTGAGCTAGATCAGCTCCCTTTCTGTTCAATTATGGGTCTAGTCCAATTTCTGTCTTATGAGAAGACTTTGTTCAGTTGTGGGAACTGTGAGAAAACTTTATTGCATTGTTTGAACCTAACCTTCGTGACTTGGGAAGCTGGACCACCTCTCCCTGTTGCTTAGAGACCTTTAACTAAGGACCTAGGTTATGCTGACCAGGAACCCAGTCAGATCCACAGGAGTTTTCTCACAATTATACATCTCAAGCAACATGTCTCATCTGAAAACTGTTCTCATACTGGTCAATCAGTTATTGTTTCCATGTTCTTTGATTGAATAGACACACTTGGGAGGAGTGGGGCACCTCTTTTTCTGATTTCAGGGAAATGTACTAGTTTATCCTCTCCCTGCCAACTTGGAAGGTCCCTAATCTTTCTTCCAATTAGAAATCAGATTACCTAATTCATTTTATATCCTGGTTAATTGTTTTCTTTTAATTAATTAGTGTTATTTGATTGTTTTTAATACATAAAATCTGTCTCAGTCTGTATTTAGGTTCTTTGGATTGACTAGGGAATCTGTTGACCCATTTGTTATGCCTGTCGTATAGCTCAGATTATTTCCCAGTCATTACCCACCACAGCATGAGATGGTGTCTCAGAGTTATTTTATTTTGTATCTCTTTGATTATTAGTGTAGTTGAATATTTTAAAGTGATTATTTAAACTTTCTTTCTCCTTTTTTTGACAATTCTGTTCATATCCTTTGACCATTTACCAGTTGTAGCCTGAGAATTACCATGTTGACTTTTTCACAGTTCCTTATATATTTAAAAGGTCAAGTTTATAGTCTATGACATTTGTCATATTTTTTTTTCCATTTTGTTTTTTCTTTTAAGTATGTTTCTGTTGAACACCTTTTGTTCACCCCCTTTCCTCCTTTATAATATGAGGTTAGATTAAATAATTACTAAGTTTCCTTCTTGTAGATCTACAATTCTAAGGTTCATCCAGAATGAACAAGCATGGATGAGCTGTAATCTACCCCCACAGAGGAAGGACACATACTGAAAGATCTAAGATTCTTTAGTCTGTTTTGTTTGTCCTTTTCGGTTCTAGCTATAATCAGTAAAATACCCAGATCCTGAAACTCAAGCCGTAGCAGATTTGGAGGCAAGATTCAATGCTGTCTGTTGCTCACCAGGCAAGCTGGAGAAGCCCTGGGGCTTTGGACTTGGAATTTGGTGGAACCATGCTATATAGCAGGCTGTACAACATATGGCTCACCCACCAAAGGATTTCAGGTGGCTTGTGAAAAACGTAGAGGTTATAAAAGAAAGTAAAGATGTAAAGAGTGCTTTGTCCATATCCCACTTAACCCTCCTTCCACTAGTCATTGTTGTACTCATCTCGTAACTTGGCAGGTGGGTTGCCACTTCGAATTCTCTCCTGTTTGTCACATGACCCATGGCAACCAACCATCATCAGTCTGTCTCTAGTCTGAGAAGAGTGAGAGTTGTATCTTTTTGCTGTGTTTTCGGTTGTTAGTGGCAGGGACAAAGTGAGTGCAGCAAAGTAATTTTTTTTAACATTAATGTGATTTCATGATAACTAAAAATCTTAAGTAGTAAGTGTAATTAATTGATGTTAATTGAAATTTCCCTTTTTAAAAAAATATTGTTTATTTGCAGAATAGTTTAATCATTAATTATACCTTTACTTGGAAAGTGAACTGCTAAAAACCTATCTTCGGCCTGAAGAAGTTTAGCTTATTTTAATTTTGGCTCCTATCTACTGCCAAATTATGCTGGTCTGCTACACAGGAATTGAGTTAAGTTGTGGGTGATTTGGTGGCAAACTTTTATGTTTGTTCTTACTATAATTTTGAAGTTAATATCCTTTGTAAAAACTAATATGACTAAGTGGTTAAATGGAACTGGGATGCTAGGGGGGCCTCTGAAATTAGAGGAATACCATTGATGGGGGCTTGAGTCAATGCAAGAAACTCCTGAACCAACTTCAGGGAAATGGAGAACATTGAAGGAGGAGCACAATGGAACCCACCTGGTTCCCAAGAGTAGGAGGCAGGATAATCACTGTTACATGTGGGGCCTTGTCTGGTTAAAATTAGGCCCTTCGCTGGAGACATTCTCAGTCTGGGGTTTTTACTTTAGACACCCTAATGAGATTCTAGGTAAATTAGAGAAAGAAAAAAGGGAAAGATGGGAGGGAAGGGAGGGAGGGAGAGAGGAAGGAAAATTAGACTTTATAGTTGAATTTTTTTAGAGTGGTTTCCCTCACAAGTTAGTTCCACTTTTGCAGACTTCATTTGTTGATTGCTCAATTACTGATACTTTTTTTGGGGGGGGGTTTCATTGTTGTTCTTTTGATTGATTGAAAGTTCTTTGGATTCTGTTAAATCATGTATAAGGTAAGAAATTGTGACTTTCTGTGTTAGAATGCCACTACCTAGTAGAAATGTTCATATTGTTATTTTTGCATTTAAACAGACCCAGGATGCTTGTCTTTTTTGTGAGAGCTATATGGCCTGCCACTTCTTAGGGTAAGAATGTCTGTATTTAAAATCCACCAGCAGTTGAATTTCTTTGCTACATCTCTAACTGAATGTACTCGTTTTCTTGTCCTTTTGGGTAAGTTTGGATTTCCATATGGATGACTCCTGAAGTGGCCGAGATCCATAGGGAGAATTTTGGGTGCCCTTTGGACCCAGAGGAAATTTGCTTGAACCTCTATGGGGGTTGCCTATGGTCCAGGGATTCCTAGAGAATTTTAGCGTGCCCTTTGTGGAAAGGGACATTTCTCAGGGTTGGCATAAACATCCTGTTTGGATTCTTGCCTCCAGAATTGTCATGGCTCAAGCTCCTGATGCCACTGTTTGTTCCTACAACTGAAAATGACAAATGAAACAAACCAAAAGGATTGAGGGGTGGGATTGAGTAGTGCAGGGTGGAAGTAGCCCTTGGTGCCTATGCTTTGCATAAAAAGTATCTCTACCCCAAGCCCTAATGTGGCAGAGAGAGAAGGAGGGAGGGAGGGAGGGAGGGAAGGAGACAGACAGACAGACACACTGTCCCAGTCTGGCAGTTTTATGGACACAGCCAATTCCAGCTGCAGTGGCTTAGCCAATGGAGAGAGGTGGCTCTCACTCAAATGGTAGGTTGACAGAGAATGTCTTCTCCCAGTATCCCAATATTGCCAGTTACTTGGTGTCTTCCACGTGGGTGCCTCCATCTCAGGAGATCTGGGTATATGGCAAAACTCCATTACACAGACAACTTATTTTCACTTAGACCATCCCTTCCAGAAATGTGACCTTCCTTTTCTCTGTGTGATGAGGACTTGGAAAATGTAGGTGTGTAGTGGCTTCATTCCCAGAGCAGCAAGAACTTAGATTTTGTTTGTTATCAGTGAATTGGAGAAACGAATATTTGTGAACGTCAGTTTTTGTAGACAGCTGAGAGACTGAGGAAAAGGCAGTGAAAGTTGGGATCACAGGAAAGGTTTCTTCTTCCCAAGTAAAAATGTACTCCTACTCCCCTGTCAATTTTAATGTCACCTCCCTAAGCCCTCCTAGTACAACCAAAAAGGTCCCTGAAAATCAAATCATCTCCCAGTGTGGACACAACCTGGCTTGATTCTCACTGTGATGTTGAGCTCACCTCCTTTGCAAGGTTCTTCCTCATTCCTGTACAATGAAAGGCTACGAGTGTTGCAGCAATGGACATCTGGACTGTGGTAAGGATGAGCAACAGAGACATAACACCCTGCAAGAGAAAGAGATGGGCAAAGAGCACTTAGGAATGAGGCCTTAAATTGCAAATAGCCCACAGAGAGAGCAGCACCTCAGCACAGGCATGCCGACCCAGCCTATGTCAGTAGCGTGTGCAGCCAGAGAATTTTATTTCTTTCTTATTTTTTAAGGCAAACAAGTATTCACTCCTCAGGAACAAAGGACAATGCTTTTATTCAAAAAGCAAGCTAAAGAATCTAAAATTTAATTAAACTTTGAAAAAAAGTCAACAACTGAACTTTACTTTCAAAGTGTGAACTTCGCCTATTAGCTCCCCCCCCC
>NW_020953709.1:2339893-2349698 GCF_900497805.2 Vombatus ursinus
GAGCTCCTTAGAACAGAGCCTGGTGTGTACTAGGCTCTCAAGAAATGCTTGTTCGGGGAATGGTGTGGAATTTCTGCACAGATCTATGCAGTAAAACACTCACACGAAGGAGGATTTTTCCGATGGAGCATACGCCCCCTGATAAAGGGGGTGCGCAGGGCAAGGACTCTTCCTGGGCTAAGCTGGAGAGCAGCAGAGCGATCCCACTCGCAGACACCAAGATACTTAGAATACCCAGGAAGTTATGTATGTGATTCTGAAAGATATTGAGAAAACACGCTCAGCCCCTGGCCTTTCCAGCGTCGTACAGAGTTTATTAGCTTGACTTTACGAATCAACAGAGGAGTCAGAGACCCTGAAAGAGAATGCAGAGACAAACTAGGGTTGGGAGAAAATGGAGGTAGAAACATGAGAATGAGGGCCCATCCCAGATGCTGAGGACAATGCCCGTTCCATTCTGAAGGACTCTCCTTGTCTCAGGCCCCAAGGGAACCCATTTGTGGATGTTGATATGCCTTCTCTTAACCTTTCTCTCCTCTTCCTGTGAGGTCCTGTATTTACCCCAAACACAAGTCTATAAGATGACAGACAGAGATCTGGGCCCACACAGATGCCAGTTTGCCACATGTAAGTTTTTTACCCTTAGCTCTTTGCCTGCATTTATTTTATATATCTATTATTAGTTTCAAAAATCAGACATGCTTCTTGAGGAGAGCTTTCTAGACCAAGGCTTTCTGTTTGGTTCAGTGAGAGTCTAGATGGTTCAGAATTGGGCACAGCCTTTCCTGAATGCTAAGATCAAGTAACACGGGGCCTATTTGCTGTTCCTCACACAGCTCACCTTGCCTTGCTCTCTGGTAACCTCCCTTCTCACCTATGTAGAATACTTCGTTATCTTCAAAACTCTGCTCAGGTGATACCTTCCATCTAGATGGTCTTTCTCTTAGGTGCTATTGCCCCCCACCCTGCAAATTGCCTCTTAATCATTTTATGTCTCTTCTGTATTCTTAGATACCTGTCTCTCCTACTAGAATGTAAATCCCTTGAGGGCATGGATGGCTTCCTGGTTCTCTTTGTGTCTCTAGCACCAGGCATAGTGCTTGTCATATAGTAAGTTCTTAATTAATGCTTGTAGATTTTTTAAGTATGACTATCAGCTTCAGGGAGAAAGCCTATAGAGGGAATTGTCAGGGAGTCAGGGCACCTCGGAAAGGTATGTAAAGAGCTGAAAAATTATCGTCTTGAGTTTTCTCCATGAAACCGTTATTGCTGTCATAACTGCTGAACTGACACTTTGTCCCACTTTGAGTTAAGGGCAAAGAAATTTAAATTTTAGGGTGAGCTATAGGATCAAAGGACTTAAGCTAGTGGAAACCTTGGAGGTGATCTAGGCCAGCCCCTTTATTTTAGATTTGCAAAAACTGAATCCCCAGGGAGGAGGAAGGACTTAGCCGGGGGAACATCAAGTACTGGAGAAGCTTGCCTTCTATACAGCTTTCAGCTCGGTAGGTGCTTACACAAGCCAACATACAGAGGGAGAAAAAGATGGATTTTCTTCATATATTTTTTACAAAAGTAAGAATCTGACTTCCCTTCCCTTATGTCCTAACCTCATGATCAGATTTCTTTCTTTTTTTTTTTAAGGAAAATTCAGCAGTTTGGCTGAAGACAGGTCAAAAATAACTGACAAAAAGCACATGTCCAAATCCCTAGAATATGAGAAAAAGTGGCTTGAATGTCTTAATAGAATTTATGCCACAGGCCCTAAAGAAATTTATGCTTTCTCTCTCTTGTTTTATAGAATTTTCATATAGAAATCCAGAGTGGTTTTCTGAAGGTAAACATTTTCATTTTATTAACCCTAAGGATATAGGGTAGTAGCATGATGTAGATAAATGGTGAAAATGGTAAGTGATTTTTTTGGGGGTGTGGAGGGAAGAACACTGCTATTTTCTTCTATTGATATTATATGGCTATGAGTCATGGAATAATAGATTCATCAAAAATTTGGAGTTCAAGGTCATCCAAGGAGCAACAGAGAAACTCATGGTATAAATGACAAAATGTTACAAATGAGGAATTGCCCAGTGGAAATGTTGCAAAGAATTTCATCAAAGACAAATATGTTTGGGGTAGGGCGTAGAAAGCTAGGCCAATCACATGTTGAGAGCATTTATATCTGGCAAATTCCAAGAGTACATAAGGAAGGCTTCCAGGGTAGTGGGACCCTCATGGTTAATCATTAAAAAAAAAAGGAAAGGCAGGCAAGATGGGCATGTACAGTGGGTTAAGAGATGCAACACTGCATGGCATTTCTATAACATTGAGATCATAGGTCCATTAGAACATCTCTTTTTTATTGTGGGTGGAGTCCTTTGGCAGTCAGACTGCTGAAACCTATGGATCTCTTCTCAGAATCATGTTTTTAAATGCATAGGATTCCAGAGAAAGCCAATTATATTGGAAAACAGTGATCAAAATATTTTTTAAAAGTTCATAGACCCCAGGTCAAGAGGCATTAAACTATTAAATCATGAAAATAATTTGAATCACCAAGAGACTATTTCTTACCTTCCTTTGAACAAACCGCGTCCTAAAAACTGTAACGAATCCTGTAATGGCATACTGTTAAGAGTAGAGTTATGTGTTAATGCATATGAAATAGCTTCCGCTGCCTGAACATGTACTAATTTAGTTCGGTTCCTCCCCTCTCCCTCTCCCTCTCCTCCTCTACCATTTCCACCTAGCTTGATCATAGAATTCTCAAGGCAGAGGCCAAAGACTTCAGTTCAGCAAAGAAATATCATAACAGGATAAAGAGGTTAAAGGTAGGATAAAACATATTACTGTGATTTAAGTTACAATCTAGTAAAGACAAAATAGAGCTTCAGATGTCATGAAGTTTTGTGGGAGAGAGATCACTTTCATGTGCAAGAATCAGGGAAGTCTTCATAGTGGAGGTGGGAGTTGTTTGACCTTGATTTCAATAGGGGAAGTTAGGCGTGGGGCAGGGAATGAAATGAGTCAAACCTTGGAGATGGGAGAAGGCAGAACGGGAATGCAGACAGTGAACTCCAGTTTGAATGGAAAGGCCAATATAGGAAGTAGACTAGTATGAGGTGAAGCTGGAAACAGGCATTGAAAAGCTTTAAATGTTGAGATAAGGAAGTTTTATTAGGCAGGCAGTAGGGAGCCAACGAAAATTTTTGAGTAGAGTAGTGGATTGGTTCATGGTGGATTTGGAACATGACCCATGCAAAGGTATGAATAATGGATCCAAAGCCAGGAGGGCAGGCAGTGAAGGACTCATGAAGTATATAGCAGTTGCAGCCACCAACCACATTGTTATCAACTAGGTGACGCATTGGGAACTAGAGGCAGAAGACTGAGTTCAAATTTGATTTCAGACACTTACTGGCTGTATGTCCCTGAGTAAGTCACTTAACCTCTCTTGGCCTCAGTTTCTTCATCTGTAAAATGGTAGTAATAATAGTACCTACCTTAGAGGATTCTTGTGAGGACCAAATGAACTAACATATATAAAATACTCTGCAAACCTTGAAGCACTCTATAAATTCTGGCTATTGTCATTTGGCCTTCTAGGATCATAGATTTAGAGCTGGAAGGGAAACTAGAGGTCATCCAGTCCAACCCCTACATCTTACCAATAAGGAAACTGAGGCACACAGATTTTAGTGTTTTGAACAAGGTGACACAGGTAGCAAGTATCCCAGCTGGAATTTGAACTCAGGGCTCATGATTATCCAGGTTCACCATTTTTCCCACTACTATTTGCTGCCTCAGTCTTTCATATGACTTTGATTTTCCTATTTCCCTTAAGGGAAGAAGAATTTTGACAACTCTTCAGATAGTCTCGATATCAGTCCAGTTTTCATACCAGTGGCGGATTTATAGGGCCTGGTACAATACTCAATGACCACATAGGAATAGAATGTCCAACCCTAATTCTGTTCTACTACTACCCACATATTACAGGGCAGGCCTTCTATTATCCTTCTACAATCCCCTGTAGGATTCCTGAAGCCCGAGATTTCAATTCCATTTATAGAACTGGGTTCGTGGAATTTATTAAGAATTTCAGAGTAGCCTGACTCCATATCCAAAGTTACTTCATTTACTCTACTCACACATGCTCCTGCCCAGTATGGATATTTTGTGACATACAAAATGGGAGCTTTTGACTTTGGAAGGTTGAGTTGTTTGATACTGGAAAATAAGAAGACTCCAAGTGCAATGATGATCAAACCTATCAGGATGTGAAGAACCTGGGTAAAGAGAAAATGACAATGATGAGTAGATATATGCACCACATTCCCCCATGGATTCTACCTTTGAACAAGTCTGACTTACCCCCAACAACTTCGGCTCTCCTTTTAATACACTTGGCACAAAACCTTGACGTTTATAGGGAACTGCACTAATTTTTAACTTCCCTGCCTGGAGGGAGGTCTCTCCTTTGGGGTTAGGTTTTAACATTGTGATATTGTCATTGATTCTTTGCCAGAAGTATGATAAGAAAACAGTTTGGTTGACATCACAGCCAGCATCATGTTCTGCTCCTCTGCCAAGTTCACTTGGTTTGCTTGACTCTTAACTCCACTTTATATTGGAGTCATAGCCATTTGGTCATAAAGTAATAGAATTATGAAGTCAAAGAGTCATAGAGCTGGAAAGAACTTTGATAGGTCACTTCCCACAGCTTCCTGTATTCAAGCAGGTAGAAGACCTCCCAAGCCAGGACATTCCCCTTGAGGAATGGCCACCCTCTAGCCTCCCTCAGGAACCCATATTTCGTGTAGCATTGGCTTCTGGCCAAGGGGATTCTTTTCTTGCTTAATTCTAGTTCATTTCTCTACTTGACTTTTCTGTGGACCTGTAGAATAACTGGTTAACCTCCTTCTAATCCTCTGATCCCTTCTTATTGCATCAGGTCACTTCTTAAGCTCAGGAAAATTAATTTCTCTTAAGTTTTAATTTGAACACCTATTTTCCATCTTTTAAAGTCAATTGAGCCATCTTATCTTACTTGTTTCTCAATATCTCGGTAAGATTGTGCTAATGAAAATCATACACACAGCCTCAATTGGGAGCTCCCTCCACATCCAGCATGATAGTGCCATGGTGTCTCCCACATTTTAGAAAGGATATTGGTAAACCAGGGCATGACCTTAGGTAAGCAATGAAGAGGGAAGAAGGGAGACTCAAAAATCGTGCCATAAAAGAATTTGTTTTCAATCTGAGGATACTTAGCTTAGTTAAGAGAAAAATCTCAGGGTAGATGAAAGAAAGAACGCATGAGAGCCATCTTCAAATATGTAAAAGATGATCATGTGGAAATGAGGTAAAAAAATTTTTTTCTGCCTGGCTCTATAGGAGTAAAAACATTCTAGGACAAATAGCTCGATGTTTTTGGTAGCAATATTTTGGTTCAGCATAAAGAATAAAAAACAAATTTCCTACACTTAGACCTGCCCGTACAGGAATTGGTTGCCTTAAAGATGGGAGTAATGATTTTTCCATCATTGGAGTTCTTTAAGTAGATATTGGGTGACTGCCTGCCAGGGATCTTCTGGCTAAGATTTGTGCTTTGTGTGGGCACTGACCTTGGACTAAATGACCTCTCAGATCACTTCTAGCTATGAAATTCTGTGATTCTTTGAAGCATACAATAACAGAAAGTGTTTGTTCTGGGACTGGAGTGTTCTGCTTCAGCTACCACATTGCACCACCATGCCTGGTTTCTCCAAACACTGTCTTCTACTTTTCATCTACTTAGGGTGAACTGTGGGCCCCTTTTTTGTCATTTCACACCTTGTCAGTCTTTGCTGTTTGATTTATTTATATGTATAAATAAATTTACATATATGTTTAAAAATAAAATATTTTTGCAGTGCCTTGGTATACAACCTTAACTGAGTTTCCATCTAATCATAAAATCTGAGTTGAAACAGACTTTAGGAAGTCATCTCATCCAGTCCCCTACCCAATACCTCATCTGCTGTTTTCTCCTAACCTTCCCTGAATCATGACTTTCTAGAGCCAGGGAGAATAGAGGGCCCTGGATTTGCCCAACACCAAAAAGCTATTGAGCTTGTTTCCCATATGTAGTTGGAATCCCACTTACCATCTCCTTAGCAACTATATTCAATTCAAACCTATCAGTCTTTTTTTTTTTTTTTTTTTTTTTCGAGACTGCATTTTCCTAACTACCCCCTACTGGAAGTGAGACATGGTTTAATCCCACTATTGATACAGTCACTCACCCTACTTATTGATAGGTATTGATCCCACTACTGATAGGGAGCTTTGACCTATTTGATCTTCCACTTAGGCCAGTTCACCCCTCCTTAGGGGCCCTTCCCTCCTGGGTGTTTGCCATATTGGTATTGGATTTAGTGTAAACAGCCATTTGGCACAGCCCACTAGAGCTCAGGATACTTGGACTTAAGAGATCAGCCAGTTTTAGCTTCTCTGGTAATTGGAATTCTAGTTCTGCACTACTTATAGTCCTATTAAAGCTACTGATCTGGCTTAGTACATGCCTTTATTCCATCTCTCAGCCTGCCCCATTACCCTCTCTATATCTCAGTCCTAATGTTGCTGGATAATTGGTGCTGACATCCCCTCTTCTTCCTTTACAATCCTGCCCATTCCAATTTGGGGTTATTTTCAGGATTATCAGATTTTGCCCTAGAATGAGCCAGTTTCTTATATTTTCCTATACTTTCTATTATTATTCCTACTTCTTTCCTACAGGGTAGAAGTAACATCCTTTCGGCTGGATTTCTGGAAGAGGATTGTTTGTGGAGTTGAAAAACCTTAGAGGCCATCTAGTTCAACTCTTGATTTTACAGATGAGGAAACTGTGACCCAAGAAGATTAGGATTTTCCTGGGAAACCTGTGTTCCTCTTTTGTTGACCAATGAATAAATATTCACTAATTCCAACATATTTTTGAATTAAAGCTTGTTGAATTGAAGTGGATTTCTACCCAAATATCTCACTTTCAATTGGTGCTAACTTCCTAAAAAGGCCTGCAGATCCTCCTGAAAGATATATTGCATTAGACTCTGAGGACAAATCTAAAGTAACTCTGGAAAAAAAAAAAAAGCACCTTCCCACTTCTACAGGACCTGAATAATGGATCAGAGCATGTATAGAGTCTCGAATCTACACTGAGGAGAACTCGTTTCAAATTCTGACCCTGTTCTTTTCTTGCTGTATATACTTGGAGGAGAACCTGAGCCTCTGAGGGTCTCCTTGACCCTACTGGTCACATGTAGGTGTTGCTCTACATGGCCCCTAAGGTCCCTTTGAGTTAGATGCTAATAAAAATCAGACAATGGCCCTAAAAAATGTTAACACTTTCCTGCTTCTCCTTTTCCAGAGTTTCAGAGCAAGGAAGCTAGTTTTTATAGGGAAACCAAGAACAGTCACCTGCAGACAGCCCTTTTATTTTTCTTAATCCCAAACTCTATGGACATCCCTTACCTGCCATTATTTCAGGAAAACCAAAACGATGCTGCTAAGACTGTTGTCTGTTTTTGGAGCATAGTAGAATACATTTCATTCAGCCTGACATTTAAGGTAAATGATAAGATGGCAGAGATATGAGGGACATTTTGAGACCTTTTATTCAGTCCTCTCATTTGATAACTGAGCGACCAGTTCCTGAGATGTTGTTCAAGTTCCTATGGGGAACTGATGGCAGAACAAGGAGGCAACACAAGGCTTTTCAGTTCCCATCCCATGTTTGTTTGTTTGTTTTGGTTACAACTACCTCACCTTCCTTGACTGAGAATGTGCATTATAGTAATTTGAGCAGATATACGTGGGACTCATTATCATGTACAGCCTTGCCTGGCTTCCCAACCTCTCAGTCCCTCCCTCAGTCTCCTGGCCTGATACGATCATCTCCTCTGCATCCCTATCACCAAGTGAATTTCCAGATACTTCTGAGGACCTCATGCCACAGCAAGTTGGGAAGTTGAGGGCTGTCCTGAAACCTCTGGGGTTGATTTTGAGTTTTGTAAGCCCTTGTCTTCATCTACAAATCTCCTTGTTACTCTGACTGGATTCGTGGTTAGCATATTTCCACCCCCTTTTATTCTCTCTAGTGCTATGATATTGTACCCTTTGATTGTAAAGAATACCTCCCCTTCTCAAATCCTGGGTGTTCATTACCTTATTATCATGTACCTCAACCCCATCTCCTGATGCTATACTCTAGATCTGTACCTCATCCATTCTGACTTCTGGATCTCCTGTTCCATAATTCACACATTTCCTTTCATCCTACACCACTGCCTCTGTTGCTTCTTCTATCTTTTGGCACTCACTAAGACCTGGCTTTCCTGTAATGACCCTGCATCTTTGGCTACCTCTTCTGGTATTGCCCTTTCTTTCATTCGCTACTCCCAGATTTCTCTTTCTGTGGCCATGCTCCTGTGCTTCTTCACTCTATTCTCCACATCTGACAAACACTCGAAGCTCTATTCTTACTGTCCTAGGCTTCTGATTAGTGAGCATTCACCATATGTTCTAATCCAGATCCACCTTGCTGCTCACTGGTCATATCATTGCCATGCCACTAGACATGCATACTCTGAGAACAGTCATCGAATGAACCCTACTAACACACTTTTATGTGGTCACCTGTCTTTGACATGTTTTGTCTTTTTCACTAAGAATTACCTTCTGGAGGTCATAGAGTATCTTTCTTGCTTGTATTTCTGTTCCTGTTGCTTAGCACAGTGCCTGGCACATAGTGTTTACAAATGCTGTTCCCTTCCATTCTTATTCCCCCTGACTCATTAGTCACTCCTTGCTACTCATTACCATTTTCAGATTCTTCCTGCTGCATCACTCAGAAATCTTTGCTTCTTTGTGGTTCATGAAACCCAAATTTATCACCCAGCCTAGATTCTGGTGGTCTGAAACCCCAGGAGGACACTTTCCCTGTTTTCTCAAGTAGATAATGACTGCTTCAGAATCTTCCTTTCACCCCAACTCCAACTTCCTTCCACACCAACATACATATGGACCTTTCTTCACATTTCCCAAGTTCTCAGATCTTCAGTTTACTCAATTCCCATTATCTGGCCCTCTATTACACCCCTGACACACATAGGCATAGCCATATCCTCCATCTTACCATCACTCACAAATGTTCCAATTACATGTTCAAGAACTCTGAATTTCCTTTAATCACAATCTTTTGTCTCTCCGTCTCTATCTTTGCCTTACTCTTCCTAGACGTACTCTTCATCTTTACCATAACTATGATTCCCTCCAACTCTCAACGTTATCCCATGTTGAGATGGGATGACCTCTCATCTCATGATCTCTACCCTGGCCATACTCTTCTCCCTAACTAATTTTGACCTATTGGTGAACCAGTTTAGCTCTACACTTTCCTCTACTCTGGAATCTCCTATTCCCTTGTTCTGTGCCAAACCATAGCCCTGATTTTTTCCTTATCATTTACCTTCTCACAAATTGCTAAACAGAATTGGAGGATGTTATGAAACCACCATGTTAAATGGATCCATATATAGACTTAACGTTAGCTAATCTCAACTGGGCCCTCACTATAGCAACATGATTCTATTACTCTTCTCTAAATAATTCCTGATCTCAGTCAGGATCTTAGCTGTTTTAAACTTTCTATTCTCTTCTCAGGCCTTCCATAGCAGCCATCCCCCAACTCTCTTTGTGGAGGACCTTGCTTCATACTTCACACACACACACACACACACACACACACACACACACACACACACAC
>NW_020953709.1:2349708-2365850 GCF_900497805.2 Vombatus ursinus
CACACACACACACACACACACACACACACACACACACACACACACACACACAAAAGAATTTATTCACCAAGAGTTCCCTTGTCTCCCCTTCTTCCCATCTCACATCCCTCTGTATCTTTCCACACAAGCTTCTTCTTCACTCTACTCTAGTGATAAGATGGCTCTTCTTCCCAAAGCCAACCCCTCCACAGATTCCCTTGATCCCATTCCATACCAGTTTGTTTGTTTGTTTTATATCGGCTTGCTGCCATTCTCATCCCTTCTCTAATTTCTAATCTCTGTCTGATTACATGTTCCTTCATTGCTGCCTACCACCATGCCTATCCTTAATAATAATAATGACAACAAAAAATCTCAGTAAGTCCTACTGTGCCTACTATCCATTGTCCTATGTCTCTTCTCACCTTTTCATCTGAACTTGAAAAAGCTGGACATAGTCAGTATCTCCATTTTCTTCTCTCTCATTTTCTTCTGAATTCTCTGCAGTCTGGCTTTCAACTGAAACTGGTATCTCCAAAGTTATCAGTGATTTCTTACTTGCCACATATGATGGTATTTTCTTAACCATTATCTTTCTTAACTCCTTAGCAGTATTTGACACTGCTGATCACCTCCTCCTGGAGATGTTCTCCTTTCTGTATTTTTGCGATTCTGCTCTCCTTTAGTCTTCTTTGCTAGATCTTTGTCCATGTCAAAGTTCTTCAGTGCTCTTTCTTAGGCCCTCTTCTCTGTCTGTGCTCTCATGGGTTCATTATCATCTCTTTGCAGATCCATTCATTCAATAAAAATTTATTAAGAGCCTACTATGTACTCCACACTGTATTATGTGTTGGGATGATTCATATACGTGTAGATGACTCCCATATAATTTTTCCAACCTTCATTTCTCTTCTGACCTCCAATACTTCATCTTTAACTGCTTATTGGACATTTTGAATTAGCTACCCCATACTTATCTCAATCTCATCATGTTCAAAACAGAACTCATCTTTCCACTTCCTTTCAAACCCACCCCTCTTCTGAATTTCTCTGTTATGGTTGAGGGCAGCACCATCATTCCATTCATCCAGTTCACAACCTCAGTGTCATCCTTAACTTCCCTTTCTCTTTCACAACACATATCCAGTCATTTGCCATTTCTTATAATTTCTTCACAACATTTCTCACATATGTCCTCTTTTCTCAGCCTACATAGCTATCACTCTAATCCAGGGCTTTATCTCCACTTTCCTGCACTATTGCAGTACCATTTTAATTAGGCTGTCTACTTCACATGTCTCACCACTTCAATCCATATGCCACACAGCTTCCAAAATGATTTTTAAAAAGTAGAATTCCTACCATGTCTCCTGATTGAATAAACTACAGTGGTTCCCTAGTACCTCTAGGATCAGATGGAAACTCCTCCATTTGGTATTTAAGACTATTCAATTATGGCTCATTCCTATCTTTCCATTACTCCTATCCATGTATTCTATAGTCTAACCATACTAGCCTACGTAAGATTCTTCATACACAATGTTCCATCTCCTGTCTCCATACCTCTGAACTGGCTGGACCACACATGGAATGCTCCCCCTTCTAACTTTCTCCTCTTAGTCTCCTTGTTTCTTTCAAGACTCAACTCTGATCTCACCTTCTTCAGTATGTTTTCCCTAATCCTGTCCTTCCCCTCCCTTTCCCTGCCAAGTATAGGCCTTCTCCCCTAAGTTTATTTTCCATCTACTCTATATTTATCTTGTATATTATAATGTATGAATGTATTTCTCTCCCACCCCTATCCCCATTAGAATTCAAGCTTCCTGAAGTCAGGGACTGTTTGTTTTCCCCTTTGTATGCCTAGTGGTTAGTGCACAGCAGACAGTAGATTGTACAACATTTATTTGGCATCTACTTTGTGGCTAGGGATACAAAGAAAGGCAAAAATAATCCCTCCCCTAAAATAGAATGCATTCTAATGGCACATGGTAAACTCTTAATAAATGCTTATTGATTGATTAATTGACGGTACAGTGGAGAGAGTTCCAGATTTGTCATCAACAGGATTAGAATTGTGTAGCTTATATTTTCTACCTGGGTCATGTTAACCTAAGCTTCTTCATCTGTAAAATGATGTAATCAGTCATTCAACAATAATGTATTAAGTGCTTATTATGTATCAGACACTGTCCTATAATATATTTAATGTCTTACATAACCGTCGGCTATCATTATAATACTTTCATCTCTCCCTAGTGAATGTCGAGTTCTAATTTGGCTGTTGAGTACAGCCATTTAATTTTTGTCTTTGCATTTCCAATGCCTGCCTCAGTGCCTGGCATATATTCATTTACTCAACTGTGTCTGTATTCATTGATGGAAATTTCAGCACATCCATGCCTGCTGGTTCTGTGCAATCTTTGTCCATGTTCTTCCAAAAGTTCACCACTGACTTCCAGGAGCTAAGATGATGGAGTAAGCAGTAAATCACTGTAGCTCTCCCATATTCACCCCCAATTAACCAAGGGACATTATAGCCAAACTTCAGAACTGTCAGGTCAAGGGAAAAATACTACAGGTGACCAGAAAGAAAGAATTCATAGATCAGGGAATCACAATCAGAATCACACAGGACTTGGCAGCTGCAACCTTAAAAGATCAGAGGTCATGGAACATGATATTAAGGAGGGCAAAGGAGCTAGGACTATAACCAAGAATCACTTAGGTGGAAAAAATTAAGCATAATACATCAAGGGAAAAATGGTCATTCAATGAAGAAAAATTTCGAGCCTTCATAAGGAAAAGACCAGAACTAAACCAAAAATTTGACCTCTAATATCAAAAGCCAAGAGAAGCATAAACAGGTAAAAAGGGAAAAGAAAACATAAAGGATTCAATAGAGCTAAACTGTTTACAGCCACAGGAAGATGATATTTGTAACTTTAAAATTGTATCATTAACAGTACAGGTAGAAAGGTATGCATAGGCAAAGAGTATGTGTATAAGGTGAATTTGAAGAATGACAAAAAAATTAGGGGATGAGAGAGAGGAGTACAATGGGTGCAGAAGGAGGGGAGAGGTAGAATGGGGTAAACTATATTCATATGAGGGGAATATTGGGAGAGGGGTGATGGGAATTGCTTGAACCTTACTCTCATCAGTATTGACTCAAAGAGGGAATAATATGCACAGTCAGATGAAAAAAGAAATCTATCTTACCTGACAAGGAAGGAGAGGAGATTAAAGTAAAAGAGATGACAGAAGGGAGGGCAGATCAGGGGAGATGGTAGACAGAAGTAAAACGCTGGTCAGGTGAGAACGGGTGAAAAGAGAGAGAGAACAAACAGGAGGAAGAACAGGATACAGAGAAATGCATACAAAGTAATATTAACTGTGAATGTGAATGGAATGAACTCCCCTATAAAAATGGAAGTGGATAACAGACTGAATTAAAAACCAGAATCCTACAGTATGTTGCTTACAAGAAGCACACTTGAAGCAGAGAGAGTAAAGGTAAGGGACTAGAGCAGAATCTATTATGCTTTAGTTGAAGTTAAAAAAGCAGGAGTAGCAATACTGATATTAGACACAGTAAAAGCAAAATAGACCTAATTAAAAGAGATAAGGAAGGAAACTACATCTGGCTAAAAAGTACCATAGACAATGAAACAATCAAATTAGAACGGCAAGGAATAGTCTACATTTCAGATCTATGGGAAGGGGAAGACTTCGTGATCAAACAAGAGACAGAGAGCATTACAAAATGTAGAATAGAGAATTTTAATCCTATTAAATTGAAAAGCTTTTGTACAAACAAAACCAATACAACCATGATTAGAAGGAAAACAGAAAGCTGGGAAACAATCTTCACAGCAAGTGACTCTGATAAAAGCCTTGTTTCTCAAATATATAGAGAACTGAGTCAAATTTATGAGAATACAAGCCATTCCCCAATTGATAAATGGTCAAAGGATATGAACAGGCAGTTTTTAGATGAAGAAATCAAAGCTATCTATAGGCTTATGAAGAAGTGCTCTAAGTCACTTTTGATTAGAGAGATGCGAATTAAAACAAATCTGAAAAAACTTCACACCAATCAGATTGGCTAATATGACAAGAAAGGAAAATGATAAATGTTGGAGAGGAGGTGGGAAAATTATGACACTAATGCACTGTTGGTACAGTTGAGAACTGATCCAATCGTTATGAAGAGCAATTTGGAACTGTACCCAAGGGGTAATCAAACTGCGTGTGCCCTTTGATCCAGCAATACCACTGTTAGGTCTATATAACCAAGAGATCATAAAAAAGGGAAAAGGACCTACATGTGCAAAAATATTTATAGCAACCCTATTTATGGTAGTAAAATATTAGAAATTGAGGGGATATCTAGCAATTGAAGAATGACTAAAGGAGCTGTGGTATATGAATGTAATGGAATACTCTTGTGCAATAAGAAATAATGAACAGGCATATTTCAGAAAAATCTGGGAAGGCTTGTACAAACTGATGCAAAGTGAAATGAGCAGAACATTATACACAGTATCAGCAGCGTTGTGTGATAATCAACATCGAATGACTCAGCTTTTCTCAGCAACGTAATGATCCAAGACAAGTACAAAGGACTCATGAAGGAAAATGCTATCTGTATCTAGATAAAGAACTGATGGACTCTGAATACAGATCAAAGCATGTTTTTTTCCACTTACTTTATTCTTTCTCATTTTTTTTCTCCTTTTGATCTTTTTCTTCCCCCACAACCATTGGAAATATGTTTTGCGTGATAGCATATGTATAAACTATATCCACCTGCCTACCATTTTCAGAAGAGGGGAGGGAGAGAGGGTTGGAGAAAAATTTGGAATTCAAAATCTTGTAAAAACGAATGCTGAAAATTTTCTTAATATGTAATTGTGGGGGAAAAAATACTACTTAAAGTGAAGAAAAAAGTTTACCGCAGTGAGTTCACCCAGTGGGCTTCCTCACTCTCTGTCGCCATCAAGAAGAAACCTGTGACACACTTTGACTCTTCCCTGTTTTCCTGTGCTCTTGTTAATGACCAGTTACCTCTTGGTGGGAAAGTGGATAGAGTACTGAACTTGGAATTGGGAAAACCCGGGTTCCTGTCCTGTCTCAGATCTTTCCTGACTGTGTGATCCTAGGAAGTCACTTAACTTCTCTCAGCTCAGGTTGCTCATCTGTAAAATGAGCATAACAGACACTATTCCACAGGGTTGTTGTGAGGATCAAATGGGATAGCATACCTGAAATGCTTTTGTGGTAGGTGATAGCGAAATGACAGAAAATAGGTTGAAGCTTCAGTGCATATGGATTTATTAAGCAAAGCATGCCAATTGCATGACACAGTGAAACCAGTTGCCTTCCTCAGCTTTGTCACTTGACCCAGAATACAAAAGGGTATGTGTGTGTGAGACAGATTTTTATTCATTAAAAATAATCAAATAAGACCAATTAATTAAAAGAGAACGGTTAACCAGGGTACAAAATTAGGTAATCTGATTTCTAATTGGAGGAAAGATTAGGGACTTTACAAGTTGGGAGGGGGAGAGCGAATAGGTTCAGTTCCCTAAAATCAGAAAAAGAAGCATTCCACTCCTCCCGAGTGTTTGTATTCAATGAAAGGAACAAAGAAACGACAACTGATTGACCAGTACGAGGCTGGTTTCAAATAAGACGTATGGGTTGCTTGAGATGTATAATTGTGAGAAAGCTCCTTACGTCAGTCTTTGGATCTGACTGGGTTACTGGTCAGCATAACTGAGGTCCTTAGTAAAGGGTCTCTAAGCAACGGGTAGTGGTAGTCCAGCTTCCCAGCCATGCAAGGCTAGTTTCAAGCAATACAATAAAATTTTCTCACAATTCCCCTAATTGAATGAATTCTTCTCGCAAGACGGAAATTCGACTAGATTAATAATTGAATAGAAAGGGAGATGAGCTAGCTCCAGAATCGAAACATGAGATGCAGTCAGTATATTTTACTCAGTTCCTACAATTAACCACTTGTTCTAATTACCTCACTTTGCAGACTTGAAAGCATTATTTAAATGTTTATTGTTATTAGTATGCTCATTATTGCACTCTATTCCTGTCACACGGTTCTTTGATGCCACCCTTTTTTCCCACTTTTCTTTCAAGTTCCTTGTTGATTATGTGTTACAGCCTGCTCACATCCACTGTATACTTCTCCATTGCTCCTCGCTGTGATGCTTATTTGTGGTTCTCCAGAGGAAGCAGCGCTCCAGGCCAGCCTGGACCTTTGTTTTCATGGGAAATTGGGTTCAGTAAAAGAAAAAAAACGTTGCTGATTTCCTGAAAGCCGTCCAGTCTGCTCTCCTCCTTTTCAGTTCTAGTCCCAGTTCACTGTCCGTCTGTACCATCTGTCTCAGGTAATATTTGAAAGCTCTAGAGTATGTCCGTCCAAATTCATGTTGAAATCTATGAAATAGAATTTCATCCACTTGGTCTTTCCTGTGTGGATAAATAGCATAAACTCATTTGCACGATGACAAAGCCCTTCCGAGAGGCACTACAATAATCTGGGGCTTGGGGTCATCAGTACAATGTCTTCTGCAAACAGGAATATCTTCTGGACCTCACCATTTATAGGGAATCCTTCCCCTGTCACAGTGATACACCCTTTCTTGATCTATGCCTTGCCATATATTTAATATCACAGGGTCATTGAGCAGGGGTTAGTTTTATTGTTATATGCTCCAAACAGTCTTGAATTTTCTTGACATGTGCTGTTGGTGGCTGTATTTGTTTACACCTTTTGTTTTTCTGTTGTTTGGGATGTTTGGGAAGTAAAAATGTCTGGTTTTCTTTCTAAGAATGTTTCGAATGCCTCTTTATTTTCAATGCTAATTTTTTTTTCATTTATGACTAGGCTCAGATTTGCCGGGTGGGTCACTCTGAGCTTCATTGTGAGCTCCATTGCCCTTTGGAACACATTATTCCATTCTCTCTTGTTTTCTGGTGGATGCAAAATAATCTTATGCTATTATAATTTCCTCTCCTTTTATTTGAAGATCTTTTCCCCGGTCACTTACAGAATTTGTTGTTTCTCATTGGAATTATTACATTTAACCACTCATATATCTTAGAATTTATAGCCTGGAGATTTTGTTTTTCTTCAGGCAATCTATGAATTCTTTCTATTAGTGCTTTGTTTTCTTCATTGCAAAGTTCCGGGCAGTTTTTCTTGTTTTATTTCTTGCATTAGAGTATTCAGGTTTTTTGACTTGTGTTCTTTTGGAAGCCCTATAATTCTTAAGTTGTCTCTATGAATCCTGCCTTCAGGATCATTATGTTTTGCTTGCATGACGAACATGCTTTCTTTTAATGTTATTGCTTTTTGTGTCTTTTCTTCCAGGTTGTTTTGCATTTCTTTGTATTTGCATTCCCAATCCATTGTCCTCTCTTTTGTTTCTTTGGTGAGGCTGGTCAAGTTTTTCCATTCTGACAATTATGTCTGCTGTGCAGGACATAAATTCTGCTCTCACAATTCTTATTTGTCTTTTCAGTCATTCAGAAGCAGTATGTATTGTGGTTTGATGCTTTCTTCAAAGTCTACTTCATCAAGTGTTAAATAAAAGTTATTGTTCCTACCCCCCCCCCCCCCCATTCAGTACCAGGTCTGCGCAACCCAGGGTCTAGCTTTAGGGCCTGTCCGACATGTGTGGATGAACTATGGACCGCTCACCAAACTACATATCATAGTCTGGACATTAGGGATTCTTCATTCACTTCTTGGATTTGTGTGGGGGTTGTAAGGTTAGTCTCCTTGATTGATTGAGCGTTGATCCCGTCGAAGAGCACTCTTGTATTTTGGTAGTTTGAGGTCATTTGAATGGAGAGAGAACATTAACAAAGGAAGGAACGAGCAGTAACTAATTGAAAGAGAGAGTGAAAAGAACACTATGATAGGATTATAAATTTTGAGCTACAAGGGACTATGGCAGTCATCTGGTCCATTCCTGTCATTTTATAGATGAAGAAATGGAGGCCCAGAGAGGGGTAGGAACTCATCCTGGGTCACGTAAGTAGTAAACATTAGAGGTGGGAAGTTCAAATCCTAGGTAGAATTTGAACTTGGGTCTTAGGTCTTGAACTGAGCCCCAAAGCAGGAAAGGAAATTTAGATACCACCTAGTCTAACTACCTCCTTTTCCAGATGAGAACACAGAAGCCCAGAAGTGAAGTGATTTGCCCGTGGTCACACATGTAGTATGTTGCCATTAGAGGGAAGATTTGAACTCAGGTTCTCTGCCTCTAAATCCAGAGTCCTTTCCACAGATGTACCTAAATTCCCTGTTGAGCAAGGATTGGGAAAAGCTGTGATAGAAGAGTTCTCAAAGCTTTCTTGAAGGCCCTGGCTGTGTAATTTGATTTTCCATTCATGCCTGGAGCCAGTTTTCACAGTAAAGGGGCATTAGGGAATCCTGACTGTGTCATGAGGCTAGAGGGTAAAGGCATGCCATATAGAGGAAGAGAAAGAGAAGAAGGAGTGCTGAACTGGAGAAGAGTGAGCCATAGCTCTTAAGAGGCCAGGTGGCCCAGTGGGTCAAATCCTAGGCTGGAGTCAGGAAGGCCTGAGGTTAAATCCTGCCTCAAACACTTATTAGCTGAACAAGTAGCTTAACTTGTCTCATCTATAAAATGGACTAATAATACCCTTTCTGCACTTCAGGATTAAGTGAGGCAACATATGTAAAGCACTTTACAAACCTTAAAATGCTAAAGAAATGTTATGGCTATTATTGAAGCTAAAACAACTATCAGAGGCTGTTTAGTGTGACTGAACATCTTTGAATAGTCCTGCTGATCTTGAGATGCTGGCAGGTAAGCCGTATCTAAGGAGAATCAGAGGAAGAAGAACTGTGCAGCAGCATCATTCCTGCTGATGAGTGTCAAGCCAGTAAGTGTCGAGTGCCTGAGGCTGGATTTGAACTCAGGAAGAGGAGTCTTCCTGCCTCCAGACCTGGTGCCACCTACCTGCCCTAGAGAGCTAAATACCAGAAGGAAAATTTAACCTCATGAAAACCACTGAAAATTAGTGAAACAAGGGGCAGCTAGGTGGCACAGTGGATAGAGCTCCAGCCTTGGAGTCAAGAGGACCTGAGTCCAAATCCGGCCTCAGACACTTGACACTTACTAGCTGTGTGACCCTGGGCAAGTCACTTAACCCCAATTGCCTCACCAAAAAGAAAAAGAAAAGAAAATTAGTGAAATGAGACCTATACCCAGAATAGAGAGGTGGAAAAATATACCTTATTCACAAAGGCTGGGACAGGCAAAGAGTGGGTGGGGAGTATCATTGTATACTTAAAATATAGACTCATGTGAGGAAATCAAGAAAGAGGAAGCATGGTGGAGATATTTGGGTGAATATAATTGTACACAGAAACACTACGGTTATCTCGTCATCAGAGGGTAGTGGGCGTTGGCCTCACTGCTTCCAGAGGTTCGTGTAAACAGGTGAGAACTGGCCTTCAGTGCCCTGCTATAGTGTACCATCAACTATGTGTACAGAAAGAGAACATAGATGAGGAGTTCAGGAAGCAGACTGTAAACCTGGAACAGAGCCATGAGATAGTAGTGATGGGGGGCTCCACGCTGCCTGGCAAACAGTAGGTACATAATAAATGTTTGTTTAGTTCTCAGGCCTCCTCTTTCTTGACCTATCTGCAGCAGTTGATACCATGAATCATTTTCTCCTGGTGACTCTCTCCTCTCCAGGTCTTTGTGATACTACTCTCTGATCTATTTGACCACTCCTTTTTAAGTCTCCTTTGCCAGATCTAGTTGATTTCAGGATTTTTTTTTTTGCAGGCTTTAGCCATGCCTATTGATTTATTTATAATATTAATTAAGTTTTAGTTTTCAACATTCACTTCCATAAGATTTGAGTTCCAAAGTTTCTCCCTCTCGCTCCCCTCCCCCCACCCCAAGACAGCATGCAATCTGATATAGACTCTACATATACATTCATGTTAAACATATTTTCATATTAGTCATGTTGTAAAGAAGAGTTAGAATCAATGGAAAGAACCATGAGAAAGAAGAAACAAATAAACAAAAAAAAAGAGAGCAAATACCATGTTTTGATCTGCATTCAGACTCCATAGTTCTTTCTCTGGATGTGGATAGCATTTTCCATCATGAGTCTTTTGGCCTTGTCTTAGATCCTTGCATTGCTGAAAAGAGCTAAGTCTATCAAAGCTGATCATGGCACAATGTTGCTATTGCTGTGTACTATGATCTCTTGGTTCTGCTCACTCCACTCAGCATCAGTTCATGTGAGTCTTTCTAGGTTTTTGGTCATGTCTGTTTATGATGGGTGTCATTCAGGGGTCTGTCTGCTCTCTATCACCCCATATCTCACCTGCTGTTCCTGGCTAAATTCCTGGAGAAGACTGTCCACAACGGCTACCTCCATTTCTTCTCTCACTCTCTTCTTCTACTGAACCTGACCTTTCTTGTGAAGTCTTATCATTTCTGCCTTCCCAGTGTGTTTCATATATGACCCTTCCCTTCCCTAACTTAGCTGCGCCCCCTGCTGCAGACTCTCACCATTCTCAACCCTGGATTCTTGCAATCTGCTTCTGGGTGATTTCTCTACCTCTTCTCATTCTAGTCTATCCTTCACTCAGCTGCAAAACAGACTCTCCTAAACAGCCCTGTACTCAATAAATTCTACCTGTTTGGCTTTTAAAATCTTTACTTCTTGTTGTTGTTTTGGAGGGGGTGGGTTGGACTGCTGGAGCTCCAAGGCCCGTATACCTCGACTTATCAAGTTTCATACCTGTTTTTTTTTTTTTTTTTTGCAAGGCGGTTGGGGTTAAGTGACTTGCCCAGGGTCACACAGCTAGTAAATGTCAAATATCTGAGGCCAAATTTGAACTCAGGTCCTCCTAACTGCAGGGGTGGTGCTTATGCTCGGTTTTTTATCTCTTACTACCTTTCTAGCCTTCTTACATTTTACTCCTTGATCGAGCATCACTGGCCTTCTTCCTTTTCTTTGTTGCATGACGCTCCATCTCCTAATTTAGTGCCTTTTCATTGTCCATCTCCCATACCTAGAATGCTCTCTGCCTCTGCCTCCATCTCCTGACTTCCCTGCTCAAATCCCACCTTCCGCACGATGCCACCATTACAGCTGCCTTCCGAGATTTCCTTTTACACTGGAATCACTTTGGAATCAAAATATAAATCTTGTGCGTTCACTTTTTCACATGTTGACTTTTTAATTAGAATATTGGCTCCTGATATCTCTGGTGTCTGTAGTATCAAGGATTGTGCATTTGGCCTCTTTTGTAGCCCCAGCACTTAGTACCATTTCTGGCACGTAGTAAGCAATTAATAAATGCTTGTTGACTGATTAGTGAGAATTTCTTGTAAGGTTGTTGGTCTCTTCTAGACCATTAAGATAAGAGCTTTGTCTTTGTGATATTTATGAAATGATCACAGTAGCCATCCCTGATATCAATCCCTAGCTCTTAAATGGAAGCTTGGTGCCCATTGCTGAGTAAGCACAAAGAAAGGCCAGAATGTGGACTCTTGGCTGCCTCCCTAAGCCATGTACCTTTAAGCTGTCCCAAAGACAGAGTAATTTCTCTGCTTGTGTTCTCAATTTCTATGATGTCATTATGCATCTAGTGAGCTCTAAATCATCTAGTGAACCTCTAATTCGGTGTTTCAATCTGGACCTGTACTTGACCTTTATTATTAAAATTACTGTATCAGCACGTAAAGTATCTGTAATTTCTGGGGTTTACTCCCAGCTATTCTATGTAATTAATTCCTAGGGAGTGCTTAGAGGTCATAAGAGATTAAGAGGCTTGCCCAAAGTCATTAACTGATGAGAGGGACTAGTTTTTTTTGTTTGTTTGTTTGTGTGGTGGGCAATCCGGGTTAAGTGACTTGCCCAGGGTCTCAGTGTCTGAGGCTAGATTTGAACTCAGGTCTTCCTGACTCCAAGGCTTGTACTCCATCCACTGTGCCACCTAACTGCCCCAAGTGACTGGATTTGAAGATAGGTCTCCTGAACTAGAAGCCATGCTGCTTTTAGTTGAAAATTCACTAAAGAAAAAAAATAACATGCATTCAGACTTTTGTTTTACAAATTGAAATGGCATATATAGGACAATTAAGAATTTCAAGAGAAGTGGGAGCAGGTTGCTAAATATAACAAATGGCGAATGTTGAAGAACAAAAATAGATGATATTATCAGGCAATGCATGATACCCTAAAATGGGCTAGTCATATGGCAAGGGATAGATAGCCCAAGATCTCCACTGGGTTTTAGGTGATGTCAGGAGAAAGCAAAGAAGATATCTCTTGTATTGGGTATTTCCCTTAGAACTCATGGAAGAATACAAAGAAGAGTCACACAGTACACGTGCATTGCAGTCTACATGAAGGGAGGAACCGTCCAAATAGGTTGAGAAGGAGGCAGCTATGATATAGTGGGGGAAATGCATTGGCTTTGGAATCAAAAGACCTGGATTCATAGCCTGCCAGTGATGCTTGCTTTACCTTTGTGACAAGCAAGTCATTGAACTTCCAAAATCCTCATTTCCTCAAATCTAAAATGAGGAGTTTGGACTAGATGACCTCCAAGGACTCTACCACCTCTAGAGGGATGATCCTCTGATACAATAACTCATTGAAATCCTAGGTCATTTTCATTATTTGGTATGTCTAGGACACTGATGGCTTTCTCCATTCTATCAGGACCTCATTGGTCCCCCAAATCCCCTTATTATTGTCTACAAGGGGATTCTCTGCTGAACTTTAACCTAAAGAGGAAAAGGAACTTGAGGAAATCAGGAACTTATATCCTTACATTAGATTTAGGAAAAGGCCTTCTGGGGATAGGAGGCATCAGGGCATGGAGGATGAGGTAAAAGTGAAATGATTGCTTGCCACATAAGACTTTCACATAACTGAGCCTATACTGAGAGCTGGTAATAGAGAGGACTAGATGCTAGAATTCCTAGGATGCTTTGCTCGTTAATCTTTAAATTGCAAGTCGGTGATAATGTATAATATTTACATCTTTGATCTAAAGAGTTACCATGTAAATTTGACTTTGACATACTCGGAATCAAAAATCTCTACAGTTTTATATCATTGACCTTAGTTTTTATTGAGATATAAGCCATCAGTGATAATTCATTTAGTACCACATAAATCTTATTAATGGTGTAGGAAGACTATACTTCTCTTCCCTTTCCCCACTCCCACCAATTTGCGATCTTGCTGAGTGACTTGTTGGGTGAAAAAAACTCAGGCCTTCATTATGAGTCAATATCTTCAGCTATGTTACTGTTTGTCATCTTGCTTTGATGGTCAATTCAATTTAATATTTATTATCCTTACAAATAACTGTAAATCATGGCAGATATGGAAAATTCATAGATGATGTCCCAAAAGAATGTTAGAGATTTAAGGAGGAGGGGGGAAGCATTTCTAGTTGGAAGGATTAGTGTATATTTTTTTTGAGAAGTGGCCTGGAAGAAAGGATTACATGAGGAAGAAATGCGAGGGCAGTCCTTTCCTAGGGAGTGGTTTCCTTCCTTGATCTGGGTTTGGAAAAATGGACAACTAGAATGCATTCTTTGAGTTTGGGCAGGAGAGGGTAAGGGCTTGAAGAGATTTTTTTCTTCTTGTTGTTGGACTTGACCTGGAGAAAATCAGAACCTGTGTGGATTCTTTTCTTTCATACAGGCTTGAGGAATAGAACTTTCCTGGATCTACAAGGTAAACTGGGGCTGGAGAAAGAAGGAAGTGGCAGGAATATTCTCCCTGAAAATGACTGGGGAAAGACAGAAATTCTGTGGATTCTTTTGTTGAACTTGATCTGAAGAAAGCAGGTACTTATATCTTATATAGATTTTCTTGGCAAACTTGAGACTGGGGAAGAAGAAACTTAGAAGGAATCTTTTTTTTTTTTTTTTCTGAGTGGCTGCTAGCTATCATGGAATAACTGGATGGGCTTTGGCCAGACAAAGGAGTTTGCATATGGGTTTTTTGCTGAAATTAAGCCAGCAAAAGATGAAATTTGGATGGATTTGCTTTTTGAACTTACAGTAGCAGAAGGAGGAACTGGACCAGATTTGCCCCCTTTATAATGTTAGATTTTGAGGGAACTGGCATAGATTCTCTTGTGAACTTGAGCCACAGGTAGGACTTCGCATGGATTCTCTTGATACTGGTTTTAAGGAAGATGGAAATTCTGTGTGATTTGTTGATGATCTTGGATGAGAGAATAAAAAAATCTGTTGTTGATTTGCTCTCTGAAATTGTATTGCAGTCAGAGGGAGCTGGCCAGGATTTTCTTGGTGGACTTGTGTCAGAGAATTCTGGAACCTTTGGATGTGTGGATTCTTTTGTTGAAATTGGTTGAAATGGACAGACATTCTTTGCATTTTCTTGTGGAACTTGGGTCAGAGGAAGAAGAAACTTGTGGATTTGTTCACTGAAAGGCCAGAGGAAGATGGAATTTGTTGAAATCTGTTGGATGTATGTAGTCTAGGAGGAGAAGGAACTGTTACCACCAGAGATAGAAAGAATTTGTATGAGTTGCCTTAGTGAACTTCCTTCACTGAAATCAGGAAGTTAATTGAATTCCCTTGATGAAACTGGACCTGAGAAAGGCAGAACTTCTGTACATTTGCTTGATGAATGTAGGTCATAGAAAGAAGGAACTTGTGTCAATTTTGTTACTGAACTTAGGCCAGAAAAAGGGGGAATTTGGATAGATATGCTGAATGTATACAGTTCAACAAAAGTAGTAACTTGCACAGACTCGCCTGCTGGAACAGTGCTAGAGGTAGAGGGATCTTCAACCAGTTTTCTTAGCAAACTTGTAACGGAAGCATCAGGAATTTGTATAGATTCCCTTGATGAACCTGAAGTTGAGAAAGAAGGAAATTCTTTTTTTGCATGAACTTGAACTTCAGTCAGGCAAAAAGTGAGCTTCTTGTATGGGCTTGCTCACAGAAATAGCAGAGTAAAGAGACTTGTAGAACTCCTCTGGGTAAACTGGCATCAGAAAAAAAAACAGGACCATATATAGAATCTTTCTGTTGAACTGAAAATGGGAAAGATGGAATCTCTTGTGTGCATATGCTTCATGAACTGAGATCAGAGAAGTAAAGGAATTGAGTAGACTTAATGACTGGAATAGTAATAAAGTCTGAAGGAAGTTGAACAGATTCTGTTGATAGAAATGGACCTGGGAAAGGCATGACTTCTAGGCATACAGTTGATGATACTGAGTCAGAGAAGGAAGGAACTTGTATGGACTTGGTAGTTGTAAAAATATGGTAGTTAGAGAAAATTTGTGGAAATTCAGTTTCAGAGAAAGTAAGAATATGTATGGTTTCTTTTAATGACACTAGAACTCAGAAGGATTAAATTTCTTGTGTGAGTATGACTGGGAAACTTTGACCAGAGGAGAGGAGGATATGGGATGGGCTTGCTGACTGAAATAGCAACAGTGTTTGCAGATATTGAATAGATTACTTTGTTGAAAGTGGACCTGGAAAAGATATAATTTCAATGTTAGTGAACTTAGGCCAAAGAAGGAAGGAACTTGTGTAAACTTATTAACTGTAGTTAGCATAGTAGTCATAAGGGAACTAGTGCTATTTCTCTTGATAAATTTATTTCAGAAGAAGCAGGAACACATAAGGATTCTTTTGATGAAACTAGAACTTGAAAAGATGCAAGTTCTTGTATATACAAACTTGATTAATTTGAGTCAGAAGAAGGAGAAAATTGATTCGACTCAGCCATGTAGGTGGAGGGCACTTGTAAAGTTTCTGTTGGCAAACTTTTGTCAAAGGAGTGAGACGATTGTGTGCATTTGCTCACTGAAATAGGTCCAAGGATAGAAGGGCTTTGTGTGTCTTCTTTTGGTAGACCTGTGTCAGGCAAATCAGAAAACTGCCTGGATTCTGTTGGACAAAATGGAAGCAAGGCAGATGGAACTTCTTCTGTGTTCACATTCAATGAACTTGGAGCAGAGGAAGAAGGAAATTGGATGGACTTGTTGACTAAAATAAGACCAAGGTTGGAGGGATATTAGATGGATTCCCCTGATTTCAGTGGACTCCGGAAAGACATGATTTCTT
>NW_020953709.1:2365860-2376834 GCF_900497805.2 Vombatus ursinus
TCCAAGGATAGAAGGACTTTGTGTGTCTTCGTCTGGTAGACTTGTGTCAGAGAAATCAGAAAACTGCCTGGATTCTGTTGGACAAAATGGAAGCAAGAAAGATGGAACTTCTTCTATTTTCACATTCAGTGAACTTGGAACAGAGGGAAAAGGAAATTGGGTAGACTTGTTGACCGAAGTAAGACCAAGGCTGGAGAGATGTTGAATGGATTCCTTTGATTTCAGTGGATCCAGAAAAGAAATAACTTCTGTGTCTACAGATGATAAACTTGCATCAAAGAAATAAATGGATTGTGTTGATTTGCTCTCTGTGACATCGAGGTGGGTGGAGGGGACTTGTGAAGTTTCTGTTAGCAAAATTTTGTCAGAGGAGTGAGAAAGTTGTGCACCTTTGCTCACTGAAATAGGTCCAAGGATAGAAGGGTTTTGTGTGTCTTCTCTTGGTAGACTTGTATCAGATGAATCAGAAAACTGCCTGGATTCTGTTGGACACAATGGAAGCAAGAAAGGCGGGACTTCTTCTTTGTTCACATTCATTGAACTTGGAATGGAGGGAAAAGGAAATTGGGTGGACTTGTTGACTGAAATAAGACCAAGGTTGGAGGGATATTCAATGGATTCCCTTGATTTCAGTGGACCTGGCAAAGACATAGCTTGTTCCATATCTGTAGCTGATGAACTTGCATCAAACAAGGAAGTAGATTGTGTTGATTTGCTCTCTGTGACAGCCAGGTCGGTGGGGGGATCTTGTAAAGTTTCTGTTGGTAAACTTTTGTCAGAGGAGTGAGACAATTGTGTGCATTTGCTCACAGAAATAAGTCCAAGGATAGAAGGGCTTTGTGTGTCTTCCTTTGGTAGACTTGTGTCAGAGAAATCAGTAAACTGCCTGGATTCTGTTGGACAAAATGGAAGCAAGAAAGATGGAACTTCTGTGTTTACATTCAGTGAACTTGGGACAGAGGGAGAATGAAATTGGGAGGACTTGTTGGCTGAAATAAGACCAAGGTTGGGGGGACGTTGGATGGATTCTCTTGATTTCAGTGGACCTGGCAAAGTCATAGCTCGTTCTATGCCTACAGCTGATGAACTTGCATCAAGCAAGGAAACAGGTTGCGTTGGTTTGCTCTCTGTGATAGCAAGGTGGGTGGTGGGAACTTGTAAAGTTTCTATTGAAAGACTTTTGTCAGAAGAGTGAAAAAATTGTATGCATTTGATCACTGAAATAGGTCTAAGGATAGAGGGAATTTGTGTGTTTTCTCTTGGTAAACTTGTATCAGAGAAATCAGAAAACTGCTTGGATTGTATTAGACAAAATGGAAACAATAAAGATGGAATTTCTTTTGTCTTCATGTTCAATGAACTTGGGGCAGAGGGAGAAGAAAGTTGGATAAATTTGTTGACTGAAATAACACCAAGATTTGAGGGATGTTGGATGGATTCCCTTGATTTCAGTGGGCCTGGGAATGAAAGAACTTTTTCTGTGCATACATTTGATGAACATGCATCAAAGAAGGAAGTAGGTTGTGGTGATCTGCTCACTGTGATAGTCAGGTGGGTAGAGGGAACTTGTAAAGTGTCTGTTGGTAAACTTTTATTAGAGGAGTGAGATAATTGTGTGTGTTTGATCACTGAAATAGGTCTAAGGATAGAGGGAATTTGTGTGTTTTCTCTTGGTAAACTTGTATCAGAGAAATCAGAAAAGTGCCTGGATTCTTTTGGAAAAAATGGAAGCAAGAAAGATGGCATTTCTGTGTTCACATTCAACAAATTTAGGACAGAGGAAGAAGGAAATTTTGTGAACTTGCTGACTGAAATAACACCAAAGTTTGAGGGATTTTGAATGGATTCCCTTGATGAAAGAGGATATCGAGAAGAAAGAATTTTTTGTATGCATGCAGTTGATGAACTTGCATGAGAGAAGGAAGTAGGTTGTGTTGATTTGCTCACTCTGATAGCAAGGTGGGTAGAGGGAACTTGTAAAGTTTCTGTTGGCAAACTATTATCAGACGAGTAAGAAAGTTGTATGCATTTGCTCACTGAAAGAGGGCTATGGATGGAAGGCATTTGTATATCTCCTCTTACTAAACATGAGTCAGAGAAATCAGAAAACTGCCTGGATTCTATTGGGCAAATTGTAAGCAAGAAAGATCGAAGGTTTTCCATCCTCACATTTAATGAACTTGGGTCAGAGATGGAAGGAATTTGTGTCTGTTTGCTGAGTGAAATAGCAGCAAAATTTGAGTTAAGTTCTAATGGTTTCTTTGGTAAGAGTGGACCTGTGAAAGACATAAATTTTTCTCTTCCTATCGTTGATGAGTGTAAGTCAGAAATAAAAGGAATTTGTGTGCGCTTGGCAACTATAAGGGCACCACAAGTAGGGGGAACTTTTGCAGCTTCTATTGGTGAATTAGTTTCAGAGAAAGTAGAAACATTTCTAGATTCTTTTGATGAAACTGGAACTTGGAAAGGTGGTAGCACTTGTTTGCCTGTATCTGATGGACTTAGATCAGAAAGTGAAGTAAACTTAATAGACCTGATGCCTGAAATAGCAACAAAATCTGAGGGACATTGTGTGGATTCTCTTGATGAAAATGGACCTGGAAAAGATATAACTTCTTCTTTGCATTTAGTAGATGAATTCACATCAGAGAAGGAAGGAACTTGTATCAATTTGTTTGTGGCAATGGCATGGTAGGTTGAGAGAAAATGTATGGTTTCTTTTGATGACCTTGTATCAGAGAAATCAGGAACTTGTGTGGATTTGTCTAATGAAAGTGGAACTGAGAAAGATTGAACTTCTTTGCATTCACTTGATGTTGAGTCAAATGAAGGAACTTGTGTAGATTTTGTCACTGAAATTCCATCGGAGGAAGAAAATTTTGTAGATTTACTTGAAGAAATTATACCAGCAGAAGAAGGAACTTGCAATGATTTGCCTCCTGAAATTGTTCTAGATGCAGTTGATTCTTGTACAAATTCTCCTGATTGACTTGGGCTGAAGGCAGACAGAACTTCTGCAGAGTCATTCACTAAAATTATTTCACATACAGAGGGAATTTGAATAGCTTTATTTGCAAAAAATCTCTCAACATAAGGAACGCTTGTGGATTCCCTTGATGAGCTTAGTGCAGAGAAAGAAGGAAGTTCAGTGACAGCTATTGGTGCATTTGGGCCTGAGAAAGAGGGAAACTGCACAGATTTGTTCAGGGCCAGTGGGCCTGAAGGCATTACTTCTTCCATAGATTGAATCATTGAACTTAAATTAGATGGAGGAGAATTTCCTGAGACTTCTGTTGAGATAGCTGGGCCTGAGATAGAAGGAAATTGCACAGATTTGGTGAGCAAAAGTGGGCCTGAGGGTGTGGCATCTTCCATAGATTGAGTCACTGAACTGAAATTGGATGGAGGAGGAGTTCCTGGTACTTCTGTTGAGGTAGCCATGCTTGAGACAGAAGGAAATTGCATAGATTTGGTCAGTGCTAAGAGGTCTGAAGGCGTGGCATCTATGACTTCTGTTGATGTAGTCGTGCATGAGACAGAAGGAAATTGCGCAGATTTGGTCAATGCAAAGAGGTCTGAAGGTATGGCATCTATTTCTTCTGTTGATGTAGTCGTACATGAGACAGAAGGAAATTGCGCAGATTTGGTCAGTGCAAAGAGGTCTGAAAGTATGGTGTCTTCCATGGATTGACTTTCTGTTGCTTCTGTTGATGTAGCTGAGTATGAGACAGAAGGAAATTGTATAGATTTGGTCAGTGCAAAGAGGTCTGAAGGTGTGGCATCTTCTATGGATTGATTTTCTGTGGCTACTGTTGGTGTAGCTATGCCTGAGATAGAAGGAAATTGCACAGATATGCTCATTGCTGCTATTTTGGAAGCAATGGAATCTTCTGAGCTGGAGGTAGACACACATTTTGTGGATTCGCTGACTGAACTCATGCTGGAAGAAGAAGGAAATTCTGTCACTTCTCCCCCTGAACTTAGATCTGAATATGAGGAAACTTGTACGGATTTGTCTACTAAAAATGGTTCTAAGAAAGATGATCCTTGTGGCAATGTACTTGATGACCTTGGGATAGAGAAATATGAAACTTGCATGGATTCACTTGAGGAAGTTGGAGTATTGCACTGTGGATTTTGTACTGAAACAGAAAATGGAATCATTTCTTCTGGTACTTTTGGGGAAGGCAGTGGAGGAGGAGGTGAATGAGGAGGGGGAGGGGGTGGAGGAGGGGGAGGGGGTGGAGGAGGGGGAGAAGGAGGAGGGGAAGAGGAAGGAGGTGGGTGGGTTACAGGACTTCCTAAAGATCTTAGTTTAAAGAAAGTATAGCCTCTAATTAAGGAGACTGATTTTTTTTCCTCATTTTTGTCAGAAGGATTTTTCTCAGTCTGGATCTTCAACTGGTTTTCCACATTCTCATTTTGTTTGGGCTCCTCGACTTCAGAAGACTGGAAATACGCATTCTATAAAGCCAACCAGAAATGATAGGTATTAATCTCCCCATAACCACTTCCTATGAGAATCATCTTCTTTCCCACAGTTCCTCCTCAAAGCCATCTACCTCTTTCTAAGGATTCTCAGCCTTCTCTAAGGTGCTCTTTCATCGTCATCAAATCCTCCTTTCTTCCCCTTCTTATTGGGGCATTTCTACTGCCCACTGTGATCATATTTCACCATTTTCTGTCCTAACAGTAGGGTAAATACATTGCTCAATAGGGTATTTAGGAAAGTGACCATTATGTACTTACTCTACTGGCAAAACAAAACAAGATGAAAAATTAAATCTAGAGAAGTAGAACAATCCATCCCTGCTCCCTCAGACAGCTTGGACTCATCGTTTTAGAGTCCCCCAAAGGAAGAAGTGGCCACCTCTCCCTCACTAAGGCAGAAGTTGTTTATATTTTTAATGCTTGGTCCTACCCACCAAAATGTAACTTCAGACTGTATTGGTGAATGATACATAATTTCTTCAGGAGAATGTGCTATTTCTTTGGGTTTAATATGTATTTTTAAACAGAACAATAAATAAACCAAAACCAAATAGCTGGTATTCATCATTTTTATTCCTTTCTATGGCACCTTTGGATGGGATGCCATATTTTATAGCCATGCTATTGAGTGTCTTAGAGGAAGTGTTGACACTGGCCTTAGGAAGGACTCAATGGGTGTGGGCTGCCCTCAATATAGAATGTGGGCAGTACTCTTCTAGTCTTGTAAATCTTTCCTAGAGACACAAATGACCTAGCTTTTCACAGGATAGATCAATGGTGTGTCACCTACAGAAGTTTATGCCGTACTGGAAAGGGCCCAGCAAGGAACGCTGTGAAGCTGAGTTATCTAGGAACTGGTCCAGCTCAGGGTGCAAGGGGCCGTTAAGAGATAAGTTTCTTGGGCAAGGTTTGTGTCGGAATATTTTCTCATTTCCTTTTCAACTTCTTTTCCTCCTATTTATCTTTTGGGAGGATAGTGATCTTATGTGTACAGAATAATTGAATCGTTGGGTAGTAATTTTGAATGTTCAATTAGCGTTTCATAAAAGTATCCAAGCATCTCAAGGCAGGTGTAAAATTTTTCCTTTCCCGAGGTTGCAATGATATTGGATACTCGTCTTATCTTTTATATTTTATAGGGCTCTTTGTCTACATTGTACTGTTTGCTTTCTGTCTCTCACACACAAAAGACAAAGACCCCCAAAGTATGTACTAGAAGGAAAATTCACCCCTTTCTTCACCACCCAAATTGCATAAAGGATACAGACTCAGAAAAGTTAAATGATGTGTCCTTGGTCACAAAGCCAGTGGGTGTGGATTTTTACCATAACTCTTGTAAAACCATAGAGTTTTAGTGGCAACTAGGGATGCTGGCTCTGGGCGCAGTAGAAGAAGCCCAAAAGGAGCAGAGACTTTTACATGAATTGGAAGGAGCAGGGCATTTCTTCCTGGTGGAAAGTGTCCTACCACTTCCTTACTGACACCCCCTACCCCCGACTCCCTCCACCTTCTCCTCAAAGGGCTACTGTGCTTCATTTCACTCCCTGAGTGCATCTTAAAGAAGCTGCCAGTCCAGTCACCTTCCAAGATGTCACAACCTGTCTTGGCTCTCTCAGTGATGTTGAGCAAGCCTCATCTGCAGGGCTTTTCCCTGTTCTTTTACACTTCAAGGCTAAGACTATTGCAGCGATGGAGAATTGGATGATGGTGAGGATCAGCAAGACGGACAGAACACCCTGTAAGAGACAGAGAGGCGTGAACAGAGAGTGGAGCTGTGTGCCTTTCACAGGGTTGGAGGCAATGGGCATCTGAATGCTGTCAAGGAGGGCCATGGAGCAGGGCAGGGACCCCATCTTTCACCTGCTTCTGCAGTTGTGGGATATGGGCACATTGCAGATTTGCTATCACGTTATCATCATCGCAACAATGACAACAACAAGGACTGGCATTCATGTAGCGTTTCTTAAGCTTTTTACAAAGCTTTTTTAAGCTTTTACAAAGCACTTAACGTTGATGATCTCAGTTGATCCAAACAACAACCCTGTGAGGTAGATGCCATTTTATGGATGAGGAAACTGAAGAGGAGAGAGGTAGTGACTTGTTCAAGACTCTTGAGAAGTTAGTTAAGACACAGTTTAGAGTGTTCAAGACAGGATTTGAACTCAGGTCCTTTCATTCCACCACTTAACTGCCTCTAAACCAATTTAATATTGCAATTAGGCTTTTTTTGTGTGTGTCATGGACCCCTTTGGCATTTTGGTGAAATCCTATGGACTCTTCAGAATAATGTTTTTACATGCATAAAATATATAATTTTTAAAAGGAAACCAATTATTTTGAAATGTGTATAGTTTTATGTGTGTGTGTGTGTGTGTGTGTGTTGACAGAGCCCAAGTTAAGAGCCTTTGCCATCAGATAACATTCAAATGTTCACCTTTGCGAAGGAAATGCTGCGGGTGGCTTTGGTCACTTCTCTTTCAAACCCATTCTGGAGTTGGAGTATGACTGTGCTCCAATAGAGCTGTGTTTGGAGGAACCCCCTAGGAATGCCTATGAATGGGAGATAAGAGTTGTGGGAACAGTTCCTTGTTATGACCTGGAGTTCTGATATGACATCCAGGTCAGAAGGTAGGCAGGAAGGAAATGGAAGTGTGTGTGGCTTTGCAGGTAGTCAGCTAGGTTTCCTACACTTGGAATCTCTGAATCCAGAAGGAATTGAGACTGTGGGAGTCTATCTCACCAGTCAGTACATTTCACTGGTGTTCAGCTCTAATGATTAGGACTTCTTTCTTTGATTAAGCCAGAATCTACCCATTGAATCCTGTTGGTTCTAATCTCTTCCAGGTGAGAAACCTTCAGGTAATCTGAAGAAAGCAATCATGGCTGCCCCAGGTTTTCTCCTGTCGGGATAAGCAGTTCTTCAACTTTCTTTCATATTAGATAGTTCCGTGTGACAACATATGTGATGTTTCATGCCCATAGTCTTTTCCCTTTGCAGACAAGAAAGGGAGATACCTTTTCTCATCTCCTTTTAGGGACCAAGCTTGGTAATTGCTATTATTCAGGGTCATATGGACTTTCTTTTTGATTCTTGTTAAATTTCCTATGATGTGATTTGACTTCCTTGCCAAATTTTCTTCCAGATTATTTGAGTACAAGTAAGTCAAATTGTCCCTGGGACCAATCCCTGAGGGACCTGCATTTCCAGAGAAATGTCCATTCATACTTTCTTTGCTGCCTCCCAGCTAGTTTCCAAATCTTGAAAACATGGTTCTCATAGGATAGTGACTAAATTTTTTTATTTCATTGGTGTAGGAATCTCCCAGGTGGGAAGATTCCCTGCACCAATGGAGGTTGGCAGCTTTTCTGCAGCCTATGGTCTTGGAGAGTTGTTTAGAGGCCTGAGGGTTTAAGTAAATGAATTGGGCATAGCCCAAGGACTAAGATAAAGTCACTGAGGCTGCAAGCCAAGGGCTTAATATCTATGTGGACCTAGAAGTGAAACTGATCTAAGCTCATCCCCAGATAGAGGGCTTATGGACATCCCCAGGTGGTTCCATGGTAACTTCCCCCCCCCCCCCCAGAATCAGTGTTTGGGGTGGGTCACCTTGATGATACTTAGGAAGGCAAAGAGGTTAGAAGGGGCTTAGAGTCAGTAAGACCTGCTTCAGAGCCTGCCTTTTACCCTTAGAAATTCTCACCTTCCTTCTGTGTAAATCAGGCTTCTATGAAGTCACAGAAGGGCTGAGGGCAGGATAGAAATAGTTTCCCAGAAAGAGTCAGAAAATTGAGGACCTTTTGGTTCTCCTCTAGTAACCTCTGAGCTAGTGCTTTGACCAGCCACAGAATGGAATCAATTCAGTTATTTGACTGAATAACATAGAACTCTTTGCTTCCTAGATGCAGTATTGGAAGGAGAAAAGCAAGAATGTTTTTTCAGTCACACTGTGGGTCAGTGAGAATGGGGGAAGCTGGCATCTCCCAAGAGATACTGAGTTGTCTCAGTTTCTGTCCTTCCAGTTCAAGAAAGATTAAGTCTGAGGAACTGAGATCCATCGGCAGAATCATGAAGTTTCATCAGTGGTAACTGGAAGTCCAGAAAGCTTCATTGAATTTTAGGGAATAGATAAAGTGGAAAGGAGGAGGCATTTCTGAATGAATAAAATATTGAAATGATTCTTGGATTTTAAGCTAGAAGAAATCTTAGAGGCAGTGAGGTATAATCAAGGCATTGCTAGGTTTGGAATCAGGAAGCCTGACTCTGAACCCAGCCCAGATACCTGCTCACTCTGGATCTCAGGCAAGTCACTTAACCTCTTTACATCTCATTTTCCTATATGTAAAATGTGGGTGATGCTAGCACCTACCTTACACGGGGTCATCAGGAGGATCAAATGTAATAATGTGAGGAAACCACAGTTCTATTGGTAACACCATCTAGTACAAGTCTCTAATTTTACAAATAAGGAAAATGAGACCCAGCCATGGGAAGGGATGTGCCAAGTCACAGGGATGGTCAGACAGTACTAATGCATCCATCCTTTAATTTGTTTGTCACAAATGTCCTATGATATGAACAGTGGGGATATTGTTATCCTTATTTTATAGACTTAAAAACTGAGTTCAGAGAAGAAAAAAGGGGTCTGACCTAGGTCACAAAGCCAGAATTGAAATTCAGGCTTCTTGCCTCTGTATCCCAAGTTCAGTACGCTGCCCTGGGCTCCTCTAATGTCAAGAAACATCCAGGTCTGCCTTAATCATTAGGTAATACTCATTTGGATTTTACAACATTTACGTTACAGTAATCGATGTTCTAAAGTCTTTATAGAGTTTATTCTCAGAAGTAACTTCAAGATTTTCTCACTGTCCTAGACCATCTCATTGCCTCCCTCATTTTGCTTAGGAAAACTTTTTATGTTTTAGAGGAGTTGCTGAGCTAACCTTCAGTCCAGTCTTCTCACGTAGCATCTCTCAAATCCTTTGTCTACCCTGCCCTCACACAGCCCCCACTCTTCCTGATGAATGCCTGCTCTCCTTGCTTCTCTCCTGCACTGTCACAGCAGCTCCCTCACTGGGCCTCCAGCTTCCAGGCTCTTCTCTGGCGGGTTCCTCTTCTACAAAGCTCCCTTAATTATCTTCCTGAAACCCAAGTTTGATGATAGTGCTCCCCTGTGGCACTATCTGTGGCACCTTCTGTGGCTTCCATTTATAAATAGGATTAAATATTGTTCTTCAGTTGTTTCTCAGTTATGTCCGACTCTTTGTGACCCCATTTGGGTTTTCTTGGCAAAGATACTGGAGTGGTTGGCCACTTCTTTCTCCAGTTCATTTTGCAGATGAGGAAACTGAGGGAAACGGGGTTAGGAGACTTGCCCAGGGTCACACAGCTAGGAAGTATCTGAGGCTGGATCTGAACTCAAGAAGGTGAGTTGGCCTGACTCCAGTCTCAGTACTCTGTGCGCTATGACACCACCTACCTGCCCAAGGAAACCCGCCTTCCCCACAGCTGACATTCCCTGCTCTATTTCATATTATTTCCCTTCATTCATTTTTGTATTCCAGCCCTACTGGCCCATGTATTGTTTTCTGAACTGGCCCTTTTGAACTTGCACCTTTGCTGCCTTTATGCCTGGATGGCCCCCTCTCCTCACCCTGACCTTTTAGAATCCTGGACTGTCTTCTCTGGGAAGTCATCCCTGATTCCCACAAAGGTATTAGTGTTTCTCTTTCTCCTCAAATGGTCACATCTATCTGTTTAGACATTGTCTCCTCCCAGCTACGGAGAAGCGCCTTGAAAACGGACTGTTTTCTATTTTGTCTTTGGTTTTCCAGTGCCTTATACATAGTAAGTGTTTATCAGATTGGATTGGAAAGAAAGAAGAACAGTAATAATTACAAGCATTTATATAGCGCTTTAAGGATTTCAGAATTGTATGTTGTCTCATTTGTGCCTCATAACAACCCTGTGAGATAGGTGCTGTTACTATTCTCATTTTACAGATAAAGAAACTGAGGTGAAGTGCCTTAACCAGCCAATAACGGCGTGAGGCAGTTCTTCCCTGATCCCAAGTCCAGCAGTCTATCCATGTTATCATCTTGCTGCCTCAGAACACACATTCTGAATTGCTGGGGTGTTAGTTTAGTTACATTTTATTCTATGGTGTGGAGCAGCTAGGTGGCAGGTGGATAGAACACTAGGCCTGGAATCAGGAGTCATCTTCCTGACTTCCAGTCGAGCCTCAGGCACTTAGCTGTGTGACACTGGGAGAGTCTTCTCACTCTATTTGCCACAGTTTCCTCATCTGTAAAATGAGCTGGAGAAGGAAATGGCAAGCTATTTCAGTATCTTTGCCAAGAAAACCCCAAGTGGGGTCACAACGAGCAGGATGTGACTGAAAAACGACTGAATGTCTAGGGTGTAATTCAGGTCACACTCAGGGATTTCAACATATGGAATAAAATTACTTACACGAAGAAGGATTT
>NW_020953709.1:2376844-2407667 GCF_900497805.2 Vombatus ursinus
TGGAATAAAATTACTTACACGAAGAAGGATTTCACTCATGATACATATGCTGCCTGCTGAAAGGCGAACACATTGCAGAAGCTGGTGGACAGATAAGCTGTAGAAGAGGACGCCGATCCCAGATGCAGAGACCATGGCGCCGCAAACATCCATGTAAAGACTCATGTAGTCCTGAAAGAGAATGACTGCTGATGCTGCATCTTCCCCATCAGCTGGAGCTTCTGCAATGCCCAGGGGGAGAGAGTTCCCAAAGCAGGGTCCATATTTTATATGGATAAAACCATACACATAATTTGAATCAAGAATCTGCTCTTACCTGACTTTCATGTTTCACACCATTAAGAACGGTAAAGACTCCTGTAATGGTGTACTGTGAAGAAGAGGGTAGACTTGTTAGTAGATCCCAGGTGGCCTCCAGAAGCTGCGCTCTATTGATTTATACCATCACCAAACCCTCAGGACGTCAGCAGAGTAGCTCAAAGCAGCAAAAAGATGTTATGGTGGGGTCAAAGGGGGGATGCAATATAAGTCACAATATTATCAGGACAAAAGACAAATCCAGCCAGAGTTCTAGGAGAAATTTCAGGTGAGAGAGACCACTTTCAGTTGAGGCCATTAGAGAAGTTTTCATGATTTTCAGCAGGCCTCAAAGATGGGAGAGGACACTCCAGGCCTGGTATAGAGAGGGGCAGGGATCAAACCTGGGAAATGTGAAAGGGCCAGGTGACAGTGAGGACACAATGGAGACCAGTAGTCCACTTGCCTTAAAAGGTTGCGTATGTAAAGCAGCATGCTTTGGGGCAGAAAGAGTGAGTAAGAACCAGAGTATGAAGGGCTTTGGCTACCAGGATAAGGTAGGCATTGGGAAGGCCGTGAAGGTCTTTGTGTAAAGTAGGGGAGGGATCAGGGTGGTGCCTTCGGAACACAATGCATGGAAAACTGTGAATGGATTAGAAATGGGAAAGGAAGGCCGAGAGGAACTCCTCCCAAAACGTGGAGCTCTACCAGCCATCAATCTCATTCTTTTTAATGTTGGCTTCCAAGTGGTCACACCTTTCATACTACTTTAATTATTTACCCAATTTTCTAAGGGGAAGAAGAACTGAGAAGAGCCCCTCAGACAGTCTCCCATAAAGCCAAGTTTATACCTTGTTCTAGGAGAGGTTTCTACTATTCATAGTAGATTCCAAGATTGCTGGGAAAGCAATAGGTGACTAGCCAAAGGATAAAAGCTAGGCACCACTCACTGACTCTGTCCTGTTGGTGCCCAGCATGGGATGAGACAGGCAGGCTTTCTCAGCCTTTCACAATTCTTTGAAAAATTGGACAAGCCTAGCATCTTACTTACATGGATAGAATCAGGGTTCCTGGATACTACTAGGAATTTCAAAATGGCGTTTTCAGCCTGGCATTCAAAATGATTCTGTTCGCTATACTCACACATGCTCCTGTCCAGAATGGATACCTTGTGATAAAGAAATGAGGAATACTTGACTTTGGAAGACCAGTTTTGTTGGTGTTGGAAAATAATAAGGCTCCAAACGAAGTGATGATTAGACCTATCAGGATCTGGAGAACCTGTATTTAAAAAAATGGAAAATTTGGAAATGGGTGCAAGAGTAGATTCCGAAACAAATGAGTCCTGATCTAGGTTTGGGAACTCAGGAAGAGCTTTCCTAAGTGGTGAGGGAGGGCATGATAAACAAGATCCTGTTACCCACCAATCTTCCATTCTCTTTTCAATCAAGTTCTTACCCTGATTAGAAATGAAAATCCCTGATCTCCAATGGATAAGGCTGCTAGATGAAGAGCATGGGGCAGAGGGTCCTACCTTGAGATGACAATTCTATTCAGTGAAAGTCAACAAACTAAGTACTCACTATGTGCAAAGTAGTATATTCAATTCTGGGGATACAAAATCAAGAAAAGAAAACTGTCTGCCCTCTGGGAGTTCTACTGTATTCTACTGTAGGTGGTGATTCAGTGGATAGAGTGCTGGGCCTTGAGTCAGGAACACCTGAGTTCAAATACAGCTTCAAACACTTGTGAGCTGTGTGACCCTGGGCAAATAACTTAATCTGTCAGCCTCAGTTTTCTCATCTGTAAAATAAGAGTAATAGCATCTACCTCCCAAGATTCTTATGATGATCAAATGAGATAGTATTTTTAAAGCACTTAGTGCAGTGCTTGTCATAAGTGCTTAATAAATGTTTATTCCCTTTCCTTCCCTTCTCTATGGATGCAGATGGATACACCATTGACATTAAAATTAAATACAAATTAATAAAATAGTAATTTCCAGAAGAGGAACACACTAATAATGTTGGAAAGAGAAGGAATCAAGAAAAAGCCTTTGGGAGGAATTGGCAGCTAAGCTGTTCTTTGAAGGGAGTGAAGGATTTTACTCAGCTGTGAAAGAGAAGGGGTCACATGCTAGATATCAAGGATAGCCTGTGCTGAGCAATGGAGGTAGGATAGGAAATGAGGCATCCAGGGAATGGAGAGAAATTCAGTTTGATCAGAATGAATAGTATATGAAGGCAAACAATGAGAATAGTGTGGGGTGTGCCATGTTAGGGGCTTTCAGTGCCAGGCCAAGGAGTTTGTATGTTATTGTAGACAATAAGGAACCATTAAAGATTTTTGAGTGCAAGGGTGAAGTATTCATAACTGTGCTCTCAAAATAAAGGTTAGTCTCTAGGTGAAGATTACATCTGATAATCACTTATTCAACAATATCGTTTGATTAAGGAGAGAAGGAAAGCAGAGACTAAAACAAACAATTTCCTTCTACTATCCCATCGGGTTAGGAAAGAAATAGTACAGGGCCAAGAAGACAGATTGGGGCAGCCACTCAGCTAAACTCTCCCAACATTCACCTCCAAACAACTTTAAAATAATGCCCCAAATCAAATTGTGGAGCGGCAGTGCCAACAAAAGATCAAGGTGAGACATTTTTCTGGCCAAAGAAAACTTAGGAGGTCAGCAGGAGAAGTTTGTGGCATCAGGGTGGAAACCTGTCTAGAGCCCACACGTACAGTATTGACGACAGAGGCTGCAGTAGTAGTCACAGCAGCAACTTCAGGAGCTCTTGGCCCAGAGACAGGAGGTCAGACAACTGGTCAGAGATTACAGGGGACCCTTTGCTGGTACTGGGTATAGCTGGCACTGATTGACAATTCTATCAACCAGACACAGTTCTGGGACACCGTTCCAGGAAGGAAAGGAGTTCCAGTGGTCAGTCACAATGGAGTAGGGGCCCTGTTCACAGTTCCAAAGCAAACAGAGCAATACCACTTGTGGTGCAGGGGACCAGGGGCCTTTCCTGAGTAAAAACCAGAGTACAAACCAGGAGAGCCAAGACCATATCTCACCTAAGACCACACCAACTTGGAGGCATCAAAAGCTTGTAGACTCCCAGAACTAGCTCCGAAAATGGCATCACCAAAAAGCCTGAAGCTTGGGGCAGTACTTCCCTGCCCCTTGAGGAGGAGAGCCCAACTTTAACGTGCAGTTCAAAATCAAGAAATAGGCTAGAAAATGAGCAAACAACAAAGCATTTGACCATAAGAAACTCTGACGATGGCAGGCAAAATCAAGACAAACTCAGCTTTTGGTCTTTTATTTTTGCTTTTTTTGTGAGGCAATCAGGGTTAAGTGACTTGCCCAGGGTCACACAGCTAATGTCAAGTGTCTGAGGCTGGATTTGAACTCAGGTCCTCCTGACTCCAAGGCCAGAGCTCTATCTACTGCACCACTTAGCTGCCCCTCAAGACAAACTCAGAAGAAGATAACAATGTGAAAACAGCTACAAACAAAGCCTCAAAGAAAAATGCTAACTAGATCCAAATACAACAAGAATTCCCAGAGCGCTAAAGAAAGAGATGAGTGGTAGAGGAAAAATTAGGAAAAGAAATAAGAGTGATGCAATAAAATTATTAAAAGAGAATTAATGACTTGGTAAAAGAGGTACAAAAATACTAAAGAAAATAATACCTTAAAAAAGACACAAAAAGAGAAGAACTCTTTAAAAGGTAGGATAGGCCAAATAGAAAAGGAGGTACAAAAATCCACTGAAGAAAAGAACTCCTTAAAAAGTAGAATTGACCAAAAGGAAAAAGAGGTACAAAAACCCACTGAAGAAAATAATTCCTTAAAAATTAGAACTGGGCAAATAGAAGCTAATGACTCCATGACATGGACATCAAGAAACAATAAAACAAAGTCAAAAAAATGAAAAAAAAGAACAAAAGTGAAATATCTCATCAGAAAAATAACTGACCTAGAAAGTAGAACAAGGACAGATAATTTAAGAATTATTGGACTATCTGAAAATCATGATCAGAGAAAGAGCATAGACATCATATTTCAAGGAGTTACCAAGGCAAATTTCCATTGGAAGAATTCACTGATCACCTCCTTAAAGAGATCTCAACATGAAAACTCTCAGGAATATTATAGCCAAATTTCAGAGCTCCCAGGTCACAGAAAAAATGCTTCAGGCAACCAGAAACAAACAATTCAGATATCATGGAACCACAGTCAGTATAAAAAAGTAATATCAAAAATTTTTTACAGCAAGTTTCTCTAATCAAGGCCTCATTTCTCAAATATATATACTGATTATAGAAGTGAGTCAAATTTATAAAAAAATAAGAGCTATTCCCTAAATGACAAACGATCATAGGATATAAACAGGCAGTTTTCAAAAGAAGAAATCAAAGCTATCTAGAGGCATATTAAAAATACTCAATCCATATTGATTAGAAAAATGCAAATTAAAACAACTCTGAGGTACTGCCTCATACTTATCAGAAATGACAAATGCTGGAGGAGATGAGGGAAAATAGGCCCACTAATGAACTCCTAGTGGACTAGTGAACTGATCCAACCATTCTGGAGAACAATTTGGAACTAGGCCCAAAGGGCTATACCCAGCAATACCACTAGTAGGTTATATGCCAAAGATATCAAAGAAAGAGGAAAAGGACCTATATGTACAAAAAATATTTATAGCAAATCTTTCTATGTTTGTAAGGAATTGGAAATTGAAGGGATGGCAATCATTTGGGGAATAGCTGAACAAGTTATGTCATATGGTTGAGATGGAGTACTATTGTGCTATAAGAAATGATGAGGTTTCATATGATTTCAGAAAAAAATGTGAAGATCTGTGGGAACAGATGCAAAGTGAAGTGAGAACTGAGAAATCACTGTGCACAGTAACGGTAATAGCAATTGTAATGATGACCAATTGTGAAAGACTTGGCTACCCTAATCAATATAATGATCAAAGACAATTTCAAAGGACCGATGATGAAAAAATGCTATCTACCTCCAGAGAGAGAACTGATGAACTCTGCGTGCAAATTGAAATGTAACTTTCTCACTTTATTTGTCTTGCTTTTTTTTTGAAAGATGCCTGATATGGAAATATATTTTACATTCCATAATTGATATCATTGCTTGCCTTCTCAGTGGATGGGGGAGGGGAGGAGGGAGAGAATTTAGAACTCAAAATTTAAAGAGAAAAGAATGTTAAAAATAAATAATAAATAAAATGTAAAAAAAAAAAATAAGAATGAATAGTAGGTACCCAAAATATAAAAATAAAAAAGTCATCTAGAAAAAACGTAATGAGGACCTGAGCTCGTGTAGGGGTGCTTTGTGTAGAAGGAACCTAAATGATATGATGAATTAAGACATGACAGTACTTGGTGGATGACTGGATCCTTCTGCCTTTCATAACCCCTCTCTCCACTATGACCAGCCTTTCTTTTACTTTTAGGCTTGGTCCCCAGGCTCAGGTTATAGAAACTTAGAGAGGTTGTGTTCCATGTAACAACAGAGAAGACTGTGGGGGAGGGAGAAGAAGGGAGTATAGCATAGGGGTAGGACCACCTGATTCTTCCTTCTGGGTAAGGTTGGTGAGAGTATACTCATGTATTCCCTGGGTTAAACATTTAAAATACCTTTTCTAAGAAGCCAAATGTTCCTAGTGAAACAGTGCAGTGTTTTGTTTGGCATCCTCAGATTAGGATTGGTCTACCATTGTGGATTGATGTAATTCCCACTGGGATTATTCGTGCCGCCCCCTCCAGCCACCCCCCACTTGTAGCCCATTCTCTGACAATTCTGAAGGGCATCCTTATTTTTACATATCATCCAATTGGTGGCCATAGCTTGTCATTCGTATCCTCATGGCATCTCTCATATATTGTCTCTTCTCTCTGCTCACACGGTCCCCACTCTGGTTCAGTCCCTCTCGCATCTCACCTGGACCATTTCAATGATCTCCTTTTGAGTCATCCTACTTTAAATCTCTCCTGACTTCCCTCCATCTTATTTTTCTCCACTTAGCTGCCAAAATGATTTTGTAAATTGAAAGTCTGATCATATCACTCCCTGCCTAATAAATTTGAGTGAACCCCTTTGGGTCAAATATGAGGTTTTTTTTTAAATTGAAATACTCCTCAACAATGTCCCCTTCTTTCCTTGACAGTCTTGCTAGATATTGTTCTCCCCTACGCATTGTATGATCCAGGCACACTGGTCCGCCACACATGGCATTCTATTTCTGCTTCTTTGCACTGGTTCTTCCTCCTTCTTAAAATGTTCTCCCACTTTGTCCCTACTCCGTGGAATCCGTGGCTTCCTTTAAAACTCAGATAAAATACAGCCTTTTACCTGAGGCTGTATGGATCCCACTTTCCCAAACTACCAGTGCCCTCCATCTCCCAGAGCTCTTGTATTCTCCAAATATTTAGAGATGTATGTTATCTCCCCCTTTCATTTTTAAGTGCTTCAAAAGGAGAAACTTTTGTTTTTGTGTTCTCACAGCTTAGCACATTGTCTGGTACATAGTAGGTTAAAGAGTAAGGTTGGGTCTCTACCCACTACATCACAATGCCTATGTGTACAGAGAAAAAGCATCTTCTCCCTTTAGAGCTTCCATCTGACTATAGGGTTTGTCCCCATTCAAGAAATGAACCTCAAACTCAGGGCAGGGTTTTTGTTTTGGGGTTGTTTTTTGTTTTTTTTACCATAAACTTTTTGTTTTTAATAATCTTGTATGTCAACAACACTGGCTATTTTTTTTAATCAGTGACCTGCCTGTTAGAAAATGAAATTAAGGTTGGAAAACAGAAGATTAGGGTTTGAATGTCTCATGGATCGTCTATAAGGAAACTTATAAAATTGTTATACTTAGTCCCTTCTCTGTGATCCTGCTGCTTGCCAGACTGAGTCCCCAATCTGCAGTCATACAGATCTAAAAGACCAAAAGAAATGATCAGCTTTTTCTTTAATATGAGGAACAGATCTGACTTACCCCTATTATCTTTGGCTTCCCTTTAAGCAAACTTGGCACAAAATCTTGACATATATAAGGAGCTCCAGTCGTTTTTAACTTTCCTTTACGGCAAGGATTTAGAAACTTCTTCATCTTTTCTTTGGCTCTTGGCTTTGTCTCCACGATGTTGAAATTCATTCTGGGGCAGATATCTGCTCAGAATCTAAGCAGCCTCGCCTCACCTCCCAGGTCACATTCTGCTTCTCCTCTGGCCTGCTCAACTAGCCCTCTGCTTTCTATTGGAATCCTAAAATCATGGAATCATGGAGTCATAGAGTCATGGAACTCCAGAGTCATAGAGCCATGGGCTTGGGAGGGACCTCCAGGCTTCATTTCTTGACAGTTGCTTATTTTTACATTTTTTTTTTTTGTTTTATGAATTTGACTATCAGCAAAAACATGAGCATTTCTCTATAAAAAGAACACCAAAGAGGATTGAATGTGAACTCATGAGTTCCTGGCATACATGCCTCGATACTTTTTAAAGTGCTTAATAAAGTTAACTAGGAGAGAGCTGTGTTACAAAAACCTGGAGAGAAGAGGTGAAGGAAAAGAGCCGGATCAATAGTATCAAAGGTGGCAGAGAGGTCAAGAAGGATAAAGATTGAGAAAAGGCCACCAGATTTGAGAATTAAGAAATCACTGGTTATTTTGGAGAGAACAGCTTCAGTTGAATGATGAGTTCAGAAACCAATCTGTAGAGTTAAGAAGAAGGTGAGAGGAAAGAGAATAGTGGCCTTCCGAATAGCCACAGAAGGAAGGAGAAATATGGGACGATTGCTAGCAAAGGTGGATAGGTAGTGTTTGAGTGAGGATCAGTGGAATAAGAAATAGATTAGCCCCATGCGGTTATTCTCTGGGCTCACAGATGTGGCATTTAAAAAGGTTTGAGAAACAGAATTTCTGGGTAATTTAATCATTTTATTATAATGCCAGCATTTTAATAAAAGGATGGTTATTTGGCCATCTCTCTCTTAGATCAAAGACAACTATAGTAGTGGAGCTCATAGTTTATATGCCCTTCTGACAGCATTCAACTCTGATTAGTTAACAGTGAATGAGACAATGAGTATTACAGTGAGGGCCTGGACCTGAACTCTGATTACTTCTTATGTTAGCCCCAGCCTTGGGCAACCTATTTAAAGAATTTATCCCCACCCAAACCTGAGCAGAGTACAATGGCTGCCCCACCTGGGTGGGGTGTGGCTAGAGGAGGACCTTAGCTCAACCTTCAGAGACTGAGGTCTTGAAATGAGGAATAAAAAGGGGGAAATCTGAATTTCCCCAAATCATTGGTTGTTAATAATCATTTCTCTCAAGAACTGCTGGAGGAATTCATGACAGGTTCGTGAGTGACACCACAATGCTGACCCAGAAATAAGATAAATCTACTACCTAGCTCTTTTCTGCCAATCTCTCTGAAGAAAAAAAAACAAAACTAGAGCAATTAATGAAGTCTTATGCCTTGCTTATAATTTCTTCTTTCAGTTGATGGAGGACACAATCAGAGGTACTGCGATTTTGACCCCGATTCTCATGATTTTTTACCTTGAGAGATTGTGAGGTTGCTGTCGTAGAATTTGTGATAGCCAAGGTATTTCCTTTTAGGACAGGATTATTAACTGGTAGACAAAGGGAATATTGTGGATATAGTTTACCTAGATTTTAACAAAGCTTTTGATAAAGTATTTCACAGTATACTTGTAGAGAAGATTGAGAGATAAGAATTAAACAATAATAAAATCAGATCAGTTGAAACTCAAGGTTGCTTTGTTGATTGTCTAGACTTAAGACTATCCCTTTTGTGGCTAAACTGCTTGAGAAGTCCACTGTACCTTTCCTCTCACCTTCTCCTTAACTCTACAGACTGGCTTCTGACTTCATCATTCAACTGAAAATGTTCTCTCCAAAGTGACCAGTGATCCCTTATTTCTCAAAGTTAGTGAACTTTTCTCAGTCTTCATCTTCAAAATCAATGTGTCAAGAGGTCTCCAGTAGAGTTCTCAGGGATCTGTGCTTGGTTCTGAACTATTTTATATTTTTGTCAATGACTTGGATAAAGACAGGTTTTATACTCATCCAATATGTAAATGACAAAAAGCTGGGAGAGATTGCTAATACATTAGCAAAGTACCTTGATAAACTAGAGCATTGGGCTGAATCTAGTTAGGAACAACTGTAAAGTCATGTACTTGGATATCAAAAAAATGAATTTCCTAAGTGTAAGATAGGGAAGACTGATCTGTTGTTCACAAAATGAATTACGTTCATTATCTCATTTAACCCTCAAAAGAACCTGGCTTAAAGCACTATATAAATGCCACTAATAATAATAATAATAATAATAATAATGATGATGATGATGATGAGGGTAATACTACCCTACAGCCACTAGGCCTCCATTCTGGTGATGCCTTCATTCTTTGAGCCTTTCTTTCCTGCTGAGGCCAAGGAATGCTTATAGAGTATTACAAGACTGTACTAGTGATGGTTCAACCACTGAACTTTTCAAAAAAAAAAATTGCATGCCTATACACTTTTAAGTTAAATCCACATTTATTAACACTTTCTTAAGTCTATACAATCAACAAAACAGTAACTCAAATCTCTATTGTGTGGGATTGCTGATTTTTTCAGGGCAAATACTCCCACTGAAAATTCCACAGTCTGGCTCTCACAAGCAGGTTAGAGCTGCCCCCAGTCTGGGCCTGCTCAGCCCCAGCCCTTCCTGCTGGCTTCCCTCCAGGAGCTTGCTACATCCATTGATCATCTCCCCGCACCCTCCTTTCTGTTGATGTTTCTTCTGGGTTTTTTTTTCTTTTCTTCTTTATATTCTTTTAAGATATAGCTGAAGTATCATCTTTTACATGAAGCCTTTCCTTATGCTTCCAACCACTGGTGCCTTCCCCCCAAATGACCCTGTATCTCTCCTCTTTATATGTATTTTTGTATATACTTATTTATGATCAGATGAAGTACTATATGTAAAGAGCTTTGCAAATCTCAAATAAAGCCTCCATATCTGCTGGCTATTACAATATTATTATGTCCTTGAGGTCTTTCCCATTTGGATGTAAACTCCTCAGGAGCAGAGATTATTTCTTTTTTCTTTTTTTTCACTTTCTTTTTTTTTTTTTTTTGAGAGGCAGTTGGGGTTAAGTGACTTGCCCAGAGTCACACAGCCAGTGTCAAGTGTCTGAGGCTGGATTTGAACTCAGGTCTTCCTGACTCCAGGGCTGGTGCTCTATCCACTGTGCAGCCCAGCTGCCCTAAGCAGGGATTATTTCATCCATTGCACTTGTTTTGTCTTGGGCTTTGGACTTTGGAAGCACTTAATAAATGCTTTTGATTGATTCATTGGTCAGTTAGTTGGCTCACTTGTTTTGGAAAGGTGGGGAACCTCCTGAGGATGTTGGTCTGTTTATACAGCTGTAATGGATTCTGATGGAAGAGTAAATGGTAAGGGAGGATTTAAAGAGAATGGAGAGAGTATAACCAGTAGGATAGCTTAGTGAGGTTTGGTGAGATTCAAAGGTGAGGGCTTTGTTTTGTTTCTGAAAACATCCCTGGAAAGGGATGAAAAGCCCCCTTAAGACTGCATTTGAGATGGTAGAAAACATCTAGATATTGCATAGGAGAGTGCCTTTGGACTTTATACTTGTTGATTTATACATCATTTAGGACACGTGGCAGAGCCCTGATGGTCTAGGGATGGTTTAATTGAGTTATGGGAATTAGAGGTCTGATCCCTACCTTGGGCTGGAGCTTTTGAAAGGGAAGAGAAGATCTGCCAGGGATTGTAGAACTGGAGAGTGTTATGCTGAAGACCAAAACTAGGAGAGCTGAGAGAGGGCTGACACCCAGAAATTGGATTAGGGTCCCTGGGAAGGTGGGGAGGAAGAAGCCTGTGCAGCTACCTAGCAGTCCCCTTGGCGCCAGTGATGACAGCCATGGAAATACATGGAGAGAGGCAGTGACTGAAGGGGGAGACGACAGGACCGTAGAAGAAGAAGCCATGTGTCCTAAAGGATTGGGGTGGGGGGAGAGGAGAGGAACAACCATGTACGACCCTGAAACTGTATAGGGAACAAGAGGCCTGAGTTTTAATCTCGGCTCTCCTGCCTAGGACTGATCATTCGAATTTTAGCTCCCTGAGGTCAGTGACCATTTCAGTTTTGTCTTTTTAGCCTCTGAACTCAAGCACAGAGCCAGACACATATTAGGTGCTTGATAAATACTTATCTACTGATTGCAGTTTTGTCAGCTTTAGAAATAGAAAGGACCTTAAACATGCTCTGATTATTTGTCAACCCTTTACACTCGTGAGGAGGCAGATGTCCAGAGAAGCCTCAGGTGTAGGGGTTAGTATCCACTCCCTTTATTGTTTCTGCCCCCTGCTCGGAGTGTTTCCAGTTGAGTCGCGTGGCCTTGGAGGTTAGGCTTTTTCTTAAGCAGGCCAAATAAAAGGCCCTGTTTCAGTTTTTCAGATTTTTGGTGAAGCTCTACTTAATCCCAGTCATGAATCTTTATGGTATCTTGGGTATGTTCCCTAGTGGAATGGAAGTTCCTGGAGGGCAGAGACTGTATCATTGGTGTCTATAGATCCCTGCTCCTAGTTCAGTGCGTTATACATAGCAAGTACTTAATAATTGTTCTGAGACACTGGGACAATGAGTCGGGGGAGAGATTGGAGACATACAAGTGGGAGGCCCTGGAGATTATGGGAAGTAAGAGAACCAAAGGCATCCGTTGAAAAGTGAGCTTTGGTAAGGAGGAGGGCTTCCCAATGCCCTAAGAACATGGAAGAGGAGGAATGAATGCATAGATTTTGAAGATTGTTATTAAGAAAACTCTTATCTGATGGCCTCACTCATCTAAGTAGAAGAGGTATTCTATTTTGTTTTTCAGTCATTTTAGTCATCTCCAAACTCTCGTGACTCCATTTAGGCATTTCTTGGTGGAAATACTGGAGAGTTTGCCATTTGCTTTTCCAGCTCATTTCACAGATGAGGAAACTGAGGCAAACAGAGTAAACTGACTTGCCCAGGGTCACAACAGCTAGTGTCTGAAGCCAGATTTGAACATAAGATGAGCCTTTCTGGTTCCAAACCCCAGGGCTCTATCCACTGAACCAGCTGCCTGGCCATTATTCTATTAGGACAGAGCTAAGGTGATGACAGACTGGGGATTTGAAGGTGAAGAGGTTTGGACAAAGCTGGTGGACCCACCATGCAGAATTTTAACCTTATTTTCTTTTCTCCCCTTCAGCCAGAGAAAGGGCACTGTGCTGGGCTTTGGCCTCTGGGGCTTTAAGTGTGGATTCCCTTGCCTATTATGTCCCTCCTCTTCACCTTCCCCTCCTCGAATTCCAGCTCCTTTCAAGGCTTAAGTTCTGCCACTACCCACAGAAATTATTTCCTTAGCACCCTCCCCCAGTCAAGTCAACGATTTTCCCAAAGTTCCTTTATATTCTTTATGTATTTCTTTATGTGTGGTTCCTTTTCCTCACCAGTGTAGATTAAAGGCTCTCTGAGAGCATGGCCTGGTTTTGACTAACATATAGAAGGTACTCAGTAGTGCACCTTGGATTGAATTGATGTCCTCTTTCCATTTAGAATTGCAAATTAGAAGGGTAGGAGACAGAGTTTAAGACAAAAGATGTATTTGCAAAAGTAATTGTAATTGTTCAAAATCTAGGACTCATTCCAGGGGTGCTGGGGAATAGGAGAGGACTTCAGAGTTGTTAGAAGTACTGGGGAGGAAAAACATTCCTCCCAGTACAGAGGAGCCTGATTTGGCTTGGTTTAATTTTCCTCTTTGTATGTTCCTCATAGAAGGTTCTCCTCTCTGAAGGGCTAATTCTTTCAATGCATCGGGTGACTCCTTAAGCTTTTCAGACTGATTTTTATGCTGGCCCATTTCTGGTGCTTGAGGATTCGAAAGCAGAAAAACAAAACAAAACAAAAATACTGATGGCTTATAAAAACCCACCAGAATACCAGAACCCTCTTCTATGTCCTCCTTCTATTCCATTCCTCCTTGGGATCATCTCTTATAAACACTCTCTGAGTAGACTTTCCTTTCTCTATTGCCAGGGTTGACCCTTCATCACAGGAAGGACCCAGGCCCTCCCTCATCACTTTGATAGCACTTAGGTATATGTAGACAATGTCCTGGTTTTCCATTCGTTAGAACCTGGGCAAACAACAGAGAATGTGACCCAATTTCTTCAGGGCAGGAGTCTCCATATCCTTTAGCTTTTGGTTTAGAATTTTTTCAACTAGTCACTAAATCTGGGTATTGCTGTGAATAACATCAAACTGAAATGGTTAAAATATATTTTTCTATGCTGTGTGGCTTGGTGTCTTTAGAGTACAGTGCTGGAGGAACTTGAGTGTTAGTCTATCCATGAACTTGGTTAAGAGGAAAGAGAGGGAGAGGAGGACATTAGTGAATACTCCCTATGACCTTGAGTTGGAAGAACCTAAGGAAGGAATCTAAGGATTCTCTCCTTGACCTGGAGAAAGCTGGAATTGGAAAAGCTTCTTTCTTTGAACTGGAGAAAAGTGAGACCTCAGAAGAGTTCTCGGTGAATTTGGACCAGAAGGTGGTAGAACTTCATATTACACTCTTTCGGTGATCTTGGAACAAAGAAACAGGGAACACATGTGCATCATCTTGTTGAAACTGACCTGAAGAAAGGTGACTTTGAATGGATTCTCTGAGTGAACTTCTGCTGTAGGAAGGAGGAACTTTTGTAAATTCTCCAAGTGAATTTAATTTGTAGAAAGAGACTTTCTCTGGGTTCTTCCTCTAATTTGGGTGGGGGGAGGAGGAAAAAAGAAAGGAGAAAGAGGAGAATGAGACAGGGGAAGTATGAAAGGGAAGGGCAGGAGGGCTACATGGCTTTAGTAAGTATAATCCCCAAATAAGGAGACAGAGAACTCCTTCTCGTTTTGGCCAGCAGGGTTTGCCTGAATCTGGAACTGGAACTTTCTTTCGTCTTCATGATGTTCAGGGTCCTTGCTTTCAGAAGGCAGGAAAAATACAACCTATAAAGCCAACCAGAAACAAGACCCATTAAACTCACCACAATCCCTTTCCTGTATGTATCATCTTCCTTCCCACTGTCCCTCAGATGCTTCCTACTTCTTTCTAGTGACTGCCCTCCCTCCCTTCTCCTCAGTTGCCTCAGCAGAAAGATGATGGGGTGTAGGGTTAGAGGACCTATATATCGATTCTAGTGATCTACTTACTATTGGTGTGATGTTGGCCAAGACCCTTCACCGTTCTGGGCCTCCCCTACATTACCTGTGCCATAAGAGGACAGAGTGGGAATTGATGGCCTCAGAGGGCCCTTTTGGCTCTAAATCTATGATCTGATGATTATCCATTCTTTATTTATCTTCTCAGGCTATTATCACTAGCCACCTTTCTCATTTCTGACATTTAATTGTCTTTCTTATTGGGTTAAACAGGAAGGTAATGGGGGCATTTATTAAGTGATCACGATGTGCCCAGAACTGAGCTAGGTGCTGAGAAGAATAGAAATATGAGACTTAGCTCATACCCTCAAAAAGCTTATACTCTGGTTGGTCCAGAGTCATCTGTAAGAGAAAGCTGGATATTATATGGCCTTGTCTGGCTAACTCAGGTTCAGATTAATATCAGAGAATCACAGAGTTGGAAGCGTCATCAGAGGATATCTAACCCAACTTGTACCTGACTCTCTTCAACAGGCGGCTAGGTAGCACAGTGGATAGAACACTGGATCTGGATTCAGGAAGACCTGAGTCCAAATCTGGCCTCAGACACTTATTAGCTACTAGGGCAAGTCCTTAACTGCTGAGTGCCTCAGTTTCCTCAACTGTAAAATGAGGATAATAATAGCACCTACCTCCCAGGGTTGTTTTGAGGATTGAATGAGATAACATTGATAGAGTACTTAGCACAGTGCCTGGCACATCATAGGCACTATATAAATGTTAGCCATTTGTTATTATTACTAGGAATTCCTAAAGCTAGTCATCACTCATGATAGTCACAACCACACAACTCGGAGCTTCTCCTTCTCCCACCTCTTTGGCATTTCTCCATATCACATTTCTTTTAAAGGCTAAGACTGTCACCGTGATGCACAATTCAGCAATAGTGAGGAAAAGTATCAGAGCCAGCACTCCCTGTGAAGCAAGACAAAGAATAAAGAACAATTAGTAGTCAAGAAGGAGGAGGGCTTCCTCAGAGTTGCCAGACAAAGTTGTATCTAAAGTAAAGCAGATATCAATTACAGAACATGTGGGGTGACACCATACTGTCTGGACCCCTTTTAGCTTTCTTCTTGGATTACCTGTTAGACAGCATTAAAGACCTTCCCCACAGTTTAAGTGTTCAGATCTTACTTCCAAATAGCCTTAAGATACCTTGGCGACTTTGGCTATTGGGGGTCGGGGGAGGCTTCTTTGTCCCCAGGGCACACCATAGCTTGGGCACTTTCTGTGTACCCCTCCCCCACCCTCCACTGTGCTTGGCCTTTGGAATACCCTGCTTGTCCTGGTGCTGGGCTCCCTGCCAACCTAGGTTTAGAAAGGGGATGAGATGGATGGTGGCAGTGCTCTGTTCTGACTCAGAGGGCTGTCTTTAGGTCGTGGTGGGTTTTCATGAAGGTAGCACATCAAATCAAGTTGAAGGGGCTCCTGGTGTAGCTAGGGAAGAGTTAATAGACTAAAGCCACCTGAACTTGGAGCATCTGTCGGTAAGAGACTCATATAGGATAAGAATCACAAACCCAGTAACAATCACCATGATTTCGTCCTGTGCAGTGGAAAGTGTGCTGCTTTCTGATCTGGGTGACCTCAGCCAAGCCCCTGAAGTTCGATGGCCCTCAGTTTCCTCACTGTAAAATGAGGGGGAGGGTGGCTGAGAGAGCTTCTGAGGTCCTTCTAGTTCCGTAACTCTCATTCTGTCATCCAAAGCTTTATTCACTGGAGCATGTCTACACTTCGCAGTGGTGCAGATAAGACTTATCCCTCAAAGTCTCTACGGGGATTTTTTTTTCTGACACACACCAGAATGAAGATGGGTGATTCCTGAATTCATTGGCCCTGGGTTTGAATCTCTCCACTGATACTCCCTCACTGTGAGGACCTCTCTGAATCTCAGTTTCCTCATTTGTGAAAGGGGCATAATAATAGTTCCTGCCTCATAAGGCTGTTGTTAGGATCAAATGAGATAGTACATAGCAAGTATCTGGAAAACCTAAATGCCCTGACACTGTACTATTGGCTAATATTTCCAAGGGTGTCCAGATCAGACCTCTGGGCTACATCTAGTCTTGTATTCCATCTCAAACTGAGGCACCAAAGCATTTATTGAGGAAGGTTCTTCCAGCCTCTGACGTTACACAGAAAGGTTATGGACCATGACCCAAACTCTCCTTGCCTTTACTGACTCACTGACTCTGGCATCCATTACTTTATCAAAATAGCTTCCAATCTATTTTTTTTCCACCTGGAATGTGTTTTGCAAGCTTGCTATTTCCTCTGTGGAACAGTATTTCTCTTTCTGTATTGCAAGCTGAGTTTTCTTAGGATTTAATGGTTCTCTCCAAATCCTAGTATTTCAATATTTGGGGAAATTCTATTTTTGCCTCATCTGGACCATTTAAGAATTTATAAATTTGTGATCATAGATTCAGGCTTTATCAATGTTCCCTTTTCAATTTTTACTCTCTCAAACATGTATTCTTATCTGTTACTATTGGTACACTTTAGCCTTTTTCTAGGTCTAGCAATCAATCATTGTGCTGGGCACTTTGCCAGGGGAGGAGGAAGACCACAATGACACAATGCTTCCCTTAAAAGACTTTGCATTTATCAGAAAAGATGCCATGCATGTATATTAGCATATCCTCCATTTATCCAAAATAAATGCTAGTGAAGTGGTGGGGAGACCAGTGGCTTTCATCTATTTGTTTTGATTCTGCCTCATGCAATGGTGTGTTCCTGATGGAAAAACCTTTCAAATGTTAGAGGATAGTGATAATGTATGGCCTACATCTTCTCGATCATCCATATCTCTATGGTTTGCTGTTCCTCACACACAGTGCTCTATCTCCCACCACCATATTTTTGCCCTGGCTGTGCCCCATGCCTGTAAGTGCAGGAGAGTGGAAAGTCTAGACTTAGTGTCAGAAGACCTGGCTGTGGGACTTGACCTTTGTGGCCTTGGTTGAGCTACTCCTAACCTCTCAACAGCGCTGGCTGCTTGAGAGACCCTTCCAACTCTATGTCTTAGGCCCCCCAGCCAATGGTAACTTATGTTTTAATTCTCTTTTAGTGTCCGAGTCTGTTAGAGATATTTGGGTTGAGATTATATTGGCGAGTGGTTTTACATGTCGGGAATCCACTTCTTCTGCCGTGGAATCGCAGGGCTACCCAATACATAAGGCTTTCCTGATCATCCCTCCACCTCCAAACACATAGTTATTACTCCTCTCTTCCATTTTTTTTTGTACTAAGTTACTTGTCCGCTTGTCTTTTTCCTCCAAGAGAATGAAAAACTCTTTCAGGCAGGAATTGTGACATTTTTTCATTTATATCCCCACCCTGGACTATAGAGAGGGTTATGGATAGGGACATAGCCTGTGATTTCATTGGTATAGGGAATTCTCCGAGGTAGGAACTTCCTCTTCCAAGGCAGGTCGGCACCGTCTTTGCCATCTTGAGTCTTGACAATTGCCTGGAGCGCTGACAAGGAAGGTGATTTGCCTAGAGTCACATGACCAAGTGTGTGTCAGAGGCAAAATCTGAACCCAGATCTTCCTGGCTTCAGGTCAGCTATCTACCACACCACACTCTACCTCATGGTCATCGAATGACTGTTGAAATGAATTGAAATCAGAAGGAAATGGGGTTTGAGTGAATGAGGCCTTACTATTCCATATAATTGGTCTAGCACGGTGAGATTTTGATATATAGAACAGAACCACTTACTAGAAAGAGTATTCTCCCAATAGCACATATGCCAGATTTGGTAGGAGTCCGGCAATGGAAATAGTTGTCTTCATGGAAGCTGTAAAGAATGATAGCAATCCCTGCTGCAGCCACTAGGGTGGTCACCACGCCTAAGTATAGACTGAAGTGCATCTGTAAGAGAAGGAGCACTCAGGATTGGATGCTTAGCACCCAACCCCCCACTCCCACCCCCCTGCAGGATGATGTCCATCTGGGCAAAGATCCCGGGTGGCTGGATCCTGATCTGGCAGAGGGAGAAACAAGCCCATAGATTAAGTGAGAGGAGATGGACGTGTGTGTGGGAGGGCGGGGTCAGGGTGAGGACCCAAAGTGAGGAATGCTTGACTCCCCTATTGATTCCAGTGTGGAAAGGGGCGGGGCCTACACTTCTCCCTTAGAAGAATTCAGCAGTTGACTCTGAAAACAGGTTTGAAGTCAGGGGTACGCTGGAGCCAGCTCAAACTGGTTACTGAGAGTTGATTGTTAAATGTTCAGTGTGAGCGTTTATTTACACCTCAGAAATAAGCAAATGATACAAATCAGGGCTGGATTTGTTGTTTTGTTTTCATCTAGAGCAGTGGATAAAATGTTAATAATGAAAGTGTTCGTCCTGTCCCACTCTCTGTGACCTCATTTGGGATTTTCTTGGCAGAGATACTGGAGTGGTTTGCCATTTCCTTCTCCAGCTCATTTTACAGATGGGGAAACTGAGGCAAGCAGGGTTAAGTGACTTGCCTAGGGTCATATAGCTAGTAAGTGTCTGAAGCTAGATTTGAACTCACAAGGATGAATCTTTCTGACTTCAGGAAGTCACTTAAAAGTGTGTCCATTTTTTTCCCCTCAGAGAGCTGGTTCTTAAGCATTTACCAGCATACCACTGTCTAAAATGGTTCTGACAGAAACTATTTGCCTTCAGTCAAAGGTCCTAAAGAAAAGATCAAAGCACAGTTTGGTTGAAGGATCCTAGATTTAGCCTGGAGAATGGAAGACTGGGGACGGGGGAAGGAGAATAGGCCATGATAGTTGCCTTTGAGTTTTTGTAGGGCAACACACAGAGTCTGAGAATCCCAGGATTGGAAGGGCCTTCAGAAGCCATTTAGCCTATACCTGAACGTTTCTCTCCAATATACCTGAAGAGTGGTCATCCAACTTTGGCTTAAAGATTTACCTTGAGGAAGAATTGACTTTTGCCAAGTCAGTCCATTTTACTTAAGGACAGCACCAATTATTAGGGTGTTTTTCTTTTTGTGGCAGCAAGCCTAAATCTGCCACCCATTACTACTATCTCTGCACTCTGGGCCAACAGAAAAAAAGAAAGCCTAATCTCTTTTCCATTTGATTGCCTTCCAAATAGAGACAACTTGAGACAACTCTGGTGTGTCTCTGGCATTTTCTCTTTTCCAATCTAAACAGCCCCAGTTCCTTCAACCAGTCCTCATGGAAGATCATCTCAAGTGCTTTTACCTTAGTCTTGAGTCAGCAGGTCTGGCTTTGAATCCAAACTCAGCTATCAGACATGGGGATGACCTTTGCTAAACCCTTTACTCTCTGGTAGCCTTATGTTCCTTATCTGTAAACTGAGGGAATTCTGCCAGATGATCTCTGAGTTCCCCTTGGGCTTTTTTCATAATAGAAGCCAGGCAAAGACCCCAAAGAAATGAGCTCGAGGAGGAAGGGATGGTAGAAGAGAAGCATAAGACTTGAGGACAAGAAGAGAGGGGGGCAGCAGGAGGATCTGGGCTTGAGGAGAAAAGAGTTGTTTTGACACGTCAATAAAATGTGGCCAAAACAACCCAGTCCTAATAAATGGGAGAAGTTAGTGAGAGAAACCATTTGAGTGTGGCTCTCAAAGGTGGGAAGGGATGCGAAAGAGAGGAAAGACTCTCGTCTTTCAGCAGTTCAATAGGCAGTTCTGTAGGGGAACACTAGCAAACAGACTGAGGTCTCGTTTGTAGTTGATACGAATAGCAATGACGGCTTTGCCATAGCCCACACTGGATGCCATGTTTGTGAGTCCTCCATGGCTGAGTGATTGCCTTCTACACTCAAAAGTTCAGGCTGATCTCTCTCCTTGGAGAAACGAAGGGCCTAGAGCAACTCCTTTCCATTTTCTAGGGTATCAGAGACAATGATGTGCTTCTAAAACAAACAAACCAAACCAAGCAAAGCAAGCCAAAACAAACACAAAAATCCAGAAGAGCATTAGGGTGAGAAGACAAGCAAACCACAAAAGGTTCCCTGAATTCAAGTTCAGTCCCAACCTACAAAAGGAAGTTGGTGGGTGGATAAATGCCATAGACATGAGAAAGGACTCCTCGAGGTAAAACCAAAAGAAACCAATACTTTGGAACTTCTTCCCAAAGAGGATCTCTGACACAAGAGCCAGATCTGCTGACTCAAGATTAATGTGAAAGTGGTTGAGATGATCTCACATGAGGACTGATTGAAGGAACTGAGGCTGTTTAGATTGGAAAAGGGCAGCCATCTATCCTTCTAGGAATGATAAATTAGTCCTCTAGGTACTCTCAGCTGAGAGACAATCCCAGAAGAATCAAAAGACAAAGACATGAGTAGTAGCCTTAGTGAGTCCAGTTTGGGGATATTGATAGAGGTCCCTGCCTATTACCTAGTTAACCACAATAGAGTTCTGTTGTCTTTCCTGTTCACGTGTCCAAGACATGGCAGTAAGTAATTCAACTAAGAATTGTTAAAATAGACAACTCCTGCCTGCTTTTGATCTGTTTCGGCACAATTGATGCTCAGAGAATGAATGCCAAAGATTAGGAAGTTTTGAGCGAGAAATAGGAGACCTTTGAGGGCACAGGTTTTGTTTTAATCGCTGTTACCCATCAAAAGCCAGAAATAAGAGAAAATAATATTGGGGGGATGTAACTATATGGATCAAAGAGATCTGAGAATCAGATTCAGATCTCTGTACTCTCCCTTAAAATAGAGGAAGGACAGACTCCTGGCTGAAGACAGAGTATACTAGCATTGGCTATCACAGATTTATTTGCCTCAATTCTTGCAAATCTAATAAAAAGGTGTTTTAATTAAAAAGAAAGGGGCAAAATGGCTTACATATGCCCGCCAGGGCCTCATAGCTATGAAACATCTAAGGCCAGATTTGAACTCCCAAAGGTGAGCCTTCCTGACTCCAGGCCTGGCACTCTATTGTGCCTATACCTGTCCCAGGCAGGATCTAAAGCAGGGTCCCAACTCAAGCCTTCCTGACTCCAGCACTTTGCAATATAGGTCACAGTGCAGCCAAGGTGCCCAGGAGTTTATTGGAAACAAAATTCAAGAAGAGAAACAGGAATGAAAGCTTTGTTATGTCTTTGATGTTTATTCTCAAATGCAGATAATGTAGGTAATAAACACAATTGTGATGCCAGGAGGTAAATTTGACCAAATAGTATTTCTGAGTCTTGATTAGACTCATTACTGGACTATGGCTTTAGAATTAATACCCTATTTAAAAGAGATAGGATGGTGGTTGTTGGCATCTCAGTCCTCTTCAAGAACAGATGACATCACTGTATTAGAATCAAGTTACAGTGTGTCCAGCTATGGCTGATCAGACCAGCACGAGCTCAGCAGACTCTACCGTAAGTTGGGCACAAATAGTCCATGTAAGCATTTGGGGTGGATTCTCTGAATTTGCGCATTTCGCGTTTCTTTTGAGCTACTTCCATTTTTCTTTGCTAATGGAGCCCTATTTGATGAGTGCACGCCATGTGGGGCAGTCCTTTGCCAGCCTGTGGTCTGTGCAGCTATGGGAGGGGGAAGGAGCCAAGATCTAGGAAAGCTCGGACTAGTGACAAGGGATGAAAAAGAAAAACTGAAGAACAAAAAGAACAGTAAAGAAAAACTGAACTAAAACGACAGCAACAAACCCTAGCTCGTGAGCCCTAAACCAACATAGAGGGTCATAACATCGGAAGGAATCTCAAAAACAAACCGAAATCAGAAATGTGACTAAGAAATATTACCTGATAAAAAGAGAGATTCCCCAGAGATCATGGAACAATAGCAAGAAATTCCAGAATGGTTCGAAAGAGAAATAAAACTATACTTAAAGAAAAAACTCAGAATGTCTTTAGGTCACCAATCAGAGTTGTCAATGCAAAATTAAAAGGTCTAGTGGTGAGACTGGCAAAACTTAAAAGGAAATGAGATTGGCGACAAAATGGAGGATGGCAAAAAAAAGTTTTGTTTTGTTTTGTTTTTAAAAATCTGTACTGGAGGAAAGTGTTGGACCAAATAATGAAGAATAATTTGGTCAGAGTGGGCAGAAGCTCAGGTTAGATGGGGCAATGATAATGGAAAGGGAAGACTTGCCAGAATACCCTTTGCATTGGAAAAGATAAAGACTAATATGGCTAATAAGCTGTTGATGCTGATGATAAATAATGAGATTGAAAGATAGTACCTGACTTTCCATAACTCTTAGCTACTGACTCTAATGAATCCCCTCCCATGGCACCGAAAGAGTTGACAGATGCTGTTGCTGAGTGACTCTTAGGGATTTTTGAAAGATAATGGAGAATAGGAAACTACAGGTTGGAAGAAGGCATTATTCCCTCAATTAAAAAAAAAGGTAGGGGGCAGCTAGGTGGCACAGTGGATAGAGCACTAGCCCTAGAGTCAGGAGGACCTGAGTTCAAATCCGGTCTCAGACACTTGAGACTTACTAGCTATGTGACCCAGGGCAAGTCAATTAACCCCATTGCTTAACCAAAAAAAAAAAAAAAAGAAAAAAAAAAGGGTGACGAATAGAGCCTTCAAACTGGAGGCCAGTGAACTCGACTTTGCTTCTTGATAGAATTCTAGAACATAATATTGAAATGATAGCAAAACTCTAGAAAAGGCAGTTTTGATCACTGAAAGTCAGCCTAACATCATTAAGGTAATGTCAGGACAATCTTATTCTTTCCCCTACTCTTACCTTCCCTACCTTTTAATTTTTTTTAAAACATGGTACTAAATTAGTAGAACAAGGGAATGTTGTAGATATGCTTTAATTTGACTTTAGCAGAGCATTTGAGAAAGTTTCTCATACTGTCCTTGTGAAAAAAAAAGGTAGACAGATATGGTCTAGGTGATGGTGTAATTAATTGGATTCATAACTGGTGGGTTGACTAAAGCTAGAATCATCATTATTCATTTGATGTCAACTTGGAAGTTGATCTCCAATGGAGAATTCAGAGATTCAGGCTTTGCTCTATGTATAATGTGTTTATTAATAACTTGGATGAAAACATGGGTATGTATTTTGGAAATGACACAACGCTAGAATGGATAGCTAACACATCAGATGGTAGAGTCAGGATTAAATAGGATATTTAAAGACTAGAACATTGTCCTGAATAGGCTATGATGATATGTAAGGATAGGGTCTGGACTACTGATTTCATTGATAAAGGAAACTTCCACATGAGGTGACCCCCCCCCCCCACCAATGCAGGCTGGAACCTTCTCTGCAGCTTATGGTTGCAGAGGTCAATGAGGTAAGTGACTTGCACAAGGTCATACATCCAGTTTGCATCAAAGGTGGGGCTTGAATCTAAGATTTGAGGCCAGCTCTCTATCCACTACTCCATGCTTGTCTTTTCAAGGTCAACCACAAAGACTTACACAGAGGTCCAAAGAGACAGTTACAAGATGGGGTGACTAAAAACCAAGCTATGTGAAGAAGCTGTAAGGGTTTTAGTGGTATGTAATCCGAATATAAATCAACACTGGGACATGGCAGCCAAGAGAGCCAAGGCGAACTACATTGGCTCCCTCTCCTCTGTCCTGGTCTGACCCCATCTGCAAGACTGTTCAGTGAGATGAGACCATTTAGGAAGGCCATTGGGAGCACAGCCACAATGGTAAAGGTCCTCCTTTCATGCCACGTGAGAATTATTGGAAGGAACTATGAATGTTAAGCCTACAGAGGCTCACCAAGGGGGTGTTCAAGTCTGTGGCTGGTTGTTGGATTATATGGAAGTGGGCTTGTGGGAGTGTACGCAGTCCCAGAGGATGGAACTGGGATCAGAGGGAAATGAGGGGTTGGGGTCAAGGGGAACAGAAGGAGATTAGTTTTGATGTCAGGGAAAACATCCTAATAATTAGAAATATCCAGATGCCTTCTCATTGGAGATGTGCAAACGGAGACTAAATGCCCATTTGGTTGGCCACTTGTTCCCTCAGAGGGATCCTTTTCAGCTCTAATACTGTATGGGCTACATGGTAGCACAGCCAGGTGGCTCAGTGGGTGGAGCACTGGACCTGCAGTCAGGAGGACCGGAGTTCAAATCCAGTCTCAGATACTTACTGGCTATGTGACCCTGGGCAAGTCACTGAACTTCTCTGTTTCTTAGTTTCTTCAAATGTAAAATGTAACCTAGTGCCTACCTCCCAGTGTTGTTGTGAGAATCAAATGAGATATTTGCAAAGCACTTTGCAAACCTTAAATAAATACTAGCTATTATTATTGTTAATTATTATGATTATATGGGTATTGGTGACTTTTCCATTGTTGGGAGTCCATGATTCGGGGATTATGGACCACTTCTCCTTCTGAGAACTTTTCATGGGAATTTTGGTTTTTAAAGCTCACCATGGCAGTTATTTGGAGACTGATATTTTAACTTATTTTTTTTTAAACCCAAACATGTGGAAGTTATAGAATAATGTAGGGAGTTGATGCGTTAACAAATAGAATGGTTTCCATTTGGATAGGCCATAGAAAATTGCTACGGGCCTGGTGATTTCTGAAAGCTTTTAATCAGGAGCCACGTGGAAATTTTGAAATGTCAAGAGGATGTTCTTACCCAGCGAGGATATTTCACTTCGTTAAGAATTGTGAAGTATCCTGTAATAACGTACTGTTGAGAGAATACATTGGTTAGTGAACCCTAAGTAGACCCCAAAGGTGACCCATATATATCTTCATATGCTTAAGGAAGACTTGTTGACTGACTGACATCCCCTCCCCAACCAGTCACCATAGCTTCGGGATGGAGTCAAGGATCCCCAGGGGGACGATAAATATCATGGTGGAATATAGGTGGGCTCTGGGTCAGCTGTGTGCTCAGCACCCATCAGAGCTTTTTATAGGATACTGGGTCTAGATCTACAGGGACTTCCAAGGCCATCCAACCCAGCCCCTCATTTTACAGATGAGAAAATGTATGCCCAGGGAGGTTTGATAACTGGGGGAAGACTATTGGCATTGGAGTGTTGGTGACAATGGCTTCTGAAACAAAGGCTTCTTTGTGGAGATGTCCAACCCCAACTCTGACCCTAGAGGTAGCTAGGTGGTAGGGAACCGTCTTACCATTCCTCCCTTCCCCTTTTACCATCTTCAGCAGTTAAGCCTTCATAAGGCTAGGTTCTTCAGATCGACGGGAATCCAGTCTCATTGAAAATTAAAACAAACAGGTACCTCCCAGGGAAATTGTTAGCCTTTTTCATAGAAGCCCACAGCTTGGTGTTCCCTTCATCATGGGAGAAGAGGAGAGAGGCTCACCCTCTCTAGCATCCAAATGTCTACTTTGAACCACAGAAGATTTCTGTCACCATTTATGGTTTCAGAGAGACTGCTGTCATGCTGACAGGTGAGTGCCCAGAGCATGGCAAGATGGCACCAACCACTGGGGGCATGCGATGAAACGGGAGGCTGATTCTCCTGTGCTCTGGCCCATGGATGCTATGGGGATATGCCTTTTTATCCCTGGTCATCTACAAGCCCAGCCTCTCACCCATATTCTATGTTCAGACTCATGGAAAAGAAGTTTCAGAATGAATCCTCCATTTTGTTTTTATGTTGTTTACTATACTCACACATGCTCCTGCCCAGAATGGATACCCCGTGAGAAAGATAATAGGCTGGTTATTTTGAAGGTGAAGTCTGTTGACACTGTGACATAAAATGTACCCCATGGCAATGATAATAAGACCCAATAAAATCTGGAAAACCTGTGTAAAGAGAAATGGGTCAAGATGAGGAGGTTAGTTTAAAAGTGGGTTGCTTTTTGAAGAAATTCAGCCTGATCTTTCTTTGGGAGCTCAGGAAGGGCTCCCCTGGCTCAAGGTTAGGGAAGGATGCTGAATGCTCTGTGTGACCCCTCAAGGTTATTTTCTCTTCCCCATATAGGCCCATTTGATTGTGAGCTTCTGGAAGGCAGGGACTGACTTTTGCTTCTTTTTGTATCCTCAGCTCCTATCCCAGTGCCTGGCACATAGTAGGGGCTTAATGTTTATTGACTGACTGATAGGTCTTCACTTGGCTAGAGATGAGAAAGACCCAGTAGCCTGACCTCAGAAGGATAAGCCTTCCCAGAGAGAGAGGTGAGGCCTAGCTTGAGATGATGATCTCTCCGTCCCTGGCTGGTTATTGTCTCTCACCTGTGGCCAACTCTGTGCCCCACCTCCACCCCCCTTTACTTTCAGGTTTTGTCCCAGGTCATCCTTTGGGTGATATCATTATGGCAGAATTATGTTCTGCCCATGTCAGGGGAGGATGGATTGGGGAAGACTTGAGTGAATGTTTGCATTGGCCCTAATTGTGACTCAGTGCTGCGTCTGTGAAGAGTCTTTCGAGGTCAGTGGGCATCCAGGTTATAGTAGTTTGAGGGGGAGGAGAAGGAGGAAACAAGTGATACATCATAATATGATTATTTTCATCCATTCAATGAGCATTAAAAGTACCTATTGTGGGAAGAGCAGTATTGGGGAGAAGGGTTACAAAGTGGAGGTAGAGAAGGTCCTTACAGTTAAGTGAGGGTTTCAGATTCCAACCCAAGGGACTACCGGACCCTGTCAAGTACATTAGAAGGATTCCAAACCAAGTATTTTAGGTAGCATATCTGAAGAGAAAGGCATTAATGACGAAGGGGTCAGGGAAGTCTTCGTGTCTTATCAATGCAGGATTTTAATTCCACTAAATTATTCTGTCCATTATATTTGAACATTTATGTTTTTAATGAGTCACATCACATGCATTAAGTACTGATGGGGCTTCGGGGGAGCCATTGCCCAAACCTGGCTTTTACCTCTTGCTTATTCAAACAGACATTTATTAAGTGCTACTTTGGGCAAGGCAATATGAATTACCCACGGTCATTAGTTGCTGGCTCTTGGTGGCCCATTCTAGTGTTAGTATTTCTTGTTTTTCCTCTCAAGGCTATACTCCTGACTGTCTCGACCTCACTCCTGGACTTCCCACATTGGAAGGACCCTCCATTCCTGTGGCTTCTCCCTTTGATTGGTTGGTTCCTCCCAGAACCTCCATTTTAAGGAGGTCACCCCCGGGCCAATTGTGTATTTATTCCTCCCTAGACTGTACTCCTGACTCTCTGGACTTTGCCCACCCCTTCTCAGCTTCCTCCTATGTGTTGTTTTCTCCCTTTAGAATGTAAACTTCTTGAGGGCAGAACCGTCTTTCTTACAAATACTGTTGGAGGAGGTAGGGAAGAAAAAAAGGAAAAAAAGAAATTTACATGATAATTTTGTTGTATATTTGAAAGGAATAGCAAGCTGGGCATAGTAGATTTGTACTTTTACGTGCAATCATCTTTTTTATTATAGCCATAGAAATGCTTGCTTTATTCCATAAATTAAAAATAAAATAAATTTTAAAAAGAAATATAGTTATCTAACTATTGAAAAACAAAAACAAAAACAAGTACTGCTTGTATTTATATTCCCAGCATTTAGCACAGGAACTGGCACAAAGGGCTTTGAATTTTTAAAAATTCAATTAAGTTTTTCTTTTTTTCCCTTTTCTTCAGTGCACTTTGATAGTTATTCTCAAAAACGGGAATCATCCCAATAAGCATTTTCAGGTCACAAGACTAGTTTTTGTCCATAAACTTTTACCTGCTTTATCCTGTTAAAAGTATGGATCTAGAAAGAAGGTCAACCTTGGAATCATCTGCCTGTAATTAGAGCAGAGTGACTCAGGAACAGTTAAGCCAGGAGGCTTTTCAAACATGGCATCCTATCTCTTACTTTCCCAGTTCACTGACCAACAGTTGCAAGATTGTTGTTGAGTCATTTTTCAGTAGTGTCTGACTCTTCCTGACCTCATTTGGGGTTTTCTTAACAAAGATACAGGAGTGGTTTGCCATTTCCTTCTCCAGCTCATTTTACAAATAAAGAAACTGAGGCAAACAGTTAAGTGAATTGTCCAGGGTCACACAGTTAGTAAGTATCTGAGACCAGGCACTCTATCCACTACTGCAGTTACACAGAAATAAATCAAGAAAGAAAGAAATAAAATATAATCTCCTGTCCGTGTCCGCAGTAACAAACACAGGTCTTGCTACATAGTAAGTGCTTGATAAACACTTGTTAAATGAATGGACAAGTGAAATGGCCCAGGTAGAGAGAAATGATTTCTCCTCCTGACCCCCACTTTGGAGGCAATCTGACTTACCCCCATCATCTTCGGCTCCCCCTTCAGGAAGTTCAGTAGGGTCTTAGAAGGCTTGTGGGGAAATGCAGTAATGACTATCTGTTCTGTTTGGAGAGGATCCCTGGGAAGTTCCTGGGTCTCCACTACCCTGGATTTGGGTGTCATGGTAAGGAAATGAATTGTTTGATAGGAATATGCTAAACGAACAGGCTGGCCAACATCACAGCCAAGATCATGCTCTGCTCCTCTGCCTAGGTCACCTGGGTAGCTTGACTGCTCCTGGCCTGGGTAGTAGAATCATAGTCACAAGGCCATGGAGTCATAGTTCTGGAACTCTGGTGTCATAGAATCATGGAGCTGGTAGGAGCCTTCAGAGCTTTCATCTGGCTCCCCACGTCTAAGCCGGTGACGGACTTGTACATCCAGGAGCCTTTTCTTTGGGGTTATGGACTTCTCCACTCCCCTGAGTCTGCAGTCTCATGGTTAAGAAGCATGTGAAGTATATCTCTCTTTTTTTACTTTAAGCCCATCTCTTCTCTGTTATTTTGTGGACATGGAGAATGTCATTTTAATATCATACTCATAAACCCCTCTAGATACTGTATTTGATGCCTCCTTAATTTTCTCTTCTAGGCAAAGAAACGTCATTTCTCTTAAATTTACATTAGAGGGTTTCTTTTCCATTCTTTCCATTACCTTGTCTCTTTTCCTTTTTTTTCAAAATTACCTTTTTCAAATAGAAAAAATCCACCTTTTTCCTCTACTGCCCAGTGGCCATGAAATAAAAACAAAACCCCTGTTATAAACAGGAAGGTCATGCAGAATAACTTTACACAATGACCGTATGTAAAAGAAATAGATAATATATATTACATATATTTATATATCATATAATATACGTAATACATATATATACATACATACATACATACACGTTGTCAGTTCTGATGTAGTGTTTGTTTTGAAAACATGAATTTGTTTCAACATGATTGATATGTTAGAGACCAATTAGTGCAAAACTAGAATTTGTTTTGCTAATACTCAGTTTCCTCCATGAGAAATAGTGAGAACAAAACTATACCTTGTCACAATCAAACTACACTTTCCTTATAAGCTGCAATTCTTAAGGCACCCACTTCCACGAGCAAACTTCTGGTCTTTTCCAAGACAAAGTGCCATATTTATAAATCTTCTGGTGTGGTAGGAGCTGTGGGAGGAGGAGAGCTGGTCCACATCCACACAGTCTCCTCTCCACCCACTTCAGCCTTGGTCTGGGCTCTGTTCCCCTGCCCTTCAACTCATGTAGGTCTCTTGCCTATAGGCATCCACTTTGGTAGCCTTGGCCCTGTGGGAACTGGAACACAAGCTGAGCATCGGCCAGAGGCCTCAGACATTGCCACTATTTATTGTAGTATTTATATATTTCTTAACCATTTAACATATAAAACTGTGCTGCCATTCTTATTACATTCCTATTGTTTTAAAAATGTGTTACTGACAAAATTTTTGAGTATTGTGCTCCTAACTACATACTTTCCATAAGCCCTTGTGGTTTTTATCAGGAGATTTTTGCATCACACAGTGACTTTTAGGAATGCATATATCACCTTATAGCAGTATTGACTGTATATATGCATGCCTCATGTCTCACTCTTCACTCAAGTTCATCACCTCTCCATCATGAGGTAGGTAGCATGGTTCATCATTAATCCTTTGGAATTGCATTTGGCAACTACTCCCATTAGCGTTCCAAAGTTGTGTTTATTGTTGCTATGATATAAATTGTTCTCCTGGTTCTGTTCATTTCACTCTGAATCAGTTCATATAAGTCTCCCAGGTTTCTATGAAACCATTCCCTTTCTTACATCACAACAGTATTCCATTCCATCTATATACCATAACTTGTTCAGCTATTTCCCAGTTGATAGGTACCCCTTCAGATTCCCATTCTTTGCCACCTCAAAAAGAACTGTTGCTCTTTCTCTCTCTCTCTCTCTCTCTCTCTCTCTCTCTCTCGTGTGTGTGTGTGTGTGTGTGTGTGTGTGTGTGTGT